>NC_058132.1:107731737-107982862 GCF_016433145.1 Gracilinanus agilis | reverse complement strand
AAGGGGGAAGGGAAGGGGGAAGGGGGAAGGGGGAAGGGGGAAGGGGGAAGGGGGAAGGGAAGGAGGAAGGGGAGGGAAGGGAAGGGAAGGAAAGAAATTAGGCATCCTGTCTACTCCAGCAGATTGGCCCTTCTATTTCCACACTCTCACATCTTCAATCTCCCTCTATCTACTGACTGCTACCCTACTGCCTACAAGCATACCCATGACTCCTCCATCTTCAAAAAACCCTCACTTGACCCACCCATCCATAGTACCTATTGTTTCATTTATCTTCTCTCTTTTGTAGGTAAATGCCTTAAGTGTACAGAGTGTTCTAGGAAGATTAGTACCTTTGGTGTGAGAGTTTGCCAAAACCCTTGCCAAACCTTGCCAGGCTGCTTTCCTCTTTTGGTGTCCACTTGCCACCTCACTCTCAACTGTGGCTTCAAGAAGTTGTAGCATGAGTGGTGGCTATACCCCAGTAAACTGTCTCAGCAGGCAGCTAAGCCAGATTGAGGATAACCAATGGGCCTCAAACTTGTTGGTGATTTAGTGGGATGTCTACACCAGGTATGTGAAGACTTCCCCCACAAGGTTGGGTGGATAAGAATAACTTGTTCCAACAGTCATGAAGGACAAGGAAGTGCCTTAAGTGCCCTCTGGAGCACTTAAAGTTGGTTAGATATTGAAGAAGCCATGGTCAACCACTACTTCCTGAGTCGTCACCAGTTATCTTGATTTTTTGTCTTGCCACTGGACTTGGATGACTCTGGAAGAGAGTAAGGCCTTTGATTTTATGCAACTCTGCCTCACTTAAATCCAATTAATGCTCAAGTCAAAAGACATCCCCTGATATCATTTTGGTCTTCAAGTCTGAAAGACAACAACCAACCAAACCCCTTGCTATGTACAACAAATGTCTCTACTTCCTTTCCTCTCATTTTCTTCTTAAAATATAGGAAGAGCTCAACTCTGCAGTCTTGCTTCTAACATCATTCCCCTAGAACTGCTCTATCCAAAGTTGCCAATGATTTCATAATTGCCAAATCTAATAACCATTCCCCAAACTATATCCTTTTTGATATCTCTGCAGACTTTGACACTGTTGATCACTCTCTTTAACACTTTCCTCTCTATCCTGTTTCCTATTCTCTTCCCTCTATCTTCTATTTCATTTGGCAGTCACATCAGTTCCCACAAAATCAAATATCTTCTCTCTGCCAATGACTCTCAGATCTAGATCAGCCCTAACTTCTCTCCAGTCTCACAGCTCCAGCTGTCTGTTGGATATCTTGCCCAGGATGTCTTGCAGCTATTTGAAGCTCAACATATCTCAAACTGAAATTATTATCTTCCTCATCCAACCCTCACCTCTTCCTAACTTTTCTATTACTGTGGAGGGTATCTTCATTCTCCCAGTCACCCAGACTTGGTATCTTCCTTAACTCCTAACTCTTTCACTTTCATAACTACTCAATGGTCAAGCCCTTGCATTTTTATCTTCATAACATCTCCCAGCATATATTTTCTTTTACCTTCTGACACTACCACCTTAGTCCAAGCCTTTATTGCTTCATGTCTCGACTATGGAAATAATCTGCTGGCTGTTCTCTTGCCCTTCTCCAATCTAATCCACCCTCCATTCAACTGTCAAGTTGATCTTCCTAAAGCACCTCGGACCACATCATATCCCCTATTCAATAAACTCCTATGGCTCTAGCTATTTCCTCAAAGATAAAATATAAAACCTTTTGGGTTTATAAAGCCCTCCATAACATGATCCCTTACTACCTTTCCAGTCTTCTGGCTTCCCTGATGTTCCTCAATCAACACATTCCATTTCCCAGCTCAGACATTTTCCCCGGCTATTTCTCATGCCCAGAAAGCTTTTCTTCATCATCTCTATCACCTGGCTTCCCTGATTTTCTTCAAGTAACAGCTAAAGTCCTACCCTGTATAAGAAGCCTTTCCTGATCCCCATTAACACAAGTGAGTGCCCTCTCACTACTAATTGTATGCAACTTATCCCGTAGATAGCTTTTTTTGTACATAGTACGTGGTACTGACCCTATCTCCAGGGGAAATGACCAAGCAGATGCCACAGCAAAGCTAGTGGCCTTGGAAGTACCTGAACTGATTTTGGCACTGACAATCACTGATTGTCATGATTTGGATCTATCCCTTTCCTATACTGACAAGGGAGTGGCACAATGGAAAAAGAAATTTAAAGCCAAACAACTTAATGGAGTATGGGTATCATCAGATGGTAAACTCCTGCTCCCTAGAAATTTCTACACCCAAATTTGTCAATCCATTCATAAACATGGTCATTTCGGCACTCAAGGCATTGTAGACTCTGTTAAAAGAGTATGGGTAGCTCCTGGAATAACTACAATTGCCTCCAAAATATGTACAGCCTGCCCTACATATCAGGCCTTCAATCAACATTCTTTTCATGGCAAAGCCTTTGGTGGACATCCTCTTGCTTACACACCATTTGAGCATTTACAAATTGATTTTATCTCTTTGCCAAAAGCTGGACAGTATAAATTTTGCGTGGTCATAGTTGATCAGCTGACCAGGTGGCCTGAAGCCTTTCCTACCACTTGGGCCATAGCAGCTTTTGTTGCCAAAGTCCTCCTAAAAGAAATTATTCCTTGTTTTGGACTGCCAACATGGATTGATTCGGATAGAGGAAACATTTTATGGATTCAGTCTTATCACAAATTTATTCATTTTGGGGGTTAACTCCTAAATTTCATACACCTTATCATCCCCAGAGCTCCGGCCAAGTTGAATGGATGAATAAAGATCTTAAAACTATGATTGGCAAATTGTGCACAGAGACTCATCTAAAATGGCCCAAAATTCTCCCTCTAGCTCTATTTTATCTCAGAAGCCAAACCAGAGGTGATCTGCACATCTCACTATTTGAGATGCTATTTGGACATCCACTTATTCAGGCTCAACCATTTACCCCTGCCTATATGTCATTGTTAGGAGGGGATACAACCATTGCCATGTACATCGAACAATTACAAACCAAATTGTGAGAGCTCCACAATTCTGGAGCTGCTGTTAAGGCAGGCCCCATAGACTTCTCACTTCATGATCTAAACCCAAGTATAGATAGCATGTACGTAAAGAACTTCAAACGCGCTCAGTCAACTGAACCTGCTTATGATGGACCATTCCAGGTCCTATTGACTACACCAACAGCTATTAAAATTGGAGATAAGGACTCATGGATTCATTGTAGCCATGTAAAATGAGTACCTTCTGTTGATACTAAATAACTGACCTGTATTGAAATTGACTATTGATTGTATTTGTGACTTCCTTATTGATACATCTGTACTTTGTATTTTATTGTTATTGTTGTTGTTTCACTGTATTTGAACATATATTACCTTGAAGAAAATCTGCATTGAATTGATTTGCATTTCGTGCTTTTTGTGAAATTCTTGTATTTTCTTAAATGTATTATTGCTTTTATAACTCCATTGTTTTACCTCATTTGCACTCACACTGTGGATCATGGCTAAGCTAAGAGGAAATGCATCTAAATTCTTGGGTAAGAACCTTTATATTCTACCCCTCCTTAAGAGACACAGAATGTAATAGATATATATTTTTTTCTCATTGTCACTGATTATAGGAGATATATATTTTGAATTTTAGCACATTTTTATAATTACATGTGCAATTTTTGTATTTGAAGCACATGTCATCTATCTAAATTGAAAGAGTTTTTGATTATTAGATTAGTGTAGATTTAGTATATCCATTAGTTCTAACTGTAACTGCCTACCCAAAAGCCTTAGACTACTGAAACTACCATTGGTATTTTGCTATTATAGGGCTTAGTACATATGTCTGATTCGACGAAATGGGATCAACAAAGGAGCACAGATTTCATCAATACTGTGCCAAAGAAGCACATACCTATCCTGCATGATGCCAAAAGAGTACACAGATCAAAAAGAGAAACCAATCCTGCTAGAATTGCTGAAACTTCTTTGCCAATAAAAAGGACTTGAACCTAGTGTGTAAATTGAGGTTGCAGTGCTTAACATACATTAAGACGTAGGACTCCTTGAACCACACTCCTTGTGAAATTTATATGTCACGTACCTAACAAGTGGCTGTTCTGGCTCCATATTCTGTCCCTGAGAAGAAATGACAAAAGAAGAAAAGAAGAAATGATGTAATATCAGACCAATAAATACAAATCTAGTCCTTTTTCTAAATTTCTTACTATGGTGGTTGACTGAGGTCCTGGTTGCTAAGTGGGTAAGTACATGATGTTGGACATGGATTACTTTAATTGGACATTATTCAAAGACCTAGTGTGATTTTCTTTTTTTTCTTATTTAGAATTTTTTCATATAAAATTTAGAATTGGATGTTTAGAATTTTTATCCACTAGTTATTTGACCTTTTTGTGCTAATTTTTCTGATGAATTTGATTGGCAGTGATTCATATGCCTCCTGCCTCAGCCATATATCCCTCTGTGATTTCAGTATTTCTTTCTATCCTCCTCAGGGGGGAATGTGTTTTTATTTCATATGGAGGGCTTAGGTTATTTTTAGGAAAAGAGATTTACTGCCTCCTGGAATCCAAATGGAGATGCCCATGGAGACCACATAGAGAACACATGCTGATCCAGGAGCCTAACAGAGCAACTAGATGTGCAAAAAAAATTTTTGAACTTTTGGGGTTTTAAATTCATTTGTCTGGTTTAAAATTCATTTGTCTTGTCAAAATTCATTTGTTTTGTTAAATTCATCTGCTTTGTTTAAATGCATTTGTTTTATGTACCTATATGTTTTGTTGTGAAAGAAGGGGACTGCCCCCTGAATTTTTTTTTGTAAAAAAAGCACCAAGTATTTGATTTTCTCATATTGTAAAAAATTGTTACTATTCTCCCTTGTATTGATGTATATATCCTTTATTTTATTGTAATTGTAAATTTATTTATATTTGTTATGATCCATTGAGGAGACTAATCTCCCAAAGGATCACGGGGGGGAATGTGGCATTTAAAATTATTGTAAGCCCTGGGAGACTACAACTCCCAAGACTCCCTTCTACAACTTCCCCCGACACCTCCCACTTCCTTTGAGTGAGGTGTCAGAGAAAGTATAAAAGAGAAAGTTTGGCACCTTTTCCAGGCAGTTGCTCTGCTCTCTCAAGCCTGGAGACTGGCTGGTGCTATCTACCCTGATTTCTCTCTCTTGGCGCCTTTTTCCCTTTCTATCTACCTCCCAGTTTTTCCTAGATCTTCCCCTTTCTGCTTTAAATAAAACCTAGCTATTCTAAACCCTAAAGTTGCTCTCAGATCTTTTATTTGAGCCCCAAAGGGCTCTGATCAATAACCCCCTGCAGGGGCTGGGGATTGCTACCTTCCTTTCCCTTCCTCTACCTTCCTCTTTCCTTTCTCCCATTCCATCCAACCTTCTTCCAGTCCTCTTACCTTCATCCCTTCACCCCCTCACAGTCCAACCTTCCTTACCTTCCTCCCTACAACCCCTTCACAATAGATATTTGCTGGTAGCTAAATGGTACAATAGATAGAGCACTGGGCCCAAAGTCAAGAAGATCCAAGTTCAAATCCATCTTCAGACACTCTGTGAGACTTAAATCACTTAGCCTTTTTGTCTCAGTTTCTCAATTATAAAACATGGATAAGAATAACATCTACCTCCCTGGGCTGTTGTGAGAATAAAATAAGATGAGATTTGTTTTTAGGTTTTTTTTAATTGAATTTTTTTATTTAATTAATTGATTTAGAATATTTTTCCACGGTTATATGATTCATGTTCTTTCCCTCCCCTCCTCCCACCCCACCCCCATAGCCAATGAGCAATTCCACTGGGTTTTACATATGTCATTGTTCAAGACCTATTTCCATATTATTAATATTTTCAATAGAGTGATTGCTTAGAGTCTACATCCCCAGTCATATCCCCATTGAACCATGTGATCAAGCAGTTGTTTTTCTTCTGTGTTTCTACTCCCACAGTTCTTTCTCTGAATGTGGATAGCATTCGTTCTCATTATAAGTCCCTCAGAATTGTTCTGGATAATTGCATTGCTACTAGTAGATAAGTCCATTGTGCCACAGTGTATCCATCTCTGTGTACAAGGTTCTCCTGGTTCTGTTCTTTTCACTCTGCATCAATTCCTGGAGGTCATTCCAGTTCACATGGAATTCCTCCAGTTCATTATTCCTTTTAGCACAATAGTATTCCATCAACAACTGTAATGGGGAGATTAAGCATTAGCACCCAGGCTGCCAGGTTGACTCTAAAGACCTAAAAGTTCTATAATGGAATGAAGCCAGGATTTTGAAAAGGTGTAGGAGTTTGACCAAGCTGGAGGAAAGGAGGTGTTGTGGCTGTGTGGTCCTCTTTTGCCAAATACTCAAGGAGCTGTCAGTGTGGGATACCACTGAGAAGATTCTTCAAGGAAACGCCGTGGCCTAGGTTGAAGAAAGGACTGGGTTATCTGTTAGTGGACAACAGATTTATCTATCTTACTCCCTGGAGCAGGGCTTGGATTAACTCGATGCTTTTGAACTTGTCCTGTAACATCTTTGACCAGCTTGGAGCATCTCTGAACCTGTACAGTGAGAACCCCTCTTCAGCCCCTCCTAATTTAGTTAGAGACCAACTTAGTTAGAAATCTAGTTAGTTAAACTATTAGGCTATTCTTTAGAATAGAAATACCCCTCTCTCTACTTCCCTCAGTTATTACAAATAAACCCAGTTTGTTAGCATTTCTTGTCTCTTCTTAGTTATAAAGAACCCACTTCATTGGTTTTCCCTGGTTGGCAGGTTGGCAGTTACTGACCAACTGCCATTTCCAAACCTCACATCCCTATTTGGTTTACCTGTGTTCCTCTGTCTGTCTTTCCCTTGTGAGGTGTGAGTGTGTCCCAGTTTATTATTATTATTATTATTCCCCATTCCCAATATTATCTTTCTCACAACAGATACCACAATATGTTCAGTCATTCCCCAATTGAAGAGCAGCCCCTCATTTTGCAATTTTTTGCTACCACAAAGAGCACAGGTATAAATACTTTTGTACAAGTCTTTTTCCTTATTATCTCTTTGGGGGCATAAACCCAGAAGTGGTATGGCTGGATCAAAAGGCAGACAGTCTTTTAAAGCCCTTTGGGCATAGTTCCAAATTGCCTTCCAGAATGGTTGGATCAATTCACAACTCCGCCAGCAATGTATTAATGTCCCAATTTTGCCACATCCCCTCCAACATTTATTACTTTTCTTTGCTGTCATTTTAAGATGAGATTTGTAAAGCACTTTGTAAACCTTAAAGCACTCAATAGGTGCTGATGAGATTAAATCTGCTTTGCCCATTCTCAAATCTAATCACCAAAAGTGTAAACAACTCCACTTAACTCACAAGTTGGGAGGTCTGTGACCCACGTGTGCTAGAGTGAGCGATGAATTAGAATTTACTAACTGCCTCCTGGGCAGTCCAAAGAAAAGCGTCTGTTGTGATTGGGCACGTAAACTAGGAGGAAGGCACAGGAAGTGACGCAAAAGAAGCCCCTTTAAAAGAAAGTTCAGTGAGTTCAGATTCTCTCTTCTGGTTTGTGTCTTGGATCTGAAGGAGTTCTTGTTCTGGACCTGAGACCCTGAGACCTTGGTGAGATTGTTCTTAAATCTTTCTCTTAGAATTACACGTGGTGAGTGTAAAGAATTCCTAGAATTCCAGGGCCTTGCCAAGCCTCTCTCAGCTGAGGGATAATTAGATCTGCCTGGGTTAAACTAGGAGATCAGAGCAAATTACCTAGTGTGTTATATTACTTATCCTATCTTATCCTCTCTCTCATTTCCTTATTTCCTCTTCTCTTCTCATTTGTAAATAAACTTCCATACAAGTCAACTTGACTTGAGGTTATTCCTTAATTGGGGGATTGATAATTATTCAATTCCCTGGCAACCAAAGCTTTTAATATTCACCCAATCAAAAACCCTTTTCCCCATTACACTGATTACTTTTATTATTCAATTATTGTTGTTATCATCTTCCCCATTAGACTCTAAGACGCTTGAGAGCAAGGACTCTTTTTTGCCTTTCTTTGTATTATCATTTACTGCAGTGCCTAGCATATAGTAAGCTAGTTTATTAACAGACTAGTTCATTGACTGATGGTACTCTGACATAACTATATGGCAACTGCATTATTGTTTTTGGTGCTATGTACTAAATACCATAGGAAGGAAGTTCATTTTCTGAAAGCTGTCAGTAAATTGGATACCAAGAAAGCAATCAGTAAGGTGAAAGCCTTTGAAATCAAGTCAGATGAGACTCACTTGAAAGAGCTGAGAATGGTTAGCCTGGAAAACAGAAGATGATTAAGAAGGGAAATGATAGTGGGCTCCAAATGTCTGAAGGGATGTCATGTGACCATGGAGTCAGGCTGGTTCTCCTGTGGACCAGAGAGACAAATTAGAAGCAAGGGGTAGAAAGTGCCAAGAGATAAATGGAGGCTTGATCTAAGGGAAAACTACTTGACAGACCTATCCAAAATCAGAATAGGAAACCACAGGAAGATCCTTCCTCTACTAGAGGAAATAATACAAAAATAGGATATATACTACACAATACAAAAGATGGGTAATCACTTGTTTTTTCTGATGTAAAAAGGATTTTTTTCAGGTAAAGAATGGATTAGACAGCCTCTAAAGTCCCTTCTGACTGTTTAATTCCATGATTCTTTGAAAAGGAGATCATCAATTCCTCATCAACTTGTCCCATTAGTGCCTTATTCTTGTAACTCTTGCCTAACCCCGGCTACCTTGGATTCTCAGTTTTCTCTTTTGTCAAGTACATAGCACTGTGGTCAGTTGAGTCTTCCTAGCAATAAGCTTTGGCTAATGGGAACTTGTATTTCATGACTAGATTGTGTATGTTGTCTACCTCCTCACATCGTCCACTTCTATGGAGTCAACACTCTTCCTGCTGAGCTGGCTTCTTCTCCTAGCAGACGCATGGCAGCTCAGGTTGGATTTGGCCAGCTTGGTTTACCTGCCAGCCAGGTTAACTTCTCACCCTCCAGTGAACGCCCGGGCTCTCCACAGAGAGTCTCCTTGGCAGGCAGATAATTGAGACTGACTACGAACTCAAAGTGCACTGAGGAATCAGACAGACACGATGACTTCAGATGTCAGGGGTGGTAAAATGCTTGATGTGATGAGACAGATTTAGTCCTGTTTTCTCAACTCCAAATGGCAGGCTGCTTGCAGATCTCTCATCCACTCTCCCCAGGGAGCCAGATGCTATTTACTGTGTAGCCACAGGCTGGGATGCTGATTACTATGATCGCTATCCAAAGTGAAAGCCAATGGTGGCATCAAAGGCGTGCATCAGCTTATTTACAAACGTTTTCCAGAAAAGGATATTGGCTAGAAAATGTGCTGGCTTTCTCCGCAAAGCTCTGTATGACAAAGGGAATCATATTCTGTGATGCTTGGACTGAAATGTGGAAGAATCTTATTTCAGCTGTCGTTATTGCAGTCTTGTCCAACTCTTTGTGATCCCATGTGGCTTTTCCTGGCAAAGATATTGGAATGGTTTGCCATTTCCTTCTCTGACTCATTTTGCTGATGAGGAAACTGAGGCAAACAGGGTTAAATGTCTTGCCCAGGGTCACACAGCTTACAAGTATCTGAGGTGGGATTATAACTGAGGTGGATAGAGTGCCCAGGATGGGCACTCTATCCATTGGACCACTTAGCTGCCCCCCACAACTCACTCTTCCCTTTCCACCTAAGCCTCAAACACTTCCCTCCAGGAATGCCAGACACCAGCCAACCTGAACTACAGTGTGTCCCCCTCAACAAGCTTGACTGCCACGCTCTATCTTCCATCTTCACGCCATGCTACTGGCTGGTTTTGCCCATGCCTATAAGATACTCATCTCACTCATTTCCACCTCTTGATTTCTCTAGCTTTCTTTAAGATTCAATTTGAGTCCCATCTTCTGCAAGAAGTCTTTCCCAGTGGGGGAAGCTGGGTAGCTCAGTGGATTGAGAGCCAGGCCTAGAGACGGGAGGTCCTAGGTTCAAATCCAGCCTCAGACACTTCCCAGCTGTGTGACCGTGGGCAAGTCACTTGACCCCCATTGCCCATCCTTACCACTCTTCCACCTAGGAGCCAATACACAGAAGTTAAGGGTTTAAAAAAGAAAAAAGAAAAGAAAAGAAGTCTTTCCCAGTTTCTCTCCACCTCAACCTCCATGAGGTCACCTTCCATTTATTCTGTTTTTATTATTATTTATTTTATTTATTATTTATTTTATTTTATATATTCCATTTCTTATGCATACTGATTTATGTGCCTGTGGTGTTCTCTACCCACCTCTCCTCCCGTTAGCATGGGAGCTCTTGGAAAGCAGAGACTATTTGTATCCTCCTTTGTATCTCCAGTGGGTGGCACAGTGGCTGGAATATAGTATTTGCTTAATAAGTGCTTGTTCGTGGGAGAACATTGTACATAGTAAGAGTAATATCATAGGATGATCATCTGTGAAAATTTGGCTACACTCAGCAACGGGACAATCCTGAAAGATTTATGACAGGGAATGCTATCCACCTCTAGAGAAAGAACTGTTGGAGTCAGAAAGCAGATCAAAGCACACTAGACACACATTAATTTATTTATGGTTTAATTGGGGGTTTTGGTCATCTATAGTTTGCTCTTGCATCAATGACCAATATGGAAGAGTGTTTTGCATGACAATAAAAATAAATAAATGCTTGTTCACTGACCAACTTGCTCTATGCTTTCAAAACTGTTTCTTTGCTCATGTTGTTCTCAGTGCCTGAGATGCCTTCTCTCTTCCTTACCATCTAATGAAATCCTCTCCATCCTTCAAAGCCCAGTCCCAATGTCAACTTTTCCCCAAAGTCTTTCCCCATGGGCCCTTTCAGGAATAATCATCCCCATCTCCTTCACACAGAACTTTGCTCAGTACAACTCCAAGGCAATTATTATAGAGTATATCATCATTCTCTGTGTCTTATCTTTAGTGAGAATAAAAGCTCTAGATGGCAGAAGCTGTGTCTTATCTAAACTTTTTAGGCCATTCCACCATGATCATTCCATCTCTTGCCAACTACAATTTTTAAGACAGAAAATGCTTAATGAATGCCTACTATGTTGTGGTATATAATACAAAAGAATGCTTTCCTTTACAAAATAATTCACTGTGAGGGCCCTTAAAATAGCAGGCTCCTCAAATGTGCATCAAAACATTGATTTTGGGGGCAGCTGGGTAGCTCAGTGGATTGAGAGCCAGGCTTAGAGACAGGAGGTCCTAGTTCAAATCTGACCTCAGACACTTCCCAGCTGTGTGACCCTGGGCAAGTCACTTGACCCCCATTGCCTAGCCCTTATCACTCTTCTGCCTTGGAGCCAATACACAGTATTGACTCCAAGACGGAAGGTAAGGGTTTAAAAAAAACACTGATTTTACAAAAACTTAATTTATATACCCATTTTTTTCTTGGGTTCTAATATAATTTTAATATAATTGGTTTAGGGAGTCCCTCACGAGGAAATTCCCTTTTCCACCGCAGACTGGCGCCTGTTCAACAACCTGCACTGTTAATGAGTTACCTTGGCATACCTAGAGGTTAAGTAACTTGCACAGGGTCACAAAGCTAATATATCAAAGACAGAACTTGAACCTTGGTCCCCTGGCTCCAGGGCCAGCTCTCCATCTATTACATCCAACGTCCTAAGAGGTCCATCATTCTAAGCTCATTTATATATGATTAAAAAGTAATTGCAAATTCATTATTCAGATTAAAAGATGTGAAACTCAGGACCCAAATAAGAAAAAAGAGACCCAAGAGAAGAGCTTCTAAATTCAAAGACTTTTTAGCATATCAGCACTTGCCAACTTAATGCCTAATTGATTCTCTATGGAAGAATCAGAAGAGAAAGAAGTTAGAAAATTCCAGATCATTACTGTTACTGGGCCATTTCAATACCACAACCAGGTTTTGAAAAGCCCCCTGACTCAGCCTCACTCAGTGTATCTCCATTCTTTTTCTGTCTCCTTCCTTAGAACAAAATGAGGGCAACACTCATGAAGCAGGAGAAAACTGAAGTTAGGTTAATAACAACAACAAAAAAAGAGTAATACTGCTTGGTATAGTAAGATCAGGCCCTGGATAAAATCTTGGGCTTGATGAATTCAGGCTCAGAGGTCCCTGAATCTCTTATTAGCCTAGTTTTTTTTTTTTTAATTTATTTAAAATTTATTTATTTATTTTACCAATTACATGTAAAATAACAAATTTTCACACATTTTCCTGTCATATGATTGAACTTTTCTCCCCTCCCTCTCTTTCCTTCCCCCTCCCAGTACTGGCAGATTATTCAATCTGGGTTATATATGTATTATCATGCAAAACATATTTCCATGTTGTTCGTTTTTGTGAGTAATCTTATAAAACCAAAACCTCAAAACATAAACCCAAACAAACAAGTGAAAAATCATATGCTTTCATCAATCCAACAGTTCTTTCTCTGGAGGTGGACAGCATTCTTTGTTTTAAGTACTTCAGAATTGTCCTGGATCATTGCATTGCTGTTAGTAGCAAAGTCTGTCACAGTTGATCATTCCACAATACTGCAGCTACTGTGTACAGTGTTCTCCTGGTTCTGCTTACTTCACTCCGCATCCTTTCATTATAGGTCTTTCCAGCTCTTTCTGAAATCCTCCTGTTCATCATTCCTTACAGCACAATAGTATTCCATCCCCAAATACCACAATTTGTTGAGCCATTCCCCAGTGGATGAACATCCCTTTAATTTCCGATTCTTTACCACCGCAAATAGAATAGCTATAAATATTTTAGTACAAATAAGTTCTTTTTTGTTTATCTCTTCGGGATTCAGACCTCATATTAGCATTCATTCTCTCTACCTCTTTTCACTTGTCAGAAAAAAATCCAGTAAGAGCCATTCATACTTTAGAATAGGATTTAGAACCCAGGAAACCCTAAAAAATATCTAGTCTAATCCCCTCATTTTAATCAATCAACAAGCACTATATATAACATACCAGGGTCTGTGCTATATTTTAGAGATAGAAATACAAGAGGGCCAAGAGGAGAAGAGAAGAATTCTCTATGTGTCAAGCACTGTGTTAAGTGATGGGAATACATATAAGAAAAAGAAAAATGGTCCCTGCCCTCAAGGAGCTTACAATCTGATAGGGGAAGACGATACACATTAATGAAGTGGGCTGGCAGTAGGCAGTAAAGAGCAGTAATAGGAATGGGACCCTCACTCTAAAATCTTGCAATTCTCACTAGTTAACACCAGTTAAACATCAACTACAACACCTATAGTTTCAGTATTAGTCACTCATGAATTATAGATTGTGCAATTATCCACTCTTTGTACTGAATTGGTATCCTTCTATGCTAGGCATCAGCTTTGTACCAATTCTGTTTTATTAATTGCTTATATTGTTCTTAGAAATAATTAATTACCTATAGTAGTCCTCCAGTGTACCTATATGCCCTCCCCCATGTTCCCACTCTGGAAAGGCATCAAGACTTCTCCCTTACAAATGATGAGGTGGACAATGGAGGAACATGCAAGCTGCACACTGAGGCCCCCAGTCTTATGCATGCTCCTTATTCCCTATGGCAACAAACTCCAAAATATACCTCCACCTGAGTTTGGACCAGACCCCAATAAATATGCCAACTCTGATCCATAGGTTGTGAAAGCTGCCACTCCTTGGTGAAAGCTGTCACCCTACAATGGAAGAAGCTCCACGCTACAGAGGAGCTGTTACTGTCAGCTCCATGGAGGCTACTCTACCAGCCCTGGGCTTGTCCATCAGCCCTTAGGCTACCTGGTTAGCCCCCAGACTATTCCACCAGCTATTAGGCTATTATACCACCAAAAACGACTTATTCTTCAAATAAAATGCCTTTCTTAATTCTGGACTGAATAGAGTTTGAGCCTCTCATTCTTGGGGCAAGACCCTGCTACAAACTTGGGTGCATTTCTCTCACATCAATAGGAAACCAGAAGGAAAGAAGGGGACACTAGGGATTTTCTGGAGTTCTAGTAAAGCAGAAATAGCTATGGAAAATGGAGAGGTTTCTCAATGCCACCCTAATGCTCACCTCTAGTGCACCCCAGTTGTGCCACTCCTAAGTGAATGCCTTTATTCTAAATTCTCCCAACCTACCCACATTTCTCAGTCCCTACTACAACTTCTCAGTCAGGACAGCTCAGTGGTAGAGTGTAGAGAAAGGAATTTCTAGGTTCAAATCCGGCCTCAGATACTTCCTAGCTGTGTGACCCTGGGCAAGCCACTGTCTAACCCTGGTTGCCTAGCCTTTACCTCTCTCCTGATTTGAAAATGATATTTGTATGATTCTAAGACTAAAAACAATTCTCTCAGGTCCCATTCCTCTAGAGTTAAGTGACTAGTTAGCAATCCATTCTTTCTTCTGAGGACTTTGTTCTTTAACTATGAAGTTATCTGGAAAACTATTCTGCAAGGAAAGCTTATCAACAAGGAAAGAAAAAATTCTTAAACTGGAGGATCATCTGTTCAAGTCCAGAAGATATGGGGAACAAAGAGGCCTACAAGCTGTTCCCATAATACAGATTGGTGTAGGTGGGAGCTGTTTGTATGCACTTTGAAATGCAGCAAAATGTGTGTGTCAAGAGGCAAACAGCAATAAGAAAAGAGCATGAGTGCTGACTTATTTTTTTTTTAAATTAGAACCAAGGCCTCCAGTGGAATGAGAATTGTTTTTTGGAACTGCTGATAGAAAATGGATTTTTCTCCAAGGAGAGGAGGGTTACAGAACATTCCAGTTCATGACTCATAAATTATAACACCGAATAAGTGGTACCCTGGACATGTAACGGCTGAAAGTATTGTGTCCTGACTGGTCCCAGGTTTCTCTTGAGTATTTTGAAGGGCTGGTACATGGAAGAGGATTTAAGTTGGTTATACTTAGAGAAGAGAGAACTAGAACAAATAGAGAAAAGAAAATTAGAAGTGATGAATAGAAATTTCAGGGAGGGTGATTGAGGGCTTAATATTTTTTTTAGTTCAAAATTCAGTCAAGTTCAGCTCTTCATGACCCCATTTGGTGTTTTCTGGGCAAAGATATTGGAGCAGTTTGCCATTTCCTTCTCCAGCTCATTTTAGAGATGAGGAAACTGAGGCAAATAGGGTTGAAGAGACCAAGATCACAAAACTAGGAAGTGTCTGAGGCCAGATTTGAATTTAGGAAGATGAGTCTTCCTGACTCCACACCTGATCCTCTACTCTATCCACTGTGCCACCTAGCTGCCTTTTTTTAAAGCTTGCTACTTTTTTAATAATTGCCCCAAAATAGAATGTACTCTCAAGAGATAGAAGTCTCTCCCACCAAGAGGTCTTCAACCAAAGACTGAATGGCCAATCTTAACTGTATGGTAGAAGAGATTCTTATTCAAGTTTGGCTTAATGGGGCCAGGTTGGGGGTTCAGGTTCTGTGATTCCTCGAATTCTTTAAGCCCTCCTCTGGAATGAAACAGATTGGGTCTTATCAAGCCCCCTGAAGAAGCTAGGAAGAAACTAAGCATATTGGTTACAAGCGGTTTGTTTTGTTTTGTTTCCAGTGGGAGAAGGGAGGTGAAACAGAAGGGGAAGATGGAGAATAAGGTCTACACACCCTATCCCACCCCACCCCCCAAAAAAAGCAGAACAGAAGGAAAGCCAGAAGGAATCAGAGATAAGCAAGGCAGCTTTTAAAGTTACATGTTTAATTTAGCATCTACTTTAAAGAAAAGCAAACTCTAAGTAAAGGAGATTTACAGTTTTGTGTACAATCTTCTCCTTCCGTTCTACAATATATGAAGAAATGCTAATTTTATTTGCTGTTTGTTACGTTCAGAATAAAAATAAATTTTTTATATTGGGCAAAAAAGAGGTTAGGGAGAAGCAAAGATCATTTGGGGGAACTTGAGTAAACCATACCAGAAATCCAGCAGCAGCTATTAACCAACTCTTGTAAACTATAAGGGAAGATGGAAGGAGCTTTGGACTTTGATGGAGGCCTAGGTTCTTGTCATAGCTTTGACACTTCCTACCTATGACATTAGTAGCTCTCCAGACCTCAGTTTCTTCATCTGTAAAAAGGCAAGGTTAGAGTAGACAGTCTCCAAGATCTTTTCCAGCTCTCACATCAGTCAACAAACTTTTACTAAGTGCCAAACACTGTCTAAGATGGTATTCTAGAGCCAGATGTCAAATTTTAAGTGAGCACTTACCCCCTGAGAAATCAGCAAAGATTATAAATCAGAGACTGATTCATTATTTTATTGACTGTCTGGACTTAAGAAAGTGACAGAGAAACTGTTAATAATACAAGTCAAATCTTAATGTGTTATGTGTTGTTTGTTTTTAGAGAGATAGTCATTAAATATTTTCTATCGTCAGTTGTTAAACATTTACTAATACAAAACTGCAAAGAAAACCATGGTTGACCTGAAGGAGAAGTATTTATATACATGAGATATCACAAACAAATATAAGGGTAAATTATTGCCCCCTTTTTATGTGGATATTTTGGTTGCTATTTGGTTATGTGGATATTTGGTGTTATAGGGGCAAAAAGAGGGTATGCTGTAGACTAGAGAATTCTGATAAAAGTCAGTCTGAGAAGAAACACAGTTCTTTAGAGGAGGGATGAGAAGACCTATTGGAAGACAGAGTGCTGAATTTAAAATGGCTACAAGGCATCATTGTGGTCCATCACCTCATTTATATTTGGGTGTTTCCAGAGTTTAAGGGTTATAATTGAGAATAGGATGAATATGAGGATGTCTGAAGTCATACCTTACAGAAAGCTGTTCTCGTTTTTTTTTTTTTTAATTTCACATCCTATTAGAAATGCTCCCCTGCTTCCTGACTCCTTTTATATGTTGTTTCCCATTGTAGATTGCAAGCTCATTGAGGACAGAAACTACCTTTTTATGACTTGTATCCCTTGTAGCTAGCACTATGCTTGGCATTTCCATAGGTGCTTAATAAACACTGGCTGGATTATGGCACTGGATTCAGTCACTCCTTATAAGAAAGTCTTTATCTGAATACTTAAAAGCTATAGGAGAATAGGAAATAACCATATGAAGGCAAGAAGCTGTGCACAAAAGTTGAAGACAGAACACAAGAGAATAGCACCTGCTTCCAGTAGAAAGAGCTGACAAAAGGTAAACTCTTCTGGTTAGAAGTGAGGCATTACTGTACTGGAGTTGACTGACCAGAATGGCTGAGGGAGCTGAATTGACCAGAGCCAGGCTAGCTCTGGAAGTACTAGGAGCTTTTGTTGTTATTGTTGTTGCTGTTGTTCAGTTGATCCATCATGTCCAACTTTTCATGATCCTGTGGAATATAGCATGCTAGACTCTTCTGTCCTTCACTATATCTCAAAGTCTGTCTGAGTTCATGCTTGTTGTTCCCATAACACGATCTATTCATCTCATCCTCTGCCATCCCCTTCTCTTTTTGCCTTTAATCTTTCCCAAAATCAGGGTCTTTTCCAGTGAGTCCTGTCTTCTCAATATGTGGCCAAAGTATTTAAGCTTCAGCTTGAGTATTTGACCTTCCAGTAAATAATCTGAATTAATTTAAGTTTTGACTGATTTAATCCCTTTGCTATCCAGAGGATTCTCAAAAGTCTTCTTCAGCACCTCAATTCAAAAATAGTGCTTGGCTTTCCTTATAGTCCATTCTCACAGCCATACATTGCTCCTGGGAAAAAAAATAACTTTGACTATACAAACCATTATTGGCAAGGTTATACCTCTGCTCTTTAGCATGCTGTCCAGATTTGCCATAGCTTTCCTTCCAAGGAACAAATGTCTTTTAATTTCATGGCTGCATTCACCATCTGCAGTGATCTTTGAGCCCAAGAATATAAAATCTGACACTACTTCCAGTTCTTCTCCCTCTCTTTGCCAGGAAGTAATGGTACCAGTTGCCCAAAACTATTTTTTTAATGTTACGTTTCAAGCCAATTTTTATACTTTCATCTTTCATCCTCATCAAGAGGCTTAATTCTTTTTCACTATCTGCTACCAGGATTATATCATCTGTATATCTGAGATTGTTAGTATTTCTCCCCACAATTCCATCTTTTGATTTGTCCAGCCTAGCATTCCAAAAGCTGTACTCCTTTGTAAGTTAATTAAAGTGACACTATAAAGCCATGTAGTACTTTCCCAGTCTTAAAACAATCAGTTGTTTCATGTTTGGTTCTAACTGTTGCATCTTGACCCACATATAGACTTCTCAGGAGACAAGATGATCTAATACTCCCCTCTCTTTCAGTACTTGCCACATTTTACTGTGATCCACATGAAGGCTTTAGTGTAGCCAATGATGGAGAAGTTAATGGTTTTCTGGAATTTCTTTGCTTTCTACATAATTCAGCAAAGATTGGCAATTTGGTCTCTAGTTCCTCTGCCTCTTCAAAAACAAGCCTGATCTTCTGGTAATTCTCAGTTCACATATTGCTGATGCCTAGCTTGAGAATCTTAAGTATAACCTTGCTGAGCTGTGAAATGGGTACAGTTGTTCAGTAATTTGAACACTCTTTGGCATTACCCTTCTTTAAAATTGGGACATAAACTGATCTTTTCTAATCCAGTGGCCTCTGTTGAGTTTTCCAAATTTGCTTCCATATCTAGTATAGCACTTTAACAGCATCATCTTTTAGGATTTTAAATAGCTGAGCCTGGAATTCTATCACTTCCACTATTCTTATTGTTAACAATGCTTTCTAAAGCCTACTTAACTTCATTGTCCAGGATGTCTGTCTCTAGATCACTCTTGCATAGTTCTTATGTTCTTTCCACTTCTTAATCATTTCTACTTCTGTTAAGACCCCACCATTTTTGTCTTTTATCATGCCCATTTTTGCATGATGTGTTCCCTTAATTTCTTTAAATTTCTTGAAGAGATTCTCATCTTTTCCTTTCTGTTATTTTCTTCTATTGATCTGCATTGCACATTTCAGAAAATCTCTCTCCTTGCTATTTTCTGAAATTCTGCATTCAGTTGGGTAGATCTTTCCCTTTCTCCTTTGCCTTTTGCTTTCCTTCTTTTCTCAGCTATTTGTAAAGCCTCATCATACTAACATTTTGCTTTCTTGCTCTTTTTTTTGGAATGTTGCCTCCTATACAATATTGCAAATCTCTGTCCACTTTGCTTCAGGCAACCTAACTACCAGATATGATCCCTGAAGTCTAGTCGTAATGTCCACTTTATATTCATAAGGGATGTTATTTAGGTTGCATATGTATAACCTGATGGTTTTCCCTACTTTCTTAACTTTAAGTCTGAATTTTGCAATAAGAAGCTCATGATCTGATCACAGTCAGCTCCAGGTCTAGGAGGTCTTAATTTGTTTCTTTGTTACATTAAAATACATAGTTAACTCCCTCTCTCCCTCCCCCCTCCCACCCCAGAAGGCATCATTTGGCAAAAAGATCTATGTGTTTATGTCTTATTTATTTCACTGGAGGTGTATATACACAAGTCATTCTTCAAACAATATTTCTGTTGCTGTATATAATGTTCTCTGGGTTCTTCTTGAGTCGCTCTTCATAATTTCATGTAGGCATTTCTATGTTTTTCCAAAAATAATCTGGCCATCATTTTTTATGATGCAGTATTATTCCACCACAATCATATGTCACAAATTGTTTAGTCCATCCAAGTTGATGGGCAGCCCTTCAATTTCCAGTTCTTTGCCATCACAACGAGAGCTACTATAAATATTTTAAAACATTAAGTTCTTTTCTATTTTTCCTGATCACCTTAGGAAATAAACCTAAGAGTGCTATTGCTAGGTCAAAAGATATATACAATTTTACAACTCTGAGCATAATCCAGGACTTTTTAACTGACTATGTAGAGCTTCTCTATCTATGGTTGCAAAGTATAAAATCAATCTGATTTCTATATTGGCCATCTAGTGATATTCATGTGTAAATCACCTTTTCAGTTGTTAAAAAGAATATCTACTATGTCCAGTAAGTTATCTTGACAAAACTCTATTCATCACTGCCCTGTCTCATTTTGTTCTCTATGGCCAAACTTCCCTGTTATTCCAATTATGTTTTGATGTCTTAACCCCTGTGGATGGAGAATGGATAACAGAAATGTGGAAAGAATCAAAAAGATTATGCAACTGATTGAATGAAAGAGCATCAGAAGTAAAATATGAGTCCAAAGTTGTAAACTTGGTTGAATAGAAATACCCTCTACAAAAATAGAGAACTTTGTAAGAGTGGTGGGCTCGAAGGTAGAGGAGGACAATGGAGTTCTGTTTTGGGTAAGTCAAGTCTAAGATATCTATGTACATGTAATTTGAAATGCCCAGTTGGCAATTGGTGATGCAAGATTGGTGTTCATGAGAAAGGCTAGGGCTAGATATATAGATTAGGGAGTTATCCACATAAAGATGATAATTGAGCCTATAATAGGAACAGAGGGGATCACCAAGAGAGTGTAGAGAGAGAGAGAAGAAAAGAGCCCAAGAT
The DNA here is from genome assembly GCF_016433145.1 of Gracilinanus agilis. Lineage (NCBI taxonomy): Eukaryota > Metazoa > Chordata > Mammalia > Didelphimorphia > Didelphidae > Gracilinanus > Gracilinanus agilis. The sequence continues at coordinate 107,962,260 of NC_058132.1, read as the reverse complement.
ATCCTAAAATATTATAACCTACGTTTCCTTTAATATTCTAGCCAAAGTGTGAATAAATAATAAAAATGAGAGGTGCAGGTGACTAGAAGTTCCCAGGGTGAGTAAGGAATGAGGCACCAGAAAGATGTGTTAGAATCATAAAGGAAAAACACAGACTTTCCAACAGAACTTGGAACTACTTAACTTGATTACTGATTAGCTCTGACTGTGACTTTTAATGGAAAGAAAATTGGGTACTGCATATCCTTAATTGACCAAATGCTGCCAACTCCTACTCAAGATGGCCAAATCAGCAATTCTAGCCTACCTAGGACTGGAACCAGATAGGGGTATTTGAGGCCACTGCCCCATTTGGAAACACCAGCCCCCAATGGAGGGTACTCTTCCCTCTCCCTCCTCAGTTACTTACAAGATGTTAAGAGAGTCAGAGTAGCCAGCCATGTGAGGATTCCAAGACATCAGCATTTTCCTCTAGTGCTTCTGAAGCCTTTGCAGCAAAGACAATAACTTTAGAAGACTTGAGAAGCACTGCAGAAGAAACCAGAAAATGTGGAATACAAGCATCTTGGCCTGCAAGAGCTAAAAATCCAATGGAACATCCATATTTTTTATGTTGTTTAGCCATTTTCAGTTGTGCCCAAATCTTTGGGACACCATTTTGAAGTTTCTTGCCAGAGATACTAGATTGCCCTACCCTAATTGCTGTATCACTCTAGGATTTTTAATGGTGACCCTAGAAGCAAAGATTAATAGCAAGGCGGTATGGCATGGCCTAAAGAGAGCTAGGGTTTTCTGAGTGTGAAGCTCAGTTCCAACACTTACTGTTTGTGACCCTGGACAAATCACTTTGTGTCTCTAGATGACAAGCAGGATAGCTTTGAAAGTTATACATTGAATGACAATATTTTCAAAGAAAAAACAAGATTTACATATGAGAGATTTACAGTTTTATGTACAATCCACTTTTATGTTCTACTCCATAAACCTCATGCTTGGATTCAGAAGGCCTGGTTTTTAATTAGAGCTTTGTTACTTATTTCCTCTCCCTTTATGACCTTTGACAAATATCTTCTCCCCAAATTTCAGGATGGAATACAGCTAAAATAGGGCATAACTTATTAAGAAGGAACAGAACAGGCAAAAATGGGCAGCATAGTAGTCCTAAGTATTGAGAAAATATATTTATGTGAGAAAATACTTAGACCAGAAGTGGGGAATCATGATGGAGGTTTGGGGGTGAGACTGATGAGAGGAACAGAAGTGATAGAAAGAGAAAAATATGTTTCAGACCACCTGGCAGAGAAGAAGAAATGGATGATGATGATCTGAGGAAACATATCACAAATGTGGCCCCAAAGGATGACAATGTAAGTAACAGTATCCCTCCCTTTCTCAAAAGAGATGGTAATGCAAAGAGCACTGACCCTGAAGTCTTATCCCAGCTTTTCTAAAACAACTAGGTAAGGCTGAGCACTAAAGTCATCTGTTCTAACACTCTGTATTCTAAGGAATTTTCAAGTTCTAAAACTCTGTATTTTATTTTTAACAGTCTAGAGCAGTGATGGGCAAACTATGGCCTGTGGGCCAGATGCAGCCCCCTGAAATGTGCTATCCAACTGCATGACATTATTCCTAATCTGACAAATACAATGAGTAGGATACAATACAATGAAACTTCTAAAGAGTTGCCTTAGAAACAGACTGACAGATGAGCATTACTTTTCCTCTTTAAAAAGTTTGCCCATCACTGCTACAGGGAGATGCCTCTTTTTCTGATTTCAGGGAATTATCTCTTTGCTCTCCCTCTCCCAAATCAGAAAGCCCTAATCTTTCTTCCAATTAGAAATCAGATTACCTAGGCTTATATCCTGGTTTGTTTATATCCTGTTCATCGTTTTCTTATAATGCATAAAGATTTGTCTCCTGCTGTTGTGGGATGCAAGACTCCAAAACTTAGCTTAAAAATAAAAAGAGAAATTTATTAATTTAGAAGATAATGTTGAATCTGGCCAGGAGGACAGCATAGGTGGAATGCTGCCTCCTAGGGGGAACACCGTGGATGGAAAAGCTATTCTCTCAGATGACATGATTTCTGGGGTCTTTATATCCTTTACAACAGTAGAGACATGGCTTTGTGCTATGCTGAAGACATGACTCTAGAGTGGTGTGCACTGAGGCATGGGCAGGGGGAGTTTGGTCTGGCTGGGGTCTGCCTGAAGACATAGGGAAAGACCCTCATAGTTTAGGGGACGTGACAGGTAGATGTCTTAGATACAACCTGATGGTATCAAGGCATAGCCTGGAGGTATATCTCTCTGTCAATCTGAAGCAGTGATTCCCAAAGTGGGTGCTACCACCCCCTGGTGGGTGCTGCAGCGATCCAGGAAAGCGGTGATGGCCACAGGTGCATTTATCTTTCCTGTTAATTGCTATTAAAATTTTTAAAAAATTAATTTCCAGGGGTGCTGTTATATTTTTTCTGGAAAGGGGGTGGTAGGCCAAAAAAGTTTGGGAACCACTGATCTAAAGGAGGATCAAGAAGGATCATCCTTTCAGGGTCTTAGAGGAGTTATCAGATGTTTTGGGTTAGGAGTCACAAAGAGAGAAGGGAGAAAAGGAATTTCCCTGCTTATAGTTTGCCTGAAACATTTCTATTGTTTTGGGGGCACAATGCTCATGCCACTGCTGTGGTTGGGGTCCAGTGCCAAGCTGAGGAGGCTAGGTCCCAATTTGTTAGGCAATTGGTATTGTCGACATGGAATCTAGAAACCCCTAAACTTGGGGTTCATCAGGTCTTACTAGGCTACAAGTTTGGAGGTTTCTAGATTCCATGTTGACAGTATGCATGCTTAAATTGATATGCTCAGAAGCTCAAACCTTTGTTTTCTCAGTAATTTCAGATTTCACCCATTTTAATAATAATTCATACTCAAATGACACTCAGTTTATAAATGACTTTCTCCACAACACTATGAGGTTGGTTATATAAATATTATCATCCTCCTGTTACAGAAGAGACTCAAAGAATCATGTGTGTTCACCTAGAGAGTAAGCGTCAGAGCTCAGAGGTTCTGCTGCTGAATACAGGAATCTTTCCACTACATGATATTGCTTCTCTATTCTCCTTCCTTTCTCACCCTCCCTTCTTATCCACTGTCTCCTTTCTCGGTCTCGTCCCCTTAAAACCCATTCAACAAAGTACAAAGTCAACTAGAGCTAGGAGATTCCTGGCTCTTTCCTTCCACTTAGCCCAACATTAGTCTTTTGCTCGGATGTGGTACAAAGGCTACTGGCTGCCATCTCCTGCCGCCTGGTGGTAAGAATGGATGCAAGGCTCTCCCTTCTTCCTTGAGCCAATACAGCTTAAGGAAAGACAAGCTTGAACATCTGGCAGGATGAACCCAGACTCAGCTGCTGCTCCCTCCCCTCTGCTACAGTGATAGCCTTCAAAAGCACCACATGGTAGCTCCCTCCCTTTCTGTAGTCAAAATCCCAATCCCTTGGAAAATCAACACCCTGAGGGGCAATAATCGCTTCTCTTTGCACGGATGAAACATTTCCTTTGCATAGACAAGGCTGGAGGCTGCTCTCAGATGAGCTGGATTCTCAGATGACTTCTGATTTCATGGAAACTTCTCCCCACTTTCACACAAGATATAGGACCAGCCCTCATTCTTCATTTATTTTCCATAATATTAAAGAATGAAAGGGCTAATAGGATCCTCAGAGAGCAACTAATCCAGCCTCACCCACAACGAATCAGCACCAATACATATCTTCTTTGTCAGATGATGCCTTCTCTAGTGAGGGGAGGGAAAGAGGGAATTTTAATGTCTCCAATTAAATTAGTTTATTAAAAAAAATTTGAATAACTCATGCCAGAACTAACACAAACTCCCAATCTATTCAATGAAGATTCTTTCTGCTCCTCTACACTGACGCCACCCTTCACAAGGGCAAAAGTGCAGCAAGCAGTCAAGTCTTGGGGATTTGAGCACCTTCAGAAGCTAGAAGGTTCAGGGAAGAACTAGGAAGCCCCTTGGCTAAATTTGGCTTTGTGTTTTGGTGGATGGACTCTAAGGAGAGGGGACCAGGAGAACAGGAGACAATGGATAAGAATTGAGAATTAGGTGTTGAGAGATTCATTATTCCATTCATGAGTAGAGCATGAACATGAATAGTGAGACCAACATATAGCTTTAGGTAAAGGTGCAATGAGAACCATATATCCCATTTTAACTCTGATACTTTTAAAATAAGTCTCAATCAATCTCTCATAGGCCTTACATTAAATTCAAAAAGGCCTTTGTAAACAAGGCCAGTTCAGAGACACAGGTCAGAGGCCTGGGCTCTCCTGACTTTCACATTCTGCAAACAGCCTCAGAAAGGGGTGTAGGTTTATGTCTTGGTTAGGGCTGTTGGCAGTTGGCGCTGCCTTTCCACTCTTACAACTCAATGGATGCTATCTGCCTAATTGTAGTAATATTCATCCAGTTTTCTTGGCAAAGATATTAAAGTCATTTGCCATTTCCTTCTCCAGCTCATTTTACAGATGAGAAAACTGAGGCAAGCAGAGTGAAGTGACTTGCCCAGGGTCACAGAGCTAGAGTGAGGTCAGATTTGAACTCAGAAAAATGAGTCTTCCTAACTCCCTGCCCAGAACTCCATCCATTGAGCCATTTAGTTTTAGGCAGGTATTCATACTTGCCAATTACTCCACATCTTTTTATTCAGTACCATCTTTTCCAACACACAAAGGGCTTACCTGAGTTGCAGATGAAACTGTGCTGCAAAAATTCAGTGGAAGGTTGGCTGGCTAGGTTCTTGGCAGTTGAATAGTAATATAAAACCTGCTATTTGGATAGAGAATTCCTAAGAAGTTTCCTTTAAAGCAAGGAAGGAATTCAGCTTGGGATCCAGCTTCTGAAATCCAGAATCAATGCAAAAAGAAAGAAGCAAAGTCCACAATGAAGATAACTGAGGGGAAGAGCAAAGTAGCATACTGCCAATTCCTGATTTACCAAGTCCAAGACAAAGCCAAGACAGGCAAGTCACAGAAAGTTAAGACAAAATCGAGATAAAAACCAGGGCTGCATAGGACCTAAGGCAAAGGTCGGGCCATAGGAAACAGGGGTGGGCCATGAACTCGTGAAGGGCAACTTGTTTTGAATGAGCTCTGTAGGACTTCTGGGTTAGGATGGCTGCAGTGTAGATGTAAGACTCTTCCTCTCCTCATCCCCAACCAATAGAGTCCCTCAAAAGGACAAAAAAACAAGTTCAGATGAATGAAGGGGCTCCACAGTAGGTGCAGCATCGAAGGTTTGTGGGATTTGGGCATTTTCATGCTATAAGGGGGTGAAATAGCTCCCATCAAAATGTAAGTTGATCAACCCTCACCCACCCCACCCATGGTGCCAGAATCAGAGCAATAGAGGGGCAATCTCTGAGTTCTTGGTTGCTGACTAAGAACACCAGGGACTTACCCCTGAGAGCAACTAGACTTGGAACCCCAGGAGGCTGAAGAGTGTGGACCTTGGGCACCAAGACAGAGCGGAGGGGGGAGCATACAGTAGAAGCCACAGAGACTTGAAAAGTAGCCTCAGGCAAAAACTGTTCTGTAGCTCAGTACACAGAGAGCCTGCCCTCCTCACTCAGACTTCTGGTTGGGAAAGGAAGGAAAAACTAGCATAGCAATGGCCAGCAACACCCAAGAAATACAATCTTCAGCCACCACAAAGAACAAGAGAAAGGCACTAACCCTGGATAATTTTTATGGAGAAAAAAATCCAGACTACAGAGGAGACAGCAGAAGATGACAAACAAGTAAACACATCCAAACCTTCCAAAAAAATGGAAATTGGTCACAAGCTCTTAAAGTTTTCAAATCTAAGATCATGAGAAAGATAGAAGAAAATTGGCAAGAAAAGTGGGAAATAGTTCAAAAAGAAAATAACAGTTTAAAAGACAGAATTTCCCAATTAGAAAAAGAAGCCCAGAAATCAAATGAAATGATAAGCAAATTGATGACCAGAAATGACCTGCTGGAAGCCATGAAAAGCAGGATAGATCAAACGGAAAAGGAAAATCAAAAGATCATAGGAGAAAAACCAATCTTTGAAGACTAAAATTAGGCAAGTAGAAGCTAATGATAGCACAAGACAGCAAGAATTAATAAAGCAAAGTGAATGAGCTCTGTACTCCCTACACCTGTTTGAAGCAATGGTCCAAGCCCACTAACTGAAACAACCAGGTTTCTTAACCTGGATTCTGTGAATGTAGTTTTTTAAAAATCTTTTAATAATAATTATATTTTAATATTATTGGTTTCCTTTGCAATCCTATGCTTTTTACTTTATACATTTAAAAACATTGTTCTCAAAAGGAGTCCATAGAGTTCACTCAATTTCTAAAGAGGTCTTTTGCACACAAAAAAAAAGAGTTAAGAACCCATGATTTATTTTATGATTAATTTATGATTAAATTTAAATTTAAAGAATTCTTCATCTGGGGAACTGTGTACGGGAGCTAGGATTGCTTTTTGCCTTCTTTGTATTCCCAAAATTTAGTCCATAATAGGTGCTTAATAAATGCCAATTGATTTACCTCACTTATAGGGTGAGGGGGGGAATATAATCGATGCCACTAAAAACCTTCCTATAATGAAGAATGTTGGCATAGGGTAGGGACATTTTGGTTTGTCCAGATTTTATTAGGATGGAATTTTTATTGGTAGCCTTGATCAATTCAGATGTGTGTGCTTATATTTTCAAGGAGGGCACATAGGAACAAAAGCAGTACGTAAATAATCACTCAGCACTAATTGGCCCAGTCTTTGCTGCTATCAGGAAATCTCAGTTTGAAGGTTATCCTCCCTAGAGAAGCCTGGAGTATATCAGACATATTACAGAGTATGCCCCATCAGTCTAGGAAATTAGATCTCTGTAAAAAATCATGATCACACAACCCTGCGGCAAAGAATTAACCAAGGTCAACCAAACTAAAAAAGAGGACAGAAAAGAGAGGAAGGGAAGAAAGCTTTGGGAAGCTTTCTGCTGGTATATAATTTTTTTAATTTAAAATTTTTTTTTACTTTCTGCCTTAGAATCAATATTGTGTACTGGCTCTAAGGTAGAAGAATAAGGACTAGGCCATGGGGGTCAAGTGACTTGCCCAGGGTCACATAGCTAGGTGGTGCTATATAATTTTTCCCCAGCCAAACACAGTATGGAATTGGGAGCATGCATTGAGCCTCCCCCCTTAAGGGACCCACTCAAAGTGGCATTAAAGGTGCACTAAACACATACTTTTATATTATACAAGTGTTGGAGTTGCTCTGTATCTTCTAAGCCTCTGTTTTGGTGGGGAGGGTCAGAGGGGCAGGGAGGAATAAGTAAGAGCTAGAGAGGAAAGGACTGACAAGACAGAAGCCTTTTGAACTCATAATTCCTGAGACAGAAGTTTGAAGTCTTGCCAAGTCAAACAATTCTTTTTCCTCTCCCCCAAAGACATTTTAGTTTTGCAAAGAATCCCTCCACTGGGAGAAAGGATTTTAAATATAATAATACAGTGTTTCATTAGTCCTCAAATGGAAATAAAATTAGCCCGGCTGGTTCCCACAAGATAAGTCTGATCAGCTGTTGCCTCATCTAGGGAGGCAAGATAGTGGAGATGTGTGGGCAGAAAGGCACCAGCTGCTGCCAATAACCCTGAGGAGGGCACCAGCCTCTCTCACTCTCAGGTGGTACCCAATTGGCAGATGAAAGTAGGCCTTGGGGCCAGGGCCCCCTAAGCACTTTGATATGCTGGACCTGCAAAAGTCAGTGTCTTCAAAGAAGAGAGAAAATAAGGCAAAACTTCTTGGTGGCAGAGGATTGTGATTTCTCTGATACTGTCAGACTGGGTCACCCTACTGTGATTACACAATCAGTTGCTCTTGAGGGAGGGTTAGAAGGAGAGGGAGATGAGGCCTCTTTGAGGTGGGGTAGGATTGTGGTTTTTCTTGTTCCTGGAGGCTTCTGTATTCCCCTATGCTGTTGTCTTGTTCCTTAGACACAAATCACACCAACACCGGGGGGATGATGACTCCGAACCACTGTCCAGGACAGCGTCATTCTTAACAATATCCTCTGAACCACAAGAAATGAACTGATCTGCCCAAGATTAGATGGCTGGGGGGGGGGGGGGGGTGAAGTGAGATTTGAATCCAAGTCCTCAAGCTCTTTTCCCCAAGCTGAATTGACCAGAGGACTTTTAAGCTCACTTCAAATTCCAACAATCTGGGATTCTGTCCCCATTGGAAGAAAAGGCCTGGCAAGCTGTTCTAATCTAATTTTTTTTCCTTTGCCTTCAGGAGCAAGGGAAGCTTAGTTAGCAATTTCTCTCTGCTCCAGCTGCTCATTGCCCCACCTCCTCTGCCTTGTCCGTGCCAGGAAGGTCTATGTAGGTGAGGATGGGCTGCCATCACCTCAGCTGCACCTGCTTCTCTCCTCCCTTTAAGGTTATCTTCTCAGGCCATGATAGCAAGTCAACCCTGAACCCTAATTAGTTCCTGGAACTAGATCTTTTTCCACCTTTCCTTCTATGGGATTGCCAGATGCCACATATGGATAGGCTTGGCCCCAAGGATAGAGCTTTCCAAACTAACCAGCTGGTCTGTCTGGGCACTGTCTTGCAGAAACTGGGGAGGAAGCTTTTTTTTTATCTTCATTTTTTGGAAAAAAGGGAAAGAAAAAAACAATTAATGGATTTCAGTGAATTATAGGAAGATCTAAAGTCTTTTTTTCCTCTTTGGAGGAGAACATTTGCATAATGTTTGGGGAAAATCTATACCACAATGGTTCACACCCCAGATTTCTCATTGTATGATGCAACCCAAGTTTTACATCAATGATAATTGTGCCTGTTTCTATAGTGCCTTATGGCTTTCCAAGTATTTTCTTACCGTTAAGGGCCAAGGAGAGACTTACTGTTTTGCAGGTAAGAAAACAAAGGAAGCAAGAAAATAAGCACTTTTATTATTAAGTGCCTAACATAGAGACTTGTTTGATCCTCACAACAATACTTCAATGTTAGTGCTGTTATAATTCCCATTTGAGGAACCCAAGACAGAAAGAGATGAAGTGACTTGCCCAAGGTCACATTTGAAGTCAGGTCTTCCAGACTCCAGGCTAGACACTGTGCACTATGACATAACCAGCTGGCTCAGATTCAGAGGTGAGTGATTTGGATCAAACAGTAATTGAGTTGGAATTGGAACTTGGACCTAAGGCTTTTGGTGTCACTCTAAGTAGCTGCTCTTACCATTACATACCACTGCCTACCTCAGAGATGCAATGATGCCAGTGGAAAAGGCATTCCATAAGAGGCTATAGCAGAATAAAGAACGATGACCTTCTGGTAGAGGAGGACTTCTGAACATAGGACCGTGAACTTCTAAAAAATTATTTTAATAACTATATTTCAGTGTATTTGGTTTCCTTTGTAACATGTATTTTTTATTCATTTAAACATAATTCTGAAGAATCCATAAACATTGCCATAATCCCAAATGGGTCCATAATATTAAAAAAGTTAAGAACTCCTGCTTTCTAATATGAACTGGTCTTGGCATACTATAGACAGGAATAATATATCTAAAATGTCTGGAGGACACTGGAAACCATTAGGACCCTCCTAATAACTTGCAAAGTGAATCCAGTGGTGCAGTGGCAGGCCTGGAATCAGGAAGACTCATCATCATAAGTTCAAATCCAGCCTCATGCCCTTTCTAGTTGTGTGGCCCTGGACAAGTTACTTAGCCCAGCTTGCCTCAGTTTCCTCATCTGTAAAATGAGATGGAAAAGAAAATAGCAAACTACTCCAGTATCTTCACCAAGAAAATCCCAAAATGGGGTCACAAAGAGTTGGACACACTAAAACAACTAAACAACAAAAAGTAATTTGCGTGGCTCTATTGGTTTCTTTGTTAAAAGAAACTGAAGACTAGATACTCTAGCCAGAGTCCAAGGATAAAGGAAATCATGGACATTTACAAGATACTCTTTCTATAATAGATTTAACATTGGGTCCTGGGGCTGTCTGGTCCATTGTACTGAGTCTGTGCATTCAAAGCAAGGATACAAGATGTTGCATCTCTGACAGCACCCAACCCTCTCTATGATCATGAATCTAGCGCTAGAAGGGACTCCAAAGGTCTTCCAGTCCAACCTCCTCATTTTACAGATGAGAAATCTGAAATCCAGAGACAATCACTCAAGGAAACAGTATCAGCAGTGTCTAGATCCTCTGATTTGAAAAGAACATTGTGGGCTAGCAGACTTTTGTCAGACACTCCTCAGAAACACATAATTTTGAATTCTTCCACAAACATGGACTATTTGGGGTGGGGGGGCAAGTTACTTTACCTCTCTCATCCTCAGTTTCCTCATCTGCAAAATGGAGATAATAATGCACCTAGCTCACAGGGGTGTTTTGAGTATCAGAGGAGATAATACATGACAAGTGCTTTGCAAATCTGAAATGAGTTATATAAAATGAGGCGAGCAGATGAGCTCTAGTCCAGCTCCTTATCTAAACTCTGTTTTGAGCCATCTGTATGACCTTAGAGAGGTCACTTCCTCTTCAGACTAGAGTGATGATCTTCTAGTAAAAATGCACTTATTAAGCACCTACTATTGACCCAGCACTATGTCAGGTTTTGAGGATACAAATATAAAGAATGAAATACTCCCTACCTTCAAAGAACTTACATCTCAATCAATCCAATCAATAATTTTTTATTAAGTACCTACTATTTACCAGGCACTGTGCTAAGCACTAGGGATACAAATCCAAAGAATGAAAGAGTTCCTACTTACAAGGAGCCTACATTCTAATAGGACAGGCAAGAAGTACATATAAAAACACATGCAATACAAATATAAAATCAAAAGGCACAAATGTGTGCCTATACATAAAGTAGTTAAATGCAAATTCGTTTGGCAGGAAAGGTACTAACAATCTGGAAGAATCAGGAAAGCCAAGACAGAAGATGACTCCTAAGCTACATTTAAAAGAAAACAAGGATTTTAAGAGACAGAGGAGAGGAGCAAGTGAATTCCAGGCATTGGCGATAGGCAGTGCAATGAAACTAAAATGGGAGCTGAAGCTTCTGAGCTTGGATCAGAAAGAAGACCAGTTTGGATGGATTGCAGAATACCAGAAAGAGAGTAATAATGCCCAATGTGACCAGAAATTATGTTAGGGGCAGGTTCCATAGAACTTTAAACACTAAACAGAGGTGTTTTTATTTTATCCTACACATATTAGGAAGCCACCAGAATTGGTGAAGGAAGGGATTCATTCATATGGTCAGAACTGCACTTAAGATAAAGACCAATATCCCTCCTAACCCTAAATCCTATTTTTCCATGTATCTAGAGGTAAAGAACTAAGGAAGAGAGAAAAGAAATGAAAAAGACTAGCATCTGTCCCCCAAAATAAAGATTTTCTGTCAATTGTCCTTACAATTGAACATCATTTTAGAGAAATATTGTTCATCTAATTAAGGATAAGTAAGCCACATTTCACAATCCAATGGCCCAATTCATAAAAGAAGCAATGGTTCTTGACTACATCCTCACCATTACAGCATCTGATTTCATTTATTTGTCCTGGGGAAGGTCAGAGAACAAGAGGCTGGTCTTTCTCAGCCAGATTTCATATTTCAGTGAGGGGAAGCAAGGAGTAACACAAGAGTCTCAAAGGAGTATGCTTGATTGAGAAAAGATTATGGAGGAGAGAGTGCTCAAGAGAAGAGAAGGCAGGAAGAAATCAGTTCCTTTCTTGTGTCCTGCACATACAAAGAATTAATATGCAGTTACTTTGTGAGAGTTCAGAATCAGGTTTCCACTGGAAAACTAAGAGGAAGGGATTGGACTAGATTCTTTGAGCTCCTTTCAAGAAAAGTTCTAAACTCGGGTCCATGAATTCATTTCTTTGTTTTATATTTTGAAACTACATTTTAACATAATGAATTTTCTTTATTCTGTTCTATTTTATATATTTAAAAGCAATATGCTGAGAAAAACTATGTAGGCTTCAATGGACTCTCAAAAGGGTCCATGAGACAAAAAGGTTAAGACCACCCTGTTATAGATTTTGTTTTGTTTCATCAGGATGTGGAAATGGTCCTAGGTCCTTGAAGAAGGCTCTGCCAGCAGAACATAAACTCTAGCCAGTCCTACCAAACTCAAGTCTTTTTGTATGGGCTCCATAATGGACTGGTCCATAGACCAGCCTAGTTAAGTGTAGACTAGCTCATCACCAGAAATTTGACTGCCAAGTATGATTTTTTTTTCCAGCCACAGTAGCTAATTTAAAAAAAAAAGTGTCATGATGAAAGGAGAGAGCATTATTATCTTCACTGATGAAAAAAGTTCCTACAGTTTGTTACATAGTCTGGAAATTCTGAAATAATTGGAACTGGGGAGTAACAGTAATTAGTATAGTAAATATATAAAATGTAATTATTAAATTAATTATTTATTAAATTGAAAAATACATCATAAATAAAATAGTAAATAGCACCATAAAGATACTTGAGAGGGGATAGAATAATAATAACTAGCATTTCCATAGCACTTTTTAATTAAAGGCTTGTAAAGTACTTTTAAAATACCTTCTTTTAACCTCACAACCACCCAGGGAGAGAGGTATTAATATAATTCCCATTTTATAAATGAGGAAACTGAGCCAGATAGAAGCAGACATGCCTAGGCTAGCTCACACAGCTAGCCAGTTTTGGAGACAGAATCCAAACTCAGGATTTCCTGACTACGAGTTCAGTGCTCCATCGACTGTGCCATATTGGACTAGAAGCCAAAGTACTGTGAAAATTTCCTGCATGCCCCTACTCAATGCTCAGAGAATAAGGACAATGACTAGGCATCAGGAAGTCACTTGGGTGTCCAGGACTTGGGAAAATAATAAAGTGTTTCTGCCAGAGGAGTCTAACAATGAGGAATTTCCTTGGGGAATTTAAGGGAAGCTACTTAAATCCAGGGAGACTGGCCAGGAAGAATAAGGCTGAGGAGGTAGACCTGAAAAATTCTAGCTGAAAAGGCAAGATGATGTCCCCAAGCTGATTAAAGAACTAAGAGTTATATCTTTCTATATACTGGCTAGCTACTAAAAAGCTCAGCCTCAGGAAGAGTCTGAAGAATTAGTTCATTGATTCCAGTCCCTGATGTTGTCTCAGAGACTTCCCAGACATTATTCTGAACTTTTCCTTTGGGTTTAACTTCCTGTCTGGACTGGTAGCCTTGAAACCAATATTCCTCTAATTCTTTTTTTTTTTAATTGTAAACAGCCCACATGGGCAATAAACTATGAGGTTTTAATATACACAAGGAGAATATAGTGTTGAAATAAAAAAAAAAAACTTACAACAAAGATAATCTGGCTATTTGATATACATAATCATTCTTAGGTCTAGGTCAAAATTAAACCTAAAGGGTAAACCGTTCACATAAAAGCAACGAAAACCTTAGTATTACCATATTAGTCTGAATTTAAATTGTACTTTTTCCCAAAATCTGGCTTACAGACAAAACCAATAATGATTAAGTCAGTATGCCTCTTACTGTTCTTGTATTATTCTCTAATTCTTTTCATTTGTGTTAGTCTTCCCTTGTAGTCTCCTCAAAGGTTACATACCTGGGAAGGAAAAAAGGAAAAAGAGATGACAACAAAAATAAGAAAAAGAAAAGAATCAATGAATGGAATAGGAATAGGACATTTTTATTCTAAGTAAAAGAGTTATTTGAAAGATCATAGCAAATTCTGTATAAAGTATAATTTTATTTATTTATTTTTAAAACCCTTATCTTCTGACTTGGAGTCAATACTGTGTCATTGGCTCCAAGGCAGAAGAGTGGTAAGGCTAGGCAATGGGGGTTAAGTGACTTGCCCAGGGTCACACAGCTAGGAAGTGTCTGAGGCCAGATTTGAACCTATGACCTCCCATCTCTAAGCCTAGTTCTCAATCCACTGAGCTACCCAGCTTCCCCCTAAAGTGTAATTTTAAAGTGTATATCTAAATATGCATATGGATAGGTAATTTCTTCCCTTTCAAAATTTGTTTTAGAGGTATAACCTTTAGTTATGAGATGCCTATATATAGCAAACGTTCTCAGGTTTTATTTCTAAAAGGGGATGCTGCCTATTTAAAATAAAAACAAGAACAATACATGTATAATCCAGATTGAATTGCTTGTCAACTCCTAGAGGGTAGAGGGAAAAGGGGAAGGAGACAATATGGATCATATGACTTTGGAAAACTTACATGGAAATTTGTTATTGAAAAAAAAAAAAAAAGAAAGAGGGGGCAGCTGGGTAGCTCAGTGGATTAAGAGCCCATTGCCTAGCCCTTACCACTCTTCTGCCTTGGAACCAATACTTAGTATTGATTCTAAGGTGGAAGGGAGAGAAAGGACACACACTCCTCCTCTGGGCTAAGCCCCTCTAGAAGATTCACTTCACAATCAGGCAGTCTCAGGTTGATCAATATCCCACTTAAAATCAGTGCCCCCTGGGCAGTGAGGTGGCTCAAAGGATTGAGAGCCAGCCCTGGAGATGGGAAATTCTGGAATTAAATCTGGCCTCAGACACTTCCTAGCTGTGTATCCCTGGGCAAGTCACTTAACACCAATAGCCTACCCTTAACTGCTTTTCTGCCTTATCCTTAGTATTCATTCTAAGAAGGAAGGTAAGAGTTTTTTCAAAATTAGCCAATTAATAAAAATCAGTGCCCAGAATTGAATCTAGTACTCCAGATATGTTCTAGAATAGAAATGCTTAACCTAAGCTCTGTGAACGTGCTTTGTTTTTTTTAATATTTTGATAACTTTCAATATAATTGGTTTCTATTGTGATTCTATAGATTTTATTATCTGCATTTAAAAACAGGAGTCTGAGAAAGCTAGACTTCACCAGAGGGAGGTCCATGACACGCCAGAGGTTAAGAAGCCTTGCTGTAGACATGGCTGGAGCAGCTGAAGCAACTGCTAGAGTTAGCTGGGAGATGAGTTCAAATGAAAAGTCACAACCCCTGAATCAGTCTCCATCCCTTTCAATCTTTGGAGCCATGTGGTCCTTTAATAGGCGTTATTGTTACTTATTCACTTTTAATGCCTTTAATTCCCTGAGTTTGTTCCCAGAGCCAGCTGGTCTCTGTTAAACAGCAAAGTTAACACAGTCCCTTTTGGCCCAGTTAAGATTTCCCAAATAGGACATCTTGATGATGAAAACGACTAGATAACATAATGGCCTCCCTGGAGTCTTAACAGCCTGGCCTGAGGACACTGGAAAGGGCAGGGAAGATGATGGAAAGACAAGACAGACCCAAGAGCAGCTGAGGCAGTAAGAGCATGTGAATAGGAGGAAAATGCCATGGATGTAATCTGGGTTTAATGTCTTGTTTTTACATGGAAAACATTTTAAAAGATTTATCTCTAGAAAATATTTCTGAATGTCTAAATTCCACATGACCAAATTCAAGTTTATTATCCTTTCCTCAAAACATCTTCCTTTGATTTCTTTTTTTTCTTCTATCATTTATATAACCACTTATCTATCTCTCAAGTCAAAAACTTTGTGTTCTCATTGACACTTATCTCACCACACCATCAAGGCATCTGACAGTTATAAGAGACCTTTGAGGTCTCATCCTACAAGAGATTTTTTTTAACCCAAGGGTAGACTTTACCTTTCTCTCTAATAGATTTCCATCATTATGGCTTGTTAGAACTTTATCATCCAAGCTGATAGCTATTCCTCTTAGCTTTTGTCCCCTGAAGATATGATCTGTGGTCATCTATGCCTTAGGCCATGGATCAATAAAAATGCCCCAAAATGAAGGGCAAGACAGACCTCTGACTCACTACCCTAACAACTTCCTTCCGTGTTTGTATCCATCCATTAATGAAATTGCTTTGTGTCATATCATTCAGTTAATCCCCAATCTGCTTTGTTGCAGTATCATGCAGTTTTCATATCTCCCAAGTCACTAGGAAAAAAGCACAAAATTAGATAGAATCAGTAGATCTCACTTTATGCCCCTGGAAAAGTGCCTTCTCTTCTCTGAATTTCATTTTCTTCATCTGCAAAATGAAGGGAAGTTGGATTCATTCATCTCTAAGACTCCTTCTGACACCAAATCAGTGATTTTCATAATACTGTGCTCCCAAAGGGAAAGGCCACCATGAAAGTAGCCAGCTTTCCATAATTGATCCCCAAGAGCAACCCAGGGGCCACCAATCAATAGATTCAGAACTAGATTAAGATCCACCAGGATTATAGATTTAAGAAATATTGAGTGCAACCCCCTTATTTTTGCAAATAAGAAAACTGAGGCAAAGAGGGACAATAAGGGAGTTGCTCTCAATATTTCCTAAATATTGCCAAATATTTAGGCAATACAAATAATACCAAATATTCCTAAATAATAATAAAAAAAACACAAGGAAAAGTACCCAGGATTCAAACCCAGGTTATCCATCTCCAAACTCAGCCTTCTCATTACTATAACTCAACATCCTATCTCACTACTTCAGATTATTAAGATAATACTGGGTCTTGCCCCACTGGCTATTGTGTAAATCACTCCAAGAAAAAGCATCATAGCTATCTTGGTTTATATTCCTCTAGGGGAAGGCAGTGGTTATGAAAATTGCCTCAGAGTCAAAAATAATCATTTTCAAATAGGTGATCTGATAGACTTGAAAGCCCAGGAAATGACAGAATGAAATTCCG
The DNA here is from genome assembly GCF_016433145.1 of Gracilinanus agilis. Taxonomy (NCBI): domain Eukaryota; kingdom Metazoa; phylum Chordata; class Mammalia; order Didelphimorphia; family Didelphidae; genus Gracilinanus; species Gracilinanus agilis. The sequence goes on along the minus strand of NC_058132.1, from coordinate 107,945,469 downwards.
AACCAGCATGTTCCTGTACCCATCTCAGCCCTGAAAATCATAAAAAGAAGGAAACAAACATTTGTTGAGTGCCTACTGTGTGCCAGGGACTGTGCTAAGTGCTTTCCAACTATTATCTCTTTAATCCTCACAGCAACCCTGGGAATTACTTCCATTTTACAGTAGAGGAAACTAAGCCAAACAGTATGTAACTTTGCCCAGGGTCCCTCAGCTAGCGTCTGAGGTTAGATTTAAACCCAGACCTTCCTGATTCTAAGCCAACTGTTTTATCCAGCACTCCAACTAGAATCAGAAAGGATTTCAGAAATAATCTAGCCCAAACCCTAAGTGAAATTGTAATTGTCTTCTACAAGATGTCCACTAAGTAAAATGATCATCTGGGCTCTGTTTTAAAGCCCCTGTTGTTTAGAGAATTCTCTGCCTCCTGTGGTAGCTCATTCTGTTGTTGGACAGCTCTAATTGTGAGCCATTTCTTCCTTCAATTGTGCCAAAATCTGCTCCTCTTCATTTCATGCTCTTTGCTCCTAGCCCTGTCTCTGGAGTCAAACAAAATGAGTCTAATCTTTATTTCATGTCATCATTCTTCTAATATCTGAAGACAGCTTTGTGAATTTTCCCCCAAAATCTCCTCTTCTCCAAGATAAATATCTCCAATTTTACTTGTTCTGACTCCTGGTGGGGATGCAGCCCTGAATTACCTCGGAAAGTGTTCTTTCCAAGAATAATTTGTTTCAGTGGACAGGACAGACCTGAGTTAAAATCACACTGTGTGGGTAATGAGCCCAAAATGTTATCCAGATGAAACTAATTTAAAAGAACCTCCGAGTTAGCCTGGAGGTAGGTGGCTTCGCATTGAGGCAACATAGAGTCTAAAGAACGAGGAAGTCCACACAGATTGTGTGTGTGTGTGTACATGGGCTTCTTCAGCCAGCCTACCAAAAGAGCAGTTCCTAATTCCTCGTACCCGAGGCCATGCTCTATTCTTAGGAATATAAGTCATCTGAAGGGACCATTTGGTCACTGAGCGCCATTGAGTAAATTGCACCTCTCTGGATTTGTTGCCCCAACTGTAAAATGAAAATAATAGTAGTTGTACTTCTCATTCCCTCTGGGTTGCCATGGAGGGATGCTCTTTGTGGACTCTATAGTACTGTGGAAATAGGACCATTACTCTTTTGTTAAATTCCAGTTACATTTCCTCCAGAAATCAGGACACCAGTTGTGTTCCCATGAAACCATAACGACCATTAGACCAAATGATAGTAGCCTTAACAGAGTCTGCAGCAAAATGTACTCCTCCATGTCAGAAGGATTGCCTTCAGGGGTATAATGGCATTGTGATGCAATGACTGGAAATCAGTCATCCAGGATGGAGCATGAAATAGAGTGCTGGCTTCAAATCTTGCCTTTGAAATATATTAGCCAGGTAACCATGAGAAAATCTCTTAACCTCTCACTGCCTTAGTTTTAATAATAAAATAGTAAATTTATCTTCCATTTGCACTGTATATATCCTGTATTTATATAGCTATTTATTCCTGGTCTCCCTCATTAGAATGGGTTCCCCTGTGTGGTTGAACTTTTTGGTATCTTCAGCATTTGGTGTAGTGCCTAGAACCTTGAAAGTGCTTCATTAAATTAAATGCTTGTTGACTGACTAAATTGTGTAAGTAATACAGTGCACTGGAAAGAATGATGGACTTGGGGGCAGCTAGGTGGCTCATTGGATAGAGAGCCAAGCCTGGAGTCAGGAGGTCCTGGGTTCAAATTGTATAATTAGAATTTTGTACCCCAGGACTCCGTTTCCCAGAATCCTACTTTCATCCTTATGTTACGTCCTTACGTTTTGGAGATAAAGGTTCTGTAACAATTGTAAGAGGGAAATTTTAGGGTATTTTATAGACATATATTTAAAGTGTGGCCGCCAGGACTCAACAATTCAGATTGATTCCGTAATTAAATCAGACCCAAGTCAGCATCGGGTGGAAGAGTTTATTTATAATCTGGTAGGAAAAAGTAGGACTAAAGAGAAAGGGAGAGGCTAGTCCAGGCCAAAGGCCTGGACGGAGAGAGAGGGTTAAAAGGCTAAATAAATGAAGCTGTAAGCCACAAGGCCCAACAGCCAGATAGGCAGAGTTTGGAAGCGGCCCAGCTAGGCCAAGGAAGTCAGCCTAACTTACCCACGTGACAATACAGATGTAAGCTGTCTGTGGTCTCAGGAGATCCTTCAGCACCGAGTTCGAAGGGGGAACTGCCTCCACAGGAAGTGAGTAACATACTTGAAGAGATAGTGTCCTTTGTCACTTCCCGTGGGCCCACCTCTAATTCAAATGGACAAATGGCAGCCTCTGCACTGATTTGGACTGTCCAAAGGGCAGTCCCTTGTTCTAGATTTGCTACTCATTGTCACGTGTGGGAAACTCGTCTCCCCTCCCTACTAAGGAAGGTGAGGATTACATCATTAGCACGCCTAGGATGGGCAGATTTTTGACTATGAATGGGCTCGAGCTAATTCAATTTACATACCCTGCCTACTTGCTCTCTCCTCCCGCTAAAGGCAGTTGGGAAAAACTTCTCTTTACTCAGGCTTTCTAATTTTGTTCTATTTCCTCTACTTCAAGTGATTATTACTAAATCTTATAAAATATAATACTTGGAGTTATTGGATATTAATTTTAATCTTACAAAATCTGGCCTCAGATACTTCCTAGCTGTGTGACCCTGGGCAAGTCACTTGACCACCACTGCCTAGCCCTTATCTCTCTTCTGCCTTAGAACAAATGCACTGTATGGATTCTAAGACAGAAGACAAGGATTTTTTTTAAAAAATGGAATCAGTGAGGTAGCTCAGTGGTTTAAGAAACAGGCCTAGAGAGGGAAAGTCCTGGATTCAAATCTGGTCTCAGATATTTCTTAGCTGTATGACCCTGGACAAGTCACTTAACCCCCCCCATTGCCTACCATTCTTTTGCCTTGGAACTGATACTCATATCAATTATAAGGCAGAAGGTAAGAATTTTTAAAGTATTTTAAATTTACATGTATTATGTATATATGCTATACATATATAGTATATATATAAAAGTATAATAGTTCATATTATTATTATTATTATTAAGTATTAGTTCTGCCTTTCTCTAGCTTTGGGTTCTTAGTCAAGTCACATCCCTTGTCCAGGCCTCACTCTGCCTCCCTCTGCTTGAAAGGGGTCGGCTGGAGGGTCCAGATTTAAACTGAAAATCTTGCATTATCTAATCAAGTAGAAAGCTGTGTTTGGGTTAGGTAACACCTAGACAATCCCACAGGGAGTCTAAGAAAGCCAAGGTCCGGGAGGTTAGACAGATGCCTCCCTGCCTGAGACATGGCAGGTGTTACTTCGTGTCAGATGAACCCTTCCCTGGTCTTTGCTGGTCCCCCATTCCTTGAAGGCTCCCCACCTCCTCCTTCCCCGGCTTCCTATAAAGGAGTGAAGAAGTTTGCTGTAGGCCTTCCATCAGGCTCCCTCTGGTGCTGAGATCTTCACACAGTCTGAGGAAGGCATTCACTTGGTTCAGCTCGTGTGGAGTCTTTCAAACATTCAGAATGCATATGGCGGATGTGGAGAGGTGGCGGGGATGTGTGATGAAGTCCTGGCCTTGGAGATGAAAAGAGCCATCCTCAAGTTGTGCCTCTAACACATCCTCACCACAGGCCAGGCTTGCTGACCTCCTCTGCTTCCCCACGTTCCTTTTTAGACTCTGAGTCAGAACAAGCCATAACAGTGGCAATGATAATGCCCAGCATTGGTCCCTTTTAGGTAGAACTTTTATGGAACTTTCTAGCTTGTTTGAGTTGCAAAGCACGTTTACAGATGGTCAATGCACAGCTAGAAGGAGAAGGAGATGGAGCACCAGGCCTAGAGGCAGGAGGACCCGAGTCCAAATCTGACCTTGGACACTTACCGTGTGTAAGTCACTTCACCCAGTGTGTCTCAGTTTCCTCATCTGTAAAATGGGCTGGAGAAGGAAATGGCAAACCACTCTGGCATTTTTGTCAACAAAATCCCAAATGAGATCACAGAACAACAAATTACATGTTATCTTGAATGATTCTTCTATCCACCCTGTAAGGTTGGTACTATATTATCCCCATTTTTCATGTAAGGGAACTAAAGCTGATTCAAGTTCAAATGGTCACACTATAAGCCTTGGAGTAAGGTCTTTGCTAAGAGGGATAAGGAAAGACTCACTAGACATGAATATGGGGAATTGGGGGGTATGAAAAACTGGGCAAAGCAAAATTGCCAATGTTTCATGGGCACTAGGATGTTTCTCCCTTACCCCAGTTCTGCCAATTAACTGAGCAATCTCAGAAGGAACTTCATAGGCTGCCCTCTTGAACACAAAAGGGGGAGTCAATATACAAGGGTCTTTAATTGCATTTGGGAGGGTGGCAAGCTCAGGAGAAGGGCTCATGGCAGCAAAGGGCATGTGTTCCAGAGCCATATGACTTTCTTGTGGTTAAAAAAAGTTACAGCTCAGAGGCAGCTGGGTAGTTCAATGGATTGAGAGCCAGTGGATTGGGAGGTCCTGGGTTCAAATCTGGCCTCAGACACTTTCCAGTTGTGTGACCCTGGGCAAGTCAATGAACCCCCATTGCCTATCCCTTACCACACTTCTGCCTTGGAATCAGAACACAGTATTGATTCTAAAATGGAAGGTAAGGGTTTAAAAAAACTCACAGCTCACATTCTCAAAGACAGGTTACTGAAGTCTTCTTTATTTTTATAAAAGAAAATACAAACACATGGCCACAGTGTATCTTAGTAGCAGTTCTAAGACAGAAGAGCAGCAAGAGTTGCTATGATTGGGGTTAAGTGACTTACCACACAGCCAGAAAGTATCTGAGACCAAATTTGAACCCAGATTCTCCAGGTCTGGTGCTCCATCCACTGTGCTATATAGCTGCCCCTTCAAGGTGATTTCTTTAAGAAAGCAATTCCACTTTAACAGGGCTTGAAGAATTTATACATCTGAGGAACAATAGCTAGTCTTTTCTTGCATTGGCCTTTCAAATGAGCTTATTCTGCATTTTGGTCTTATTGCAAAATGTTACCATCATATAGATTAAAACAAAGACTGTTATACTATTTATATCACATATATTATATATACATACTGTTGTACTTAAAAAGATGAGGAGGGAAAATATTTTTAAAGTGCAAAGAAAAAGAAGAATGTCTCTTTACTTTATATGTATGTCAAAATATTCACGTCTTTTCATATTGGATTCAATGAAGAATAGTTTCAGATACAATCATTTATATCAAGAAAAGCTGTAGAGAGTCGCATGGCCTTTCCCTCTCCTTGCCTCCACACCTTCCAGAGAGAAGTAGACTGGGACCCCAATCAAGAGCATTAAAAGTCAATCACGGGGGCAGCTGGGTAGCTCAGTGGATTGAGAGCCAGGCCTAGAGACGGGAGGTCCTAGGTTCAAATCTGGCCTCAGACACTTCCCAGCTGTGTGACCCTGGGCAAGTCACTTGACCCCCATTGCCTACCCTTACCACTCTTCCACCTATAAGTCAATACGCAGAAGTTAAGGGTTTAAAATAAAAAAAAAAAAAATTAAAAAAAAAAAAAAAAAGTCAATCACACCACAAAGGGCACCAGGAACCATAAGATCTGGCTAGAGAATTTGTTTGGGGTAAATTGACTGGGGCCAGGAAAAGCTGAGACATAACTTCTATAGCCAGGAGCCATCCAGAACTCCAGTGAGGGGAGGATTTGGGGGCCTGGGCAGAACTCTTAAGCACTGGGACCACAATTTGTGGAAGCCAGAACCTTTCTCCTCCAGCAAGCCAAAGAATAAAGACAGGACCCCATGAGTTCCGCAGCCAGAGAGACCAAGCACAAACCTGAATCCCAGGGGACAGCTCGCTGAGGTGGCCCCAGAAGAAGGAAAATTGCCCCAAGTCTAGCCCCAAGTCCCCACAACTACAACTGAGGCAGGAATATAGGTTCAAAGAGGCTGTGACACTTGCTCAGTAGAATCTCTGCTACAAAGGGCCTAATCCAGCTTTTAGCCCAAAGAGAATGGGGATGAGTCCCCCCAAAGACAAGATCTGAAACCAGAGATTCTTCAGAGAAGCATAAAAAGGTGAACATTAAAACATTAAAATCTATTTTCCTAAACATTTGTGTGTAGGACTAATATGAATGGATGAGATCCTTTAAAACTTGTAAACTTTCCTGTTTCTTTATTCTGATCCCCTGTGTGTTCCCCCTCTATCTTATCAGTGGACTCATTAAGCAGAAAGAAACCTAAAAACCCCTAAAAAATTAAAGGAATATAGGCCTTTTTTTCTAGCAAGTAGGAAAAGAAAGAAAAAAGTTTCTACTGTATCCATTCCCAGAGGCAAAGTTGGATCGTGAGAAATCTGGGCCAAGAAGAGAAGTGACATAATAATAATAATAACCATAACAGCTAGCATTTTATACAGGACCTACTATGTGCCAGGCACTGTGCTAAGTGCTTTACAAATATTATCTCTTTGAACCTTATAACAACTCAGAAAGGTACATGCTATTCTTTTCCCCATTTTACAGTTGAGGAAACTGAGACAAACATACATTAAGTGACTTGCCCAAAGTCACATAGCTAATAAGTGTCTGAGATTAGATTTAAACTTAGCTCTTCCTAACTTCAGGCCCAGTGTTCTATCCATTGCACCAACTAGAAGCCTTCGATCAGTGAGAAACTAATAAATGGCCCCAGTTGACCAAACTTTAGAGGGAAAATACAGATTGTAATAGGCTCTATGGCATTAGCATCTGCTCAGAAAGATAATGAAATATACTATTTCTCCAATACAAAGTTACCCAGCTGCCCTCTACAGGTGAGTAAAGCACCCACTGTTTTCTCCTGATCAAGAAACCAATTCATTTTATTCCACTATTCTTAATTTCAATAAGCAGGGCCACCACATCCAGGACATTTTGCCTTCCCACATTCTCATTGTCCAGGAACAAGTATGGAAATCACAACCCACTAGGCAACAACTTTCTTGTGCAAATGGTTTGGGAAAGAGAGCCTTTGTGCTCTGGATAGATCCTAGAGCCAAGTCTTTTTCTCCCCCCTTAATTTTGAGTCCCTAATTCTCTCCCTCCTTCCCTTCCCTCCCCTCTCACTGAGATAGTAAGCAACCTGATGTAGATTTTACAGGTGCCATCTTGTAAAAAAATTTTCCATATTAGTCCTTTTGTGAAAGAAAACTTGAACAAAAAAAAGAAGAAAGAAAGTGAAATATAGTTTGCTTTGGTCTGGATTCAGACTCCATCAGCTCTTTCTCTGCAGCCCTATGGCATTTTTTATCATGAGTCCTTTGGGATTGTCTTGATTCATTGTTTTGCTGAGAAGAGCTAAGTCATTCATGGTTGTTCATCATACAATATCATGGATGATGTCTTTTAATTCGTGCATAAATTAGATTTAAGTGAGGCAGAGTTGCCCAGTCTTTGGCCTCACTTTCTTTTCCAGAGTCATCAAAGTTCAGTGACAAGATAAAGTCAAGATAATTTTGATGGTTCAGCATGAAGTGGATGACTTGGGTGCCTTTGTCACCTAATCAAACTCTAAGCACTTCACAGCACCTACTTCTATTGCCTTCTTGGCCATTGAAACAGATTGTTCTCATCCCCCAGGGGAAGTCCTCACGTGCTTGAGAAAGGCATCCCCATAACTAACCCACAGGATGGAGGCTTGTCGGGTACTCTCAACCTGGCTCAGCATCTGCCAAGATGGTTTTACCAGAGTCGGACCACTGCTCAGGCTACAGCTTCTTGGAGCCACAGGTAAGAGCTGGGTGGCAGGTGAACACCAAAGGCAGAAAGCAGCCCTGAAAAGGGCTTGGTAAGTCTTCACTCAAGTTGTCAGCCTTCCCTGAACACCCTGTTATGCCCTGAGAACAACTAAATAACAACAAAGGACTCACAAAATCCAGGTTTCTGCTTATAGCTCTTCCATCTGCTCAAATCTAAGGTTTTTGAGGTCTATGAAGGTATTCTTTTTTAATGTGATAATAACTCAGTATAATTGGTTTCTTTTGTAATCCTATGTATTTTGTTTCATACAGTTAAAAATGATTTTGAGGAACCCATAGTCTTTGCCAAACTTCCTACCAAAGGAATATAAGAGGGCAAATTATATATATATATATGGTGTGGTTGCCAGGAATCAATCAAATCTAGATTGATTCCAAAATTAAAATAGATGCAAGTCAGGATGGCTTTTATGGAACTTTATTTACAATTAGGAAGGTTGAAGGTAGGGAAAGAGAGAGAGAAAAGCTCTGGTCGGGACCAGCAGAGGTCCGGACCAGGTGAGAGTTAAGAGATTAATTAAACTACGCCACTAGACACAAGGCCTTAGCAATTAGAGAGGCAAAGAAGCCTCCTTGAGGTAGAGACTCTAGAAACCCCAAGGTAGGCAAAAGGAAGTCAACCTAACTTACCCACATGACAATTCAGAAGGGAAGCCACCTGAGGTCTCAGCAGAGATCCTTCAGCACCAAGTTCAAAGCACGAACTGCCCCAACAGGAAGTTACCATCATATTTGAAAGACAGCAGCTTTCACCACTTTCTGGAGGTCCACCTCTAATTCAAGTGGACAAATGGCAGCCTCAACACTGTTTTGGACTGCCCAAAGGGCAGTCCCTTGTTCTTGATTTGTTACTTATTGTCACGTGTGGGTAACTCATCTCCCCTCCCCACTAAGGGAGGTGGGGATGACATTATCTCTGGTGGCTAGAGTTTAACTATGAATGGGGTAGAGCTAATTCCATTTATACAGGAGTCCATGATACAAAACAGGTTAAGAATCTGTGTCATAAACAGTACGTTTAGGAGACACTAATACATCACAGCCCATCTATAACTGCATAGGCAAGTTTTAGGATAATTGTGGCATAAATGGTATTTGTTTGGAAAACACTAACACTTCACAGTCCATCTATAACTGGCCAGTCTGATAGGTGTGAGATTTTACCCAAGAGTTGGCCCAGAGACAGGAGGTCCTAGGTTCAAATCTTACCTCAGACACATCCTAGCTGTGTGACCTTGGGCAAGTCACTTAACCCCCATTGCCTCAGCCTTACCACTCTTCTGCCTTGTGTAGAAATGGTATTCTGGAAGAAGGAGTGTGCTCACAAGGAGATGCTATGGAATGGAGTGAAGTAGTGATTGACAGTATTGATTCTAAGATGGAAGGTAAGGGTTTAAAAAAAATTTTCCCCCAGTTTGTTGTTTCCCTTCTAATCTTGATTATATTGGTTTTGTTTATACAAAAGCTTTTTAATTTAATATAATCAAAAATATTCATTTTATATCTTATAATACTCTCTATTCTTGTTTGATCATAAATTCTTCCCTTCCCAATACCTCTGATAGATAAACTATTCTGTGTCCCCTAATTTACTTATGGTCTCACTACCTCTAAATCATATACTCATTTTGACCTTATCTTGGTGTAGAGTGTAAAATATTTGTCTACACCAGTGTTGGCTAACGTTTTTGTCAAGAGGGCAAATTCAAGTGGTTTGTGAACCCTCTGCATTACCCATGAGAGCAGAGGGAGGAAGTACTCACTTTGGGTGTCTAGACAGAGGAGCAGGCATGCAAAAAATGTCCTTAGGCACTAGGAAGAGGGGGAACAGAGCAGCTCCTTGAGTACCAGCTGGGCACGCATGCCAATACTTCACCAACGCTGGTCTATACCTAGTTTCTGCCATATTGTTTTCCAGTTTTCCCAGCAGTTTTTGATAGTGAGTTTTTGTTCCAAAAGCTGGGGGTTTGGGGTTTATCAAACACTGAGGTCATTTACCCCTGTATATTATGTACCTAATCTATTCCATCATTCTACCATTCTATTACTTAGCCAGTACCAAACTGTTTTGATGATTACTGCTCTATAGTACAATTTGAGATCTGGTACTCTTACGTACTCCCTTCCTTCACAATATCCTTTGATATTCTTGACCTTTTGTTCTTCCAGATGAATTTTGTAATTATTTTTTCTAGTTCTATACAATGACCATTTGGTAATTTGATTGGTATGGCACTGAATAAGTACATTTATTTAGATAGAATTGTCATTTTTATTCTATTAGCTTGGCCTACCCATGAGCAATTAATATTTTTCCAATTGTTTAGATCTGACTTTAGATCTATATGAAAAATTTTTTGTATGATACATGTAAAACCCAGTGAAATTGCACATGGGCTATGGGAGGGGGTGGGAGAAGGGGAGGGAAAGAACATGAATCATGTAACCATGGAAAATTTTTCTTAATTAATCAATAAAAAAAATTTAAAAAAAAAAGTTTCGTAATTGTGTTCATATAATTCCTGTGTTTGTTTTGGCAAGGAGATTCCCAGGTATTTCATATTGTCTGCACTTATTTTAAGTGGAATTTCTCTTTCTATTGCTTGTAGCTGAACTTTGTTGGTAATATAGCTATTTTAATAAAGCACTTTATTTTTATTTTTAAAAAACTGCAAGAGTATATGGATAAACATGCTATACTACATTTTCTTTCAGATACCAACTCCTGTGTAAAGCCTAATTGTTTGGATTCTCAGGTCAAAAGGCAGCTAGAGGTGGCAGCTGGGTGGCTCAGTGGATTGAGAGCCAGGCCTAGAGACAGGAGGTTCAAATCTGGCCTCTTCCTAGTTGTGTGACCCTGGGCAAGTCACTTAACCCCCACTGCCTAGCCCTTACCACTCTTCTGCCTTGGAGCCAATACACAGTATTGACTCTAAGATGGAAGGTAAGGATTTTTTTTTTAATTTAAAGAATAAAAATAAATTAAAAATAAAAAGGCAGCTAGAAGGCAGAGTACAGAACCTGGAGTTGGGAAGTTACTGCTCTGTTTGTCATGTTTAACTCTTCATGATCCCATTTGAGGTTTTCTTAGCAAAGATACTGAGGTGGTTTGCCATTTTTTTCTTTCTCCAGCTCGTTTTACAGATTTGAAATGAGGCAAACAGGATTAAGTGACTTGCCCAGGATCACACAGCTAATAAGTGTAAGAAGGAAAATTTAGGTATTTATAGATATATATTAAAAATATGTGGCCGCCAGGAATCAACAATTTAGGTTGATTCCGTAATTAAATCAGACCCAAGTCAGCATCGGGTTGAAGAGTTTATTTACAACTGAGGCTGAATTTGAATGCGGGTCTTCACTCTATCCACTGAGCAGCCTAGGGAAGACTTGAGTTCAAATTTACCTTCAGCTATGTGACCTTTGCCTCAATTTCCTCATCTATAAAGAGGGATCATATTAGTACCTAGTTTCCCAGGGTTATCAGGATAAAATGCCACATACATAGAGCACTTTGCAAACCTTGAAGAACCATATAAATGCTAGCAATGATGACAACTGCCCACCTGGTAGAGCATTAATGTCTCTATTAAAGATACTATTTAGTGCTGGGTACCACATTTTAGGAACCACACTGATAAGAGAAATGGAGGGGATCCAGGGGAAGACCACCAGGATGGATCACAGCAAGATGGTGCCACATGAAGGCCAGCCCAAGCAGCCAAGGATGCTAAGCCTGAAGACAAGAAGGGGACTAGGACTTGTTTTGGAATCTTTGAAGGGCCACACACTTAGAAGAGAGGGGCCTTGTTCCCCATAACCCATGAAGGCGCCAAGAGGGGCGCAAGTGGGAATGGGGACAGGAAAGCAAACTGGGAAAGGAAATACTTCCTCCTGGGAGCTGACCTGGAGGGAAGAGGCTGTGTGGAAAGCAGCAGGGACCCCATTCTGGAGAGCTTCACCAAAAACCCAGATAGCCACTGGTTGGATACTTATTGGTTAGATTTTTGTTCTCTTACAGATTGGAAAAGCCGCTCTGATTCTGTGAAATCTAGGATGTCTCAAAAGTCTAGATGAAATTATCATTTAGCTCAGGTACTTTGTAAATTGACAAATTTGTGTTGGATACTTTATAAGCATTATTTCATTTGATGCCCACAACAGTGTTGAAAGGTAGGGGCTGCTATTATACCACTTTACATATGAGGAAACTGAGGTCAGCAGATAAGTGACTTGCTAATGATCACACAGCTAGTAAGTGTCTTAAGGCTAAATGTGAAGTCAGATCTTTCTTACTCCAAGCCTACTGCTCCCTCCACTGAACTACCATTGTTCCTGCTACACCTTAAGGAATGGCCTCCACAACACCAGGGGGCGGCAGATACACAACGCCGCTAGCAGAAATAATCTATGGATGAACTGGACTGCATTTCCGAGTCTCCACCTCCCGAGATGCATCACGGCCAAGCTCAGACTACGTTTCCCAGAAGCCCGTATATGGGTCATGAAGGGGAAGAACTAGGGCGAAAGACAAAGTCTAGTAACTGTCTGGAAGGACAAGTCTTTTCTCTGAAGAGATCACTGCTACCTTAGGGGCGGCTATCAGCACGCACAGGTCAGGAAAGCGGGAATGGGCAGGGCAGGGGCAGGGAAAAGAAGAGGAAGCATACCAGTCAATGAAATAGGCAAATTTCACTGGGATTCTGGTCACGTATTCCTAGGACCCTGCGGCAACGGCCCAACGTAATTTCCTTTGGTGGCTTATAGCAGATTGAAGACTACATTTCCCAGGAGGCTATGCGGGCAACGCAACTAAGCTTCCCAGAAACCCTTGCGTGACCAGCCTAGCCTTTGCGGCCCTCTCTCCACCGGAAGCTAGTCGTAGAAGATATGCGAGGCCCTTGTGCTTGTCAGCTTTTTCGCCTCCGCGGTAAGGGGATCCGCTCTGGAACCTTTACCCTTCACGGGAGGCCCATTGGCGGAGCGGGCAGCTCATTAACCCAATGGAGAGGTGAGAAGAGCCTCCCTGCTCCCTTCTAGCTGTCCTCCTCTGGTTATACTCGCACAGTGTTATTGAGCCCTTTTAGGGTGAGAGAACCATTGCGCGCCCCCTCGTCCCACCCAGCTCCCCTAGAGCGCCCACCTTCTTGGGCCTTTTCGGCGGCCGTCCTCCCTTGGGCGCTGCCCCCGCCTTTCCCTTTTAGAACTTCTTCGGGATCTCTGTTTCCCCGCATCATCTCCGCTGAGCTCTGGGATTGAAGAGGGTTTTGACAGGGAACAAACTAGGAATGGTGATCTACCTGCATGTTTTGTAGATTATGTTAAGTGACTGGTGCAGGATAGAAGGCTGAACCTGGAGCCTTGGAGGTAGAGCGTTTACTAGAAGGGTGAATCCGGACCAAGTCACTTGACTTCTGGGCTTGTTTCCCCAGTGCCGACTAGAGATGATAACGCCTGGGTTGTTCTAGGGATCGAATGAGATATGGAATGGAGAGAGTTCAAGGCTTTGTAAATAAGAATTATTTTTATTGTAAAAGGTCCCGTAGGTTACCAGAATTGAAATTGTGCTCATTATAAGGAAAACTGTCGTAACAAATGGTGCGCTCCTGACCTAGAATGGATTGCCTTAAAGAATGAGTTCCTTTCTCATTACGAAAGCTAAGTCTGGACTCTGACCGGATCCGCTAAACTGTGAGCTCCTTGAGAGCTAGGTTGGGTTTTTTTGTTTGTTTGTTTGTTTGTTTAAATCGTGTTTCCTAGTTCGTTTTACTTGTTGCCTTTCCAGTGCACATATGCTTGGTACATAGTAAGCATCTACTAAAAGTGTACTGACCTGACCTGCTGATTTCTGTTAAGTTATAAATTAGACCAGAGGCAACTGTGACTCAAATGGTTAAGAGCACAGGGCCTATAGTCAAGAAATCAAAACATGATCTTTGATCCTTTCATAATTCTAATCACCCTCCTTTTGATATGTTCCATTTTGTCAACATCTAAGACATGGCACATAAAAGTAAACATGATAAGAAGACTGAAAAGAGCAGAGTACATACACCAAGACAGTCACCTCACTCAGTCTTCACATTATATCTAATTCAGTTTTAGATACTTGATAGCTGTGAGACCCTGGGCAAGTCACTTCACTTGTGATTGCCTGACAAAAAAATCCACTGGAGAAGGAAAAGGCAAAACACATCAGTATCCTTTCTAGGAAAACCTTGTGGATGGCCATGGTCCATGGGAACATGAAGAGTGGGGCTCAACAGAATAACAACTAACAACACAGATACATGTTAGAGGCAGAAATAGCCTAACAGTTGCTAGATGGATCTGTTCATCTGGCCCAGATGAATAAGTAATTTGACTGGCTGAGGATCTATTGGGAAATCAGTAAAATTAAGGCAACATGACATAGTGGATAGAGTGCTAGATTTGAAGTCAAGAAGACCTAAGTTCAAATCCTACCTAAGACAGTGCTTTGTGATCCTGAGAAAGCAAGGCAACAGCTTCTGTTTCCTCGCTAAACTAGGGAGAACAGTACTTTCTTCTCAAGGTTGTAGTGATATGGCATGTAAAACTACTTGCAAACTTTAAAGAGCTATGCAGATATGACAACAATAAAAAATTGTTATCCCATTGAGTTATGAGGGAAAGACTTTATGAAGGCTGAAACTTTTTAGCTGGATCTTAATGCAGAAGTAAGATTTGGATAGGTAATAACAAGTGGTGGCCATCCTAGCAAGGAGAAATTCCATGAACTAAGGTGTAGAAGCGGTGGAGAAACACAAAAGTAGGTAAATTTGACTAGAACAAGATTTGGGCCAGATTGTGGAATGTCTTCAATGCAGTTTATAAGTTTGAATTTTACTGTAGTAGGCAAACCATGGAGTTTTAAATGTATAGTTTTTAGTTAAAATGCATTTAAAATAGTTTAAGGACTCAATGAAACAACTAAACCTCATTGTTAATTCCAAACGGAGAGAAATATTTCCTTCAACATTTATTACAGTCTTGATAGGTGTAAGAGTGGAAATTTAGGTATTTTATAGATAAATATTTAAAACGTGGCCGCCAGGAATCAACAATTCGGATTGATTCCGTAATTAAATCAGACCCAAGTCAGCATCAGGTTAAGGCAAGTTTATTTACAACTAGGAAGGCGAAGGTATAGGATTAAAGAGAAAGGGAGAGGCTAGTCCAGGCCTGGTTAGGCCTGGACGAGAGAGAAGGTTAAAAGGCTAAATAAATCAGGCTACAAGCCACAAGGCCTAACAACCAGATAGGCTAATGCCTACTTAAGGCAGAGTTTAGAAGCGGCCTAGGTAGGCCAAGGAAGTCAGCCTAATTTACCCACGTGACAATACAGATGTAAGCTGTCTGTGGTCTCAGGAGATCCTTCAGCACCAAGTTCAGAGGGGGAACTGCCTCCACGGGGAAGTAACCAACTTACTTAAAGAGATAGTGTCTTTCGTCACTTCCTGTGGGTCCACCTCTAATTCAAGTGGACAAATGGCAGTGTCTACATTGATTTGGACTGCCCAAAGGGCAGTCTCTTGTTCTTGATTTGTTACTTATTGTCACGTGTGGGAAACTCATCTCCCCTCCCCACTAAGGAAGGTGAGGGTGACATAATTTCTATGCCTAGGTTGAGTAGGGTTTTGACTATGAATGGGCTAGAGCTAATTCTATTTACACATAGGTGGGGAGATAAAGACAAAAAAGTACTTTGCCTTTGAGTTCTGCTGGTGAGGATACTGTCTAAAATTGAAAAGACAGAATATTGAGGCAGTTAGGTAGCATGGTAGATAGAGAACCAGGCCTGAGCTCAGGAGGACCTAGGTTGAAATCTGGCCTCAGACACTTCTTAGTTGAATGAATCTGGGCAAGTCACTTAGCACCAATTGTCTAGTCTTTACCAAATATCAATTCTAAGACAGAAGGCAAGGATTTAAAAAAAAAGAAAAGAGAATATTCCTAGAGCAGGAGTCCTTAACTTGGGGTGCATAAACCTCTTTTTCTTAAGCATTTTGATAATTAAAAACCTTTGTACTTCATGTATTTTAAATTGTTATTCTGAGGAATCCATGGCTTCACCAGACTTCCAAAGGGATCCATGGAATAAAAGTGTTAGCCCCTGTCCCAGAGTATTTTATGGGAGTTGTGAGTTAGGGATAGAACTCAAAGAAGGATAAATGAAGACATGGATATGAAAAGCATTAGTAATCAGATAACAATGCTGCACAACAGTTATAAAAGATAGTGTTAGTATGAATGCCTGGTTGGCATTTCTATTGCAGTATGAGCTCTATCTTGACCTCTGAGGCTGTATTCCAATGTATACCTAACCAGTAGTCTCCTCTGCAAAATAATCAACAAAGAGTTATCCATTTATTTAAAGTCTTTAAAGTTTATTTAAAGATGCCCACTGATGGAGAAACCTTCTGGGGAGGGGGGAAGCTATTTACACTTTTGTATGGCTGTAATGATTAGGAAGCTTTTCTGTATTGTGAGCCAAAATCTACTTTTTTCTACCTCTTAACTTCCTTCTTCCCTCTGGGGCCAAGGTAAACAAGTATAATCTCGTAGGAATCACAGCCCTTCAATTACCTACAGGCTTATTTAGGTTGACCCTAAAACTTCTATGGTCTAATTCTTCCCAAATGTTTATATAGCCTGATTTTTGAACCTCTCATAATCCTGATCCCCCCTCCTTTTGATGTATTCCAATTTTGTGAACAGCTAAAGACATGGTACATAAAAATAAGCTTGATACCCTGTATGAAGTCTAAAAAGAACATGGTACCCCCAAGACAGTCACCCCAGGGGGCAGTAGGGTGGGTCAGTGGATTGAGAGCCAGGCCTAGAGACAGGAGATCCTAGGTTCAAATCTGGCCTCAGATACTTCCTAGCTATTTGACCTTGGGCAGGTCACTTAATCCCTATTGCCTAGCTCTTACACTCTTCTGCCTTTGAATCATATACACTTTTGATTCTAAGATGAAAGGTAAGACCCTAGAACAATTATCAATAATATTGAAATAGATCTTGATCGATGACACAGGAAGAAACCAGTGGAAATGTGCGTTGGCTACTGGAGGTGGGGGGCGTGGGGAGAGAGAGAGCAAGAACATGAATCATGTGACCATGGAAAAAATTTTTCTAAAAAATTTTTTAAAAAAAGTAAGATGGACAGTAAGGGCTTAAAAAAAAAGTCAATTCAGCCTTCACATTGTATCTAATAACAGTCAAAATTGCATTAAATGTTTTGACTTCTATACCAGGCTGTTGACATACTGATCAAAATTTCACTCAGCAAATATTTATTAATGATGCCCACTGATGGAGAAACCTTCTGGGGAGGGGGGAAGAAGCTATTTACACTTTTGTATGGCTGTAATGATTAGGAAGCTTTTCTGTATTGTGAGCCAAAATCTACTTTTATTTATTAAGCTTTATGCTAGGCACTGTGCCAAACCCTGTGGATACAAAGAAAGGCAAAAACCAGTCCCTTCTCTCAAGGAACTCAGTGTCTAATGGGGAAAATATGTGAACAGCTATGTACAAACAAGATTTGCACGGGGCAGATATGTGGGTAATGTCAGAGGGGAAGGCTTTTTGCATAAGGTGGACTTGAGCTAAGACTTGAACAAAGCCAGGGAAGCTAGAAGGTGGAGATGAGGAAGAAGGAGAGCATTACATTAATTGGTGGGGCAGAGGGAGAGCTAGTGAAAACATTTGTATTGGGAGATGAAATGTTCAAGAAACAGCAAGAAGGCTAGTGTCACTGTTAACACAGAATGTACTCAGAGAAAGTAAAGTATAAGAAAATTGAGAAGCTAGGAAAGAAGCAGGTTATAAAAGACTTTGAAAGCCCAGCAGAATTTTATATTTGATCCTGCAGGTAATAGTAAGTCACTTGAGTTTATTGGTGACAGCTATGTGGCCCCATGGATAGAGCACTAGGCGTGGAATCAAGAAGACTTATCTTCATGAGTTCAAATGTGACCTCAGACAATTACTATGAAACCCTGGGCAAGTCACTTAACCCTGTTGGCCTCAGCTCCTTATCTGTAAAATGAACTGGAAGACAACAACAAAGCAACAATTAGTTAATTCCATATAATAGTGAAGTTGATTTTAGTGTGCATAAATGTATATATTGTTGTATTTTTTTGATATCTTTAAATTCTGCTATCCAGTGTGTTACTGGTTTCTTTTTGTGTCGTGCACATTTGACCACATGATAGAAAACATGTAATCTATTTCCAGCATTCTTGGAAAGCCTGCTTTCTACCTATCCAAATCCTGTTGGTCCTTTGTGCCTAGTTCAGGACCCATGTCTTTTACAATCACTTCTTTCTCGGTACTATTAATGAATACATGCTCTGAACCATACCTAAATAATCTAATGAATCTGTTATTTCATCAGTGAGACTATTCCCTACAGTGATACAGATAACAATCAATACAGGCCTACCTATTTTGTGTCATTACTTACTTTATCATGATACCACAAGGATACCAGTGTGACACATATTGTCCATCAGTAATTATCTCTTACTATCTCCTTATGCACCATCTTCTTTTTCACAGATAACATTTCTTTAGTTCTTCACAGTTCCTACCATTACTCTGTATAATACATTTTTAATTTATCTGAGACTAATGTTTCAGCACTGAAAACTGTAACACAATCAAAATAATATTAATATTAAAAACATTTTAAGAGAATTTAGAAGTTGTTAAAGGAGCTTCATGATTTCCCAAAGACAGTATAGTCTACTCCTGTTTAATTGTGTGCCCAACTCTATGTCCATGAATATAGTGTTTGTCTAAATGAACTTTTTATGTTGTCTGCATATCATAATCTGAATAACAGGCTTTCTTCATCCGCTTAATTATTTTTCTTTAGGTAGTTAGGACAAACTTGAGAGTTGTAAGATGTTTTGGGGAGATTATACCTCATCTTAGTATTTGATGCAACCAGCACAATGTCATTCACAAACAGGACCATCTGAAAGACCTCACTGTCTTAGGACATTTCTTCTCCTATTTGCAATTCTGTGCTTTTTCTCTTCTAAGACACTAGCAAATGTCTTTTGGCAAGCCTACATCTTTCTGATTTATGCCCTGCCTAATTATAATCAAGTTTGTTCAACAAAGTTATATCTTTCAAAAAGCCTTGAGTAATTTTAAGGCAAGATGTCTTTTTCCTTTCTAAATTCAAATTTTTAAAAATAATCAATAAATAATAAGCACAGTGGGATTTTATATTCTTTAATCAGTTGTGCAGTAGTAAAGACGTGTCCTAAACTAGCTGATATCCCATCTATGTTTTCTTCAGTTTCTTTTTCCACTCCAAGCATATTGAGGAAAGTAAAGTTTAAATCTAAGTGGTAAGCCATGCTTTCCTCAGTGGTGAAGAGTTGTTAAAAATCTTTGTAGTTTTTCTCCATTTTTCTTGTTTATCATCCTCCCATTTTCATTCTTAAGGGCCCTCACTTTGACATTGCTTAGTTTATCTCTCTCCAATATTTTGCCTTCCAGTACCTTTTCTCTGCTTTATAATCTAAAGAGGTATTATCTTTAGCTTCCAAAGCTCTCCTATTAGTAAGTCAAGTTTTTGCTGAGTAAGCCACTATTTAGGTTCTTTTCTTCCTTGTAGCAAATGATTTACATTAAACTTATGGATAAAATTTATTATAGTTGATATCTTCATTTCTAGCCATATCTCATTTTTTACATCAATAATTTGTTTAAATAGGTCGAAATAGATTTGATTTAGTTGAAAAGGAATAATAAAAGGCTGAACTCCTAATTTTTTTGATACAGAATACTCCCAGATGAGGGAATTTTCTCTTCCAAAACAGGATCAGTCCCTCCTCTTGAGCTTATAGCCTTAGAGAGCTACCCTAGAGTACTGATGCCCAAGCTCAAACATGGTATGTGTCAGAGACTGAATTTGAATCTAGGTTGGCCTGATTCTAAGGCCAAGTCTTACGCACTATACACTGTGCGCTTGTACTGTTTTTCACTGTTGATTGGATATAAGGTAGCAAGATAGACAATAATAACAAACCTCTCACATTGAACAAAAAATTGTTGAGGTAGAAAGTGAAAGATATAATACTGTTTTAAGATTCATTCATGGCACATAATTTAGGGCCTATTATGATCAGGGCATGGTTTCAAAATAGAAAATGCTTGTCTTTTAAAAGTCTTTTAAGGTTTCTTTTCTTCCCCCCACCCCCCATTTTTTAATAAATGAAGTGTTCCTATCCAGGCATTAGCTATCATGTTTTCTCATCTTAGATTGACTCCATGGGTAATGGTTTTGCAAAGGAAGCATAAGAAAACATTGCCTATGGGGCCCGCTAGGTGACTCAGTGGATTGAGAGTCAGGCCTAGAGACAGGAGGTCCTAGGTTCAAATCTGGCCTCAGACACTTCCTAGCTCTGTGACCCCGGGCAAGTCACTTAACACCCATAGCCTAGCCCTCACCATTCTTCTACCTTGGAACCAATACACAGTATTGATTCTAAGATGGAAGACAAGGGTTTTAAAAAAATAGGAAAGCAGTGCACTCCAATACTTAAATGTTGTGTAAAATGATGGTGAAATATTTGTTAAAATGAATTAGTATACAAACATCTCTTAACACTTCCCACTTTTTGTTATTTAGTTAAGTTATGTCTGACTCTTCATGAGCACATTTGGGGTTTTCTTGGCTAAGATACTGGAGAAATTTGCCATTTCCTTCTCCAGCTCATTTTACTTTTGAGAAAACTGAGGCAAATAAGGTTAAGTGATTTGCCCAGGGCCACAGAGCTACGAAGTGTCTGAGATCAGATTTCAACTCAAGAGATGAGTTCCTGGCTCCAGTCTTCTGTGCCATCTAACCACCTTCCCCCTCCTTTTATTGCCTTTAATTGAAGTTTCTTGACAATTAGTCAATTTCATAAAAACAACCTGACCCTTACTTTTCAGGTTTCCAGACGACTAGTTCCAAGAAAGGTTATGACATGAGGAGTATAGACATAACTCCGTTGGAGCAAAGGAAGTTAACTTTTGATAGCCATGCATTGGTTCAAGACTTGGAAAAACAAGGTGAGAAACCAATTATTGAGTACATATTCCAAAGATGAAATAGCATTATAATTATATGGTAATCCATTATCTCATCACATTGATTATGATTTAGACTGCCATGTATAATTTGCAGAAAGTTATAGTGTGAGACCTATTGCAGGGACTTTCCCAAAGAGATCAGGGAAAAAGGAAAAGAATATATTTTCCAAAATATTTCTAGCAGCTCTCTATGCGGTGGCAAAGAACTGGAAATCAAGGGAATGTCCATCAATTGAGGAATGGCTGGATAAAATATGGTATAAAATTATGATGGAATATTACTATGCCATAAGAAACAATGAACAGGTGAATTTTTTGAAACTTAGAAAGGTCTACATGAAGTAATAAAGAATAAAATGAGTAGAACCAAGAGGACAGTATATTCAGCTATAGTATTAGTATTTGAAGAATAATATGTGAATGTCCATCTCCAGAGAATGAACTGAAAAATAGAAGCACAAAAGACACTATATAGACTATCTTTTTGTCAAATGATACCTTCTATGGTGCAGGGAGGGGGAGCGGTATTGCATTAAATAATTAAAAAGAAAAATGTTATTGTGTGGCAAAAAGTTCTATTCTGATAAGGATTTACAACTTTAAAAATACTAATGCCTGTTCCCTGCCCACAGGATTTGAAAAAGCAAAAGCAGAAACAATTGTGTCAGCATTAACAGTTCTGTCAAATGTCAGCCTTGACACAATCTATAAAGAGATGGTCACTCGAACTCAACAGGTAATTAGTTATATATTATTTTTTCCAAGTGTGCAGAAAGCAAAAGTATTACATCTTCTGCACCTTAGCTTGTTTTTGAGTCTGTTTCCAAGAAGGCTTAAGGTACAAAAGTTCCTCTTGCTAGAAATCCCATATTAACCATGTGTAAATAGTTAAGGCAATAAAACAGATTTATGGATATTCCATTTTTAGTGCCAAAGATCTAACATGATGAGAACAGTGGTTCTTAAATTTCAGAAGTGGTTCAGATGACATAGAAATTTCCCTGTGGATGAAACTGTATTTTGAATTGAAATATTAGAAATCATATAATAGCCCACTCATCCTCTTTATAATGACCAAGCCTAGTCTCCAAAAATAAGTGAAAAAAATCTATTCTTTTCTGTTTTTGTGATTGTGGGTCCAGTTTGGTTAATATAATAGTTGATTTTGTTCAACTATTTTTTTTCTCTTTGATTCTTTGTTAAAAGGGATAGCTTGCTGAATTAAGGGAGATATTTGGAAATAAAAGTGATGTAAAAATTAAAGATATCAATACAAGTTCTACCTTTTTTGGCTTGCAACTCCCAACCCTTTTCTTCATTCCATGGTTTCCAACTCCACCATAATTCAATTCTTACCCAGGCTGTCACTCCTGCACTGGCTACATTCTCTCTCCTCTCCCATTTTGAATCCTTAATGAACCAGTTCATCTCTACATTGTCCTCATTTTCTTGAGATCCTGGACCCCTTATGTTACCAGTCTTGCCCTTTCTAGTCCCAGCATTGGTCTACCCCACCACCATCTACTACTTTTACTCATACTCATGTGCTGCATGATGAAGATGGAGAAAATCATAAAACTATGCTTAGTCCACTACAAATTTATTATATCTTATAATGGCAGGTCATTCCTTTTACACCTCACTGATCAATTCACTATCCCACTTCCCACAGCAACTCTTCAAAACCTCTCCCTCCCTTCTCAAAGCTCCTATGGTTGTTCCTCCCCCTACCCTCTCAGCTAAGAACCTTGCCTCATATTTCACTGAAAAAAATTTGAGGTGATTCACTGCCTTCCTCGTCTCATGTCACTTATGCCTTCGGTCACTATCACCTTCATTAGTAGTGAAGATGGATCACTTGATCCATCCATCTCTGCTGCTATCATCCTGTATCTCTCATTTCCTTCATGGCTAAACTCTGAAAAAAGTGCCTACAGTCAGATCCTTTCTCTCTTTGAAGCCTGGCATTCAAAGACAAGCATTCAATTGAATCTTCTTTCTCCAAAGTCATTGATAGTCTCTTGCCAGATCTACAAACATTTCTCCATTGTTGTCTTTCTTAACTGCTCTGCAGCCTTTGACTGTTGGTCACCCTCTTCTTGATATTTTCTCTAGCGTTTTATGGCATTTCTCTCTTGATTCTCCTCTTAACCTAGCTGATGGCTCCTCTCTTTTGTTGGATCTTCATATAGGTCATACCTGTGACCCCCTAGGCTCTGCCCAGGGCCTTCTCTTCTCCCTCTTTATTATTTCATTTGGTGACCTCTGCTGCCATGGATTCAATTATCATCCGTATGCAGATAACTGTCAGATCTACTTGTCCTGCCTAAAACCTACCCCATTCTCCAGTCTTGCATCTCTAACTACATGTTAGATATCTCTTAACTAAATGCTATGTAGACATCTTAAACTAGTAGTGTTAAATAAACTAAGATAGAAGTGGATTCCTGAAGGCTGAATATTAACTTAGAAAATCACAAATTTATATTATGTTGTATTTTTATTTATTTTATTCAACATTTCCAACATTTCAATTTAGTTCCTGCCACACTAGGAATTTTTGAGGACTACAAACTTGACATGTTTTAAACCTCAACATGTCCAAAATTGAAATAATTCAATTTTTACTTGCCTAGGTTCACAGAGCTAAGAAGAATGAAAATTTGTTTTCTTTCAAAACCCTCCTATTCTTCCTGGTATCCCTATTACTATTAAGAGTACCACCATCCTCCCAGTTTACCCAGGCTTACAACTTAGGTCTCATCCTTTTTTTTTCTGTGATGCTTTAGTTTGTTTTTCTCCCCCAATTACATGTAAAAACAATTTTTAACTTTTTTTTAGTTCCAAATTTTCTCACCCTTCTCCCTCCCTAAGAGGGTAAGCAACCTGATATAGATTTTACATGTAGTCATGTAAAACATTTTTCCATTTTAGTCATTTTGTAAAAGAGAACTCAAACAAAAAAAATGAAGAAAATGAAATTCAGTATGTTTTGGTCAGCAATCAGACTCCATCAGTTCTTTCTCTGGAGGTAGATGGCATTTTTCATCATGAGTTCTTTGGATTGTCTTGGATCACTATATTGCTGTTACTGTGTACAGTGTTCTCCCAGGTCTGATATTCCGCTTTGTATCTGTTCAGGAAAGTCTTTCCAGGTTTTTCTGAATTCACCCTGCTTATCATTTCTTATAGCATAATAGTATTCCATTACAGTCATAAACTACAACTTGTTGGCCATTCCTCAGTTAATGGGTATCTCTTTAATTTCCAATTCTTTGCTACCACAAAAAGAGCTGCCCTAAATATTTTTATACAAATAGGTCCTTTTCCCTTTTTTTTTTTAAATCTCTTTGGGATAAAGGCCTGGTAGTGGTTTTGTTGGATCAAAAGTATTCTCTTATCTTAATTGTCATCTCTCCATATCCAATTAGCTGCCAAGTAAATCCTATTGATTCTTTCTTTGTAAATTTTTTTTAAACCTTTACTTTCTATCTCAGTATCAGTTCTGAGATAGAAGAGCCACAGTAGGCAACTGCAGGGAAGTGACTTGTCCAGAGTCACATAGCTAGAAAGAAGCCAGATTTGAACTGAGATCCTCCTGACTCCAAGCCTGGCACTCAATTCACTGTGTTACCTAGCTCCCCCATGTAACTTATTTTCTATACATTGTCACCACCCTGTTTCTATCTCTGATCACCTCTACTGTTGGTGGTAGCCTCCTGATGGGGTCCCACTTTCTTAAGTCTCCCTACTCTAGTCAGTCTTTTATTCATCTGTGTCATATTTATCTTCCTTACTAGCAGGTTCTGACCATGTCTCAATCTATGCTTCCTAATAAAATTCAGTGACTTTCTGGTTCCTCCAGAAGAGATGTTTTCCTATTAGCTAAATTTTTCTGCCTACTTTTAATGAATTATTTTTTATTAATTTGTTTGTTAGTTACATTAAAATTCCCCAGTATCTCACCCCTTCTTTCCCCTTCCCACACCATAAAATGTATCACCTGACCAAAAAATATGTATATGTAAATCATGTCTTTCCTGTTTCTATTTATCAGTTCTTTCTCTGAAGGTAAACATTCACAAGTTATTATAATGTTAATTCTGTAATTGTATATGTTTTCTTGGTTCTATTCATTTTGCTCTTCATAATTTCAAGTAGGTTTTTCCAATATTGTTTAAAATTAACCTGTTCATCATTTCTCTACCTGCTTTTCATAGAATTTTAGACTTGAAAAGAAGCTGAGATCTAGTTCAAATTTCTAGAGACAAAATTAAGGTAAATAGCATACATATCTGGCTTCTTTACTTTAGCTTGGTCAATAAGTATTCATCATAACAAATGCCCATTAATAGATCCAAATTAAAATAGGCATTTGGCCTAGTAGCAGTAAATTTTATATAGATTGATTAGTTAAACTAATCACTGAACAACTGATTATGGAATAATGATTTGTATTGTTTGCCAATGAGTTAATTTGCTCTGACTTATGCTATATAATAGTTTCTTAAGTATAGAATCTGTCTTCATTTGTAGTTGTACACCAAAGATTCTTTTTAAATGGATCCTTCCCTCCCCAGAGCAGTAATACATTTCAGAAATAGGAAAATTTTATTCTCGTGCTATAGAACAGCGATGGCAAACGTATAGCACAGGTGCAAAAAGGGCATGCAGAGTGCTCTCTCTGGGCACGTGCTGCCCTCCCTACCCCAAGAGTTCATTACTAGAAAGGCAGAGGGACTTGGGCAGAGCTGCTTCCCTCCCCCTCTCCACCCCACCCCTCTGCCCAGTAGCCCAATAGGAACACACAGAGAGTAAAGTGGGTGGCTCACAGGCTGCAGAGCTGGAAAAGAGCAGGGCACTTGGGCCACTCCCCTCCACCTTTCTACACTTGCTGAGGATATTCCTTACTTTACCCACCCCTCTGCCCAGCAGCCTAATGGGAGCGCTTCCTCCCTCCCCTGTTTAGGATGTGGCATAGCGCTTGATTAGGGGGATGGGGGGCGGCATAGGCACTCAGTCTAGGGGGCAGGGCCTGGCACTCCATCTCTAAAAGGTTCACTATCACTGCTATAGAATGTAGTTTCAAATTAAGTGACATTTTAGCACTTTTGTGAATGGAGTGCCCTCCCTTTGGAGATTTTTATTTTACTTTTCAGGGTAAACAGACTTTTAAGAATTGAAAGCATTTTCAAGCCCTAAATTTAAGTTGCTTTTGAATTTATAGACATATTTTAGTTTAGTAATTTTTTTTTCACAACTTTCTACTGCATGAGGAATTATGATATAATGGAAATAGCACTGATCTTGCATTAAGGAAAGACATAAAGGTTTAAATCCTCCTTCATATCACCTGTGTGATTAAGCACATATCTACCTCTAAACTTTATTCATCTGTAAAATGAAGATAAAACTGTACCCACCTCACAGAAAAGTCATGAGGATCAATAAGGAACTAAGGTAATTTTCCTCGGCGAAAAAAAGGCAGGCTTCACTGAGTCATGTATCACCTTCAAGTATTTGAAGGGCTAGTATATGGGAAAGATTTAGTGTTGCTCTGCTTTGCTTCAGAGGCCAGAACTAGAAGGAATAATAGGTAGAAGTTGCAAAAAAGATAGATTTAAGTTTTATATATAATGAGAATTTCCTAAGAACAACCCAGAAGTAGAATGGGCTGTCTCTGTGGGGAGTAGGCCCTCTCTCACTACAGATTTTTCTTCAGGCAAACACCCTAGTGACCTAAACAGCTTTGTAAAGAACTCACACATAGGCTGACACTCAAATATTTGTTAAATGAATGAAAATTCCCTTAATCTACAATATGCAAGAGACTACACTAAGAGAATGCTATTTCTGAGGTTCAACAGTTGTATTGCAGTGTAGGCACAATTTGAATCTTTAAGTGGTTTAGTTGTCATCTCCTTTTCCCCTTCTCACAATCCCATGAGGAAGAAATACCTCTTGGGATAAAAATGAGCAGTCCAAATCCAAAATCATCAGATGTGCTTTATGGTCACTCTCTAAAAGTGTTACTTATGCCTTGCTTTGAGTCATGGCAGATATGAAGTAGCTCCATTAGGGTTGCTTGGTTCCCCTGAGAAAAGGAATAGCCTAATAAAGCAACCTCAAAATATTATTGTCCTGGCCATAAACAGTGATCATAGTATTTTTCAAAAAGAATTAGGGTTGCTGATAATTGCTTTCCTTTGTATTTATTGAATGAAATGACAAACAATTCCTTTATACCAAGGATATGTAAAAATATATGCTAACAGAATCCTGTAGCTGCCTTTTTTAAGAGCTAGATCACCACTTTCATTAAGAAAATGTTTTTCCTTTCATTAAGAAAAATGAGAATATTTTTGTAGGAGGCTATCAGACTGCTGAATTTTAAGAAAGTTGAGTAATGGGAAAGTAGTAGTACTTTATTAACAAAGCTTCCTTAAACCACTTTTATATTTTAAACTATTATCTTTTCAGCTACTCTTTATAACTGGTATCTCTCACTGGGTAAAACCTTAGAAATACCATGTGACTTCCTTGAAAGTGGATTTGAAACCACCTTTTAAAATATGTCCTCTCCGATACAAAGCTTAGTATAAGGTTGCCTAATAAATGACCCATAAATTATCCTTCTGAAATCATGCTCAAGGTGGTTAGGCAAAATAGTCTCCCGCCAGTTTTGTTAAGCTTCTGACTCCAATGTGGTACCTTGGAATTTCCTATTAAATAATAACTCTTATCTATAACACTTTAAGCTTGATAAAGTGTTTAACCTCACAACCCTATGAAAAGTAGGAAGTACAAGTATTATTTTCCTTTTTTAATAGATAAAGAAACTTAGTCTCAGAGACTTTGTGACTTGTCTGTGGTCAGCCAGTAGGTATCTTGAGTCAGGATTCAACTTCAGGGCTTCTGAAACCAAGTCTAAGACTCTTTACATTAGACTTTTATTGCTTTACTCTCTTATGATAGGATTGTATTTACAGCTAAAGAAGTGAATTTCTATTTTTTTCTTTTGTACTCTAGTAAAACCTAGCCATTTTCCTGATTCCTAGGAAATATTCTTATCCATTATCATTTCCCAAATATACAACAATTTTCATGTTTGTTACTGTTCTTCAGACTAGCAAAGCAACATTATGATTTTAATATGTGTTAATTCATTGTCTTAATTTTCATGAATACCATAAGGCCTAGTTCTTAATTCAGTCTATAAATAATGTATAATGGTTAAATTGGGATTTTGACTAAATAAAAGAGTTATAAAAAGTAGTTGCCAGTTATTATCTCTTGTCAGGAAAACTATTAGCATCTTTTAACAATTTTGTTTAATTGGAATATTAGTAAAAAGAGGAAAATGTGGAAGGGAAAGAGGTAAAGAGACTGCTTATCCTATCCTAAATGCTGATCAGGTGAAATGAAGCTCACTCCCTGACACAATTCCAATCTCCATGTGAGAATCCTAGTCACTCACCAGCAAGCCAAGCAGGATCCAGGCAAGATCCCAATGCAGAAAAACCCTCATGAGCTAAGCTCACCAAGGCAGCAGTGAAACATCAAGAAAGTCCCCGGACTCTAAGAAGCTCCAAAGCTGAAAGTCAAAGTCCCAAAGCTCCAAGTTGAAGTCAAAGTCCAAAAGCCCCAAGGAGAAATTCCTTGGACAGGAAGTTCATGACTTTTTATAGTCCTTTTTCCAAGTCACTTCCTGTCCTTTATCCACTTTACAGGAACCAATAGTAGTCTTTCAATTTGCCTGGGGGGGAAGAGGGGACACAGTGACAGTGGCCTCTGGAGTTGTCATCCACTCTAGCAAGTGACTTGTGAACTCTCATACTTAGTGACTGGACTAAGTAGGGGTACTTAAGTTTTTGATTGATTAACTTAAAAGTCACTGATTAATAGACAAAAGAGTTTGATTCACTCTTTATAAATGTTTTATTTCTTAGGAAATTACTGTCCAGCAATTAATGTCACATTTGGACTCAATCCGGAAAGATATGGTCATCCTAGAGAAAAGTGAATTTGCAAATCTAAGAGCAGAGAATGAGGTAATATAAACTTTTAAAATTAGGAATACATCATACTGAATACATACCACAGAATTTGCTGTTTTAAAATATTTTAACAAAAGATGACAACTACATTTGCTTTACAACTATTGAAAATTTTACAAGAATATTTTATAACAATACCTAGACCTTTATGTTTAAATCATAGTCATCAGTAGATATGGATGGATGGATGGATGGATGGATGGATGGATGGATGGATGGATGGATGGATGGATCTATATTTGCAGTTTCTCCTGCCCTGTGTACTTTTTTTTACTTAACCAGTAATGAAAAAAAAAAAATCGGCAAGATCCTACTTCAAATTCATTTGAATTTTATGGCTAATGGGACATTTTCATTTTCCATTAATTTTCTCTGTCCCCCCAAACAGAAAAAAATAAATGATTTTGCTTACCAGATTGAAAATTTCATTTCAAATAAGAGATGGTCCAAATTCTTTTTTAAAAGAAAATCACTATAATTTAAATAGATTACAGTGTTTAGATGTAAATCTAACTGGGGATCTAAGAATAAGCTTGTCTTCATAGAAGTTCTATTGTTTCTATTTTAATCTTAGGGTGGATTTGTTGTAGAAAATCACAGATTCCACAAATTTTAGTTATCTTATGTTTCAGAATTTCTAGGTCATTTGGAAGATGGTCTTTTGATTAACACTAATGTTCAATGGTCCCTTTTATACCTAGAAAATGAAAGTTGAATTAGAACAAGTTAAACAACTACTACTGGTAAGTAAAGCATTTTCTTTTTGCCATATGAGAATATTTCAAAAACAACAAGATGTCATTTTAAAATGTTTTCCTTTTCTTTACAGCATGAAAGTAGTCGAATCAGAGCAAACAATAAGTTGGATATTAACCTGGAGAGGAGCAGAGTAACAGATCTGGTAATATCCATTTAAGATTTCTTTTTCATTACTTGTTTCATTTCTTTTAGATTTTAAACACTTTCTTCCTAAATTTTTCAGTTCAGTGAAATAGAAAAGAAAGTTTTGGAAGCAACCACTGAATTTAACAAAAAGGTAAGTTGGGATTTGTTTCCTTATTATGAGTACAGTTTTCTGGATCTGTTAATTATTTGTTGTTACTTTCTGGGGTTAGAGTTTTTATAGGCTTAATATTTTAGAAACTTTTTTCTTTCTTCCTACCTGCCAGCATATTTCTACTTAAGTTTTCCTTCAAAGCTTGAGTACAACATTTATTGTGGGTTGTTTTGTTTTTTTTTTTAACTTTATTTTCAATTTAAATTCCTATTCCTCTAATGCTTTCACCTACAATGAGAAGGCTAAAAAAATAAAACTTATTATAAATCTGCATAGCTACACAAAACAAATTTCCACATTAGCCATATTCAGGAGTTGGGAAGGAGGAAGCAAGAAAAAGAAATAGAAGAAAATAAGCTTCAATCTACTCTTGAGTTTATCCGTTCTTTATCTTGAGTGGATAGTATGTTTCATCATGAGCACTTCAAAACTGAGATTGGTTATAGTGTTGAACAGAGTTCCCACGTCCTTCAAAGTTGGTTTTCTTTGCACTATTACTGTTATTGTGTAAATTGTTCTCCAGGTTCTGCTCACTTCATTTTTCATCAGTGCATATAAGTCCTTCCAGGCATCTCTGAAACTATTCCCTTCATCATTTTCTATAACCATTATCAAGTATATCCACCCATTCATATAACATTTATTGTTCACTCTTTCCATCTACCACCTCTTATTGAAACCTGACTTTTCCTGACCATGTTTTCCAGTACTGGCTGCACCATCCACTCATTCTCCTCAGTTCACTTGTAAGATGGAAAAGTTGGAATACTGCTTGTTTTCCATTGGTACTGCCAGTTTTCTCCCCCTTTCTCCGTCACTCATTTAACCTCTCTTCCTTTGATATTCTTGTTATTGATATCCACCACTCGGCCAAAATCCTGGTAACTTGCCTACAGGCTCCCAGACCACTTCCCTCCCAATTCCTGCCCTCATACTAAGTGATTTCAACATACATATTGACTCTCCCTAAAATACCCTAATCATTCAGTTCCTCAATTTACTCACCTCCCAGATTCACAAAAATGGTCATATCCTAGATCTTACCATCACCCACTCCATGTTCAAGAGTTCTGAAATCCCCTTATCCATCTGTAATCAATTGGCTTTTTACATCTCCCTCTACCTTCCCTTACATAACCCTACTCTTCATTTTTACCCTGATCTCCGGTCCACTAGCTACCCTACACTAGCCACTGCCCCTTCTTCTCCCTAGACTCCTTGGTGAACCAATTTAACTCTACACTGTCCTCTTAATTCCCTAGTCCACTTATGTTGACAATTAAAAGCCTAGCCGCACCTCAGCCTCAGATCACTCCTAGCATTTCTTACCTTTGCCTCCTACACATGTACTGCCGAATGAAAGTGGAGAAAATTATGCAACTTGATTCAGTCCCCTACAAATTAATGTTGCATAGCCTCAACTAGGCCCTTAGTGCTACTAGGCAAACCTATTATATCTCCCTTACCAACTCACTTTCCAAAATTAATCATAGGGGCAGCATGGTGGCTTGGTGGATAGAGGAGATCCTGGGTTCAAATGTGGCCTTAGACACTTCCTAGGTTTGTGATCCAGGACAAGTCACCTAATCCTTGTTACCTAATCCTTACCTCTTTTCTGCATTGGAACCAATTATGGCATTATGGAAAGTTTAAAAGGTGGGGGAATTACTGATGGGCTCTTAGTTTCCAAATGCAGTGGCCTTTTCTCAGTCTTCATTCTCCTTGACCTTTCTGCAGCCTTGGACATCACTGATGAACCCTTCCTCTTTTGATACCCTCTTTTCCTATAGGTCTTTGGACACTGCCTACCTCTCTGGCCCCTCCTTTTTGTCTCCTTTGCTGGGTCCTTCTCCAGATCATTGCCTGGGCTCTCTTCTCCCTCTTCACTGCTTCATTTGTTCATCTCATCAGTACCCATATCTGTGCTGATGATTCTCAACTCTACCCATCCTGCCCCATCTCTGCTAACCTCTAGTCTCCCATCTCCAGTTGCCTTTCAGACCTCTCAGTCTGGGTGTCCCGTAAACACCTTAAATTCATTATGTCCAAACAGTGGTCATTCTCTTTTCCCTTAAAACTTCCCCCTCCTGCCTTCCTTATTGCTGTAGAAGCCTACACCATCCTCCTGGTTCCTCACCTTTTCTCACCTCCCATATCCAAGCTGGCACCAAGGCCTATGGGATCTCTCTCAAATACACCCCGTTCTCTCCTTAGACATTGCCACCACCTTGGTGCTTTCATCACCTTATGCCTGGACTATTGCCATAGCCTGCTGGTGGATCTGCCTGCCTCAGGACTCTTCCCCACTCTAATCCATCCTCCATTCAGCCACTAACTCACTTTTCTTTAAGTGCAGGTCCTATCTTATCACACTTCATAAATTCCAATGACTTCCTGTTGCCTCCAGGAACAAATACAAAATGCTCTGTTTAAAGCCCTTCATAACTTAGGCCACCTCCTTTAGGCCAGTGACTCTGGCCTCTTGACTGTTCCAGAAACAAGACCCTCTGTCTCTTAGCTCCAGATATTTTCTCTGGCTATCTATCATATCTGAGCATTCCTTCCCTCACTCCTGTTTACCTCCTTGCTTCCTTTTAAGTCCCAACTAAAATCCCACCCTCATTTCCTGTGCCTTCCTTTATTATCCTTATCCCATATATAGTTTGCTTTACATATATGTATGTATTTGCATGTTGTCTCTCCCATTAGATTGTAAGCTTGTTGAGGGCAGGATCTCTCTGTTGCCTCATTTTGCTAGCAATTGGCACATAGCCATTGCTTAATAAATGTTGATTGGTTGGTTGGTTGGTTGGTTGGTTGGTTGGTTGGTTGGTTAGTTGGTGGATTCCATTCCCCAATTCTTTGCCACTATAAAAAGAACTGCTGTGATTATTTTTGTAGGGATGGATCTCTTTGTGAATGCATTTGAACTCACTCTAACCTTAAGAAACAAAAGCCTTTGTCAGTATTGATGACTCTAATATTTGCTATTTTTACACTTCTAAGCTATTTTTAGAGTATTCCTACAATTTTTTTCTTTGTTTTACCTTTGCATTTTCACTCTAGCAAAAAAAAAAAACTGACTGCCTCTTCCTTGTGATTAATCAGGAGAAAGCTCTCATTTGTTTATTTCTCTTTTGTCACCCAGCTTCTTGATGCATTTAATGAAAAAGATTCGTTTGTCTACAAAAAACTTTTTCCTCTTTTATTAAGCTCTAAAGTCTATAATCTTGCTGGTGACTTAGGCTTCATCACCAAGGAAATTGCTACTACTTTGTCCTTTTGTCATTCCTCATTTTCCTTGACTTTCAACTCAGTTGATCACTTCAGACTTTTTTCCCAGAGTTCATCTGTTTAAAGCAGGAAGTTCTTCATAATTAAGCATTGTCCCAAACTAAAATGGTCTGCTTCCGGAAGTAGTGAATTTTCCTTCACTGGAGGAAGACACATAAAACTTACACTAGAGAAAAGTTTATGGAGGAAGAAAAGTGAAGAGTGGCATCCTTCAGTGTACATTCAGATTTCAATTAGTTCCTTCTAAGCAGTGGATAGCCTTTTTATGAGTCCCTTGGAGTTGGCCAGGATCCTTGCATTTCCTTTTTTCTTTTTTTTAAACCCTTTCTTTCTGTCTTAAAATTGAGCAGTAAAGGGTAGGCAAATGGGGTTAAGTGACTTGCCTGGTCACACAACTAGGAAATGTCTGAGGCCAGATCTGAACCCAGGGTCTCCTATTTCCAGGCCTGGCTCTCTATCCACTCTGCCACCTCATTGCCTCTGCATTTCTGATAATAGTTAAGTCATTCACAGTTGATCATTATACTTTATAACTGTTACTGTATATGATGTTTTCCTGGTTCTGTTCACTTTATTTTGCATCACTTCATATAAATCTTACCAGTTTTTTCATATGTTCTTTCTTATCTCTTTTAATTAAATCAATTTTCACTTTTTCTTTGAGATCATGATTGCCACACCTGCTTTTTTAACTTTGGCTGAAGCTAGTAGATTCTGTACCAGCTCTTTACCTTTACTCTGTGTGTGTCTCCCTGCTTTAAATATATTTCTTTGGGGCAGCTGAATTGAGAGCCAAGCCTAGAGACAGGTTCAAGTCTGACCTCAGACAGACCTCAGACACTTCCTAGCTGTGTGACCTTGGGCAAGTCACTAAAACCCCATTGCCTTGCCCTTACCACCTTCTGCCTTGGAATCAATACTTAAGTATTGATTCCAAGGCAGAAGGTTATGGTTTTAAAAAAATGTTTCTTATAGACAGCAATATTGTGGGATTCTGGCTTCTAATCCACTCAGCTATCCTCTTCCTTTTTGTAGGTGACTTCATCCCATTCACATTGACAGTTGTGATTATTGGGTCTCCTGCCATCCTATTTTTTCCCCCATTTATCCTTTTCTTCTCCCTCTCCATTTTTATGAGTTGGATTTTCAAACTCCATGATTCCATGAAGTGATTTGTTCATAACTCAATTTTATGTTCCATGAAGTTAAGTACTGAGTCTTATTTAATCCTTTATCCCTCCTTGCACATTACTCTATACATATTCAGTGTGTTGGCATTAGAAGACACGCAGCTGCTTAATGGCAGAGCAAGGCTCAAGTTTCATGATTCCCAATGAAGGGACATCATTTTATCTGCTGGAGTCAGAGTGCCTTCAAGCAGAGGAGGGACTGTATTACCTAATCTTTTTTCCCCCAACACTTAGCACAGTATACGGTTTGTAGACATGTTTCTTCTTGTGACTTTTCCCAATAGTTAGCTTTTCCTAAGATGTGCTTTTTTTTTAACCCTTAATCTTCTTAGAGTCAATAAAGATTTTTTTTCTGTGTCAAGCAGCTAAAAAGAATTTTGGTTTATGGTATAATTTATTTTAAAATAACATAAAGAGACTGAATTAATAAAAACTTTTGTATTTCAGGATACTCACATTAAAGGCATTATTGCAGGGACCAGTAATAAAATTGACATTGAAATTGCTTCACTAAAAACACTGATGGAGTCCAATAAACTTGATACAATTCGTTATCTTGCAGGTAGGTACTAAATTCTTTAAAGATCTCTTACCCCTGTGTTGTTTTCTCAAGCTCATCCTTAAGTGATCTTGCAATGACTTTATGTGGTTAGGTCTCCTTTTTTGTTTGAACCCTTTTCAAAAGCAGAGTTGCCCTTGCTTTGCCAGTTTTTTCCATTTGACAAGAAAGCCAAGTGTTTGTTGACTAAGATGATTCTAGACTTTTTTGGTCTCCTGTTTATAGCAATTGATTTAAATCAGTTAGAAATTATTTGAATTGTACTGGTGGCCTTCCTTCCATCCATTTTTGATGTTTCAGCAACAATAACATGCCTAAATAGGTCAGGTTTGAATTGTTTTAATTGTATGCTACATCTTTTTCTTCATTTTTTATTCTTTCTTTTAGCTTTGTATTAATTTCAGTCTTTTTTTCCTGACAAGTCAGTTGTCTGACTATATGTAGTTGTCATTTATTCAGCAAAGACTCCCACATCAGTAATTGTTTCCTGTCCATTAAAATGGAATAAATTTCATCTGTAAATGACATTGTCAAGGCATATCAAATTTTCTCCTCTCAATTCACACTGGCTTCTGGTTTTCTTTTAATCTGCCAAAGTATTTAATTGTATAATGATGTTATTTAAAATGTTGCTTCCTTACAAGAAAATTTTTTTAAACCTTTACTTTGTGTCTCAGAATCAATAGTGTATTGGTTCCCAGGCAGAAGAGAGCTACAGTAAGGGCTACACAATGGAGATTAAGGTGCTTACTTGCTCAGGGTCACATAGCTAGAAGTGTTTGAGGCCACATTTGAACCAGGACCCTGATCTTAGGCCTGGCTCTCAATTCACTGTCCCCTGTTTCCCTATATTACAGATTATTCCTATCTATAATCTAAATAACTAAAGATAAAAAGTCTATAGATGAGGACCATAGTCAGGCAACATAACTGTCCTGTTTCCCTATATTACAGATTATTCCTATCTATAATCTAAATAACTAAAGATAAAAAGTCTATAGATGAGGACCATAGTCAGGCCTGCACTTCACCCACGTGGTCCTTAACATTGCACAAAGGAGTATATGGAATGTGAGCTAGAAGGCCAGTTTTTTGACTTCTTGGTTATTGCTTCTTGTTTAGATTTAGGATAGAACTTCTTTTGCTGCACCCCTAGAAAAGTAGCCATGACTGCTATACATATTATAGTAATGATTTGGTTTTTTTTCAGCAACTGTTTTTTCTTGCCTGGCAATGTCACTGGGATTTTACAGCCTCTGGAAATAACAGCAGCTCTTCAGTATCACCACCAGCAGGAACAAGACTACATTTTCATAACATTTGATGATCTTTGCTTTTATATAACACTGTGGGAACTGATTCAGGATTCAGTTTGGCTTGTCTTGGTTCCTGAATAAATCTAGTTGTCTTTATTCTCTGAGGCCCAAAAGTTGTTATTCAGAACTTAATTAAAGTGTGGTAGAAAGGTATTTTGCAGTTTATACTTGTACTAGTTTACAGGGTGCACTACTCAGTTTTAGCTACATATGAGTAAACTTACTCCCCAAACTGAAGTTCTTAGTATATATTCAATACTCATTTTTCATCATGACTAGAGCCTATTTGTGGGAGTTTGGTTTTGGATTTTTTTTACCACGTGTGAAGTAAATTATTTAGGGGACATTGATCCTGAGTACAGAGGCTAGCCCTGGCATCCCCTGGCATCAGCGTGAACGTCACCACGGAGAGAAGAGCTAATGGGATTTAAAAGGTGATCGAGGAAAGGAGAGAGGCTTTTTTTACTTCTGCTCTTGAATGGACTGACTCCCTGGGCTGGTGCTTAGCAAGCAGCACCTCAGCATGGAGGGGACCACAGTGGGCTAAAATCTGGGACCTGATCTTACCTTAGGTTAGAAAGGCTGAGACCTCTCTCAACCTCTATCAAACTCTCTCTCTTTACTAATAAATGCTTATAACTCTGGTGCTGAGCCTCCAGACGAATTTTTATTTGTTATAACTAATGAAAATTATTTTCATGTTTACATATTTAAGAAAAATAAAAGATTATATCATCACCTATTGAATATTGTCTTAACACCTGAATCTGAAATTTACTCTTATGGCCAAAACTAATGACTTTTCACATACATTCTAATTTGTTATGTGTTTGCACCACTTTACATTAAAAAGTTCAGATTTTCCTTAACCATTTAGCCTGAGCTGCAGGAATATAAAGATGTGTGTAGATTACAAAAACAAGTTTGCCCCAACTTTTTTGAATGCGGCTTTCTATCTATGACTTTTAAAAAAGCAAGATACAATTGTGAGTTTAAATGGTCTGCAAAGATATATCTCTGTCAGGAAAATTCATCTTTAGTGATTCTGCTATTACTACTTTTTAATCCT
Organism: Gracilinanus agilis; assembly: GCF_016433145.1. NCBI lineage: Eukaryota > Metazoa > Chordata > Mammalia > Didelphimorphia > Didelphidae > Gracilinanus > Gracilinanus agilis. Next base: position 107,907,938 of record NC_058132.1, on the reverse strand, counting down.
TTAATATACTATATGTTATTTTTAAGCAGATTGCAAATACTTATTTTCAGATCAACCCATAAATTTTAGATTTAAGACCTAAATAAGCTAAAAAATAGCATTTTAACTGTTTTCTTATTTCATTGGCGTGGGCACACCTGACAGTGTATTGAAATTTGTCTTCATCAATTGTCTTTAATGAAATTAATCAGCAGCTAGCACATAGCATTCTGGAGATAAACCTCTTAAAGTTAGCTGATTGGTCCCTCGGGTCTAAATGTGAAAACTTTCTACCTTGGTAGCACCTTTCAGTATTTGTCTTTGTTTTATTTTTAAGCCTTTACCTTCTGTCTTAATATCAATGCTAAAAGGACTAGGCAATGGAGGTTAAGTGACTTACCCAGGGTTACACAGTTGTAAAGTGTCTAAGGGCAGATTTGAACCTAAGACCTCCCATCTCAAGGCGTGACACTAGCCACTGGGCTATCTAACTGCCCCTGCCAGTATCTATCTCAAGAGTCCAGTGTTAACCTCCATACCAACATTCATGTCATTAATTAACAAGCTATAATTAGGGGGAGTAGATTCTATGTGATTTTTATTAATTATTTTTCCCAGTATAAACTAAGTGGTCACTTGGTATAAGTTATTACATACAACTAAGGAAACTAAGCAGAGAAAGATCAAGCAACTTGCCCAGCTAATAGAGCCATAACAGAAAGTTGTGCTTTTTCAGGCTACATGTGTTTTTTTAACTGTTTTCTCCTATAAAATCTATTTCTCTGTTTAGTATGTGCATATGAACCATTTGTAACAATCACTAAGTTGCTTTATTGTCATGGAATTTTGCTAAATTTATCATTCAAAATCACATTCCCAGTGTGTAGAAATTAGCCTGCATTAATGCTCAGGCTCTAATGACTCAGCAGATGGAAAATGCCTTGAAACAATAAAAAAAGAAGGGAAATGCCATACTTTTCCATCACCACCTCTGTACTTGTACTTCCTGATTGGTTTTATTTAAGTGCTGGCTTGAGATTTGGTGGGTTTTGAAGATTTAGGATGAAGTCAAAAGGTGTACAAATTGGAAGGTATTTGCACCAACTCTCCTCCACTTTGATCTTGACTTTATGGTCTTTTCAAGTTAATTTACCATTAGTGCTACTGCACTGAGCAAGCACACAGCCCTGCTTCATCCAGAACCCATGCAAGGATGCTGTCGTGGAAGTGGCATTCAATACTGATGAACTTCAGGCAACCAAGTTTCACCATGATCTTCCACAAGCTCTCCCTCCTGAGGACAGTCAGGACTAAGAATAATAAAATTCTGGTGGTAGACTGCCAGATGATAGTTTGTTTTGTAGAGAAATAAACATGGGAAGCTTTTTTTGGAAACTTAAAGGTTACCACAAGAGCACATTTCTTCTTCCTACCTTTTAAGCAGGAAAATAGAATCCATAGAATTCCTACAAGAAGCTGGAGAAAGAATTATTCTTGTCTCTCTGTGATGTAGTGATGCTACCATTAGGCATATACTCCAAGGAGTTCAAAAGTAGAACATTTTCATATTTACCAAGACATTTATAGTAGAGTTGCTAAACAAAGTCAAATCAATTATGATAAGTAAATGGACTCTTACCATAAGAAACATACAGGGAATTCAGAGAAGGATGGTAAGATATGAACTGAGGCAAAGGGAAATGGAAATGGAAAATCCAGGCAAAAAAAAAATCAAAACTGATTAACCACAAAGAAAGGTAAAAAAATGTACCTCCTACCTTTATTTGCAGAGATGGGAGGCTATGAGTGCTAAATACTGTCAGATTTAGTTAATAGACTGATGAATACTGCAGAACTTTTAAAAGGAAAAATTTTTAATTTAAATTAAAATTTTAAAAGAATTTGGTCTGATTCTCTGTTATAAGGGATGGCTCTCAAAGGGAAATGAGAGGATATATTGGGAAATGAAGTCAAATAGAAATAAAAATAATTTTTAAAAATTTTAAGAAATATAGCTTAGTGAAAAGAGTTCAGGATTTTGGGTCAGGAAGTTATTATTCAGTCATGTCCAAGTCTTCAGCTCTCCATCTACAGTTTTCTTGGCAAAGATTTAATAGAGTGGTTTGTCATTTCTTTCTCCAGGTCATTTTATAAATGAGGAACCAAGGCAAATAGGGCTAAGTGACTTGCCCAGGGTCACACAGCTAGGAAGTATCTGAGGCTGGGTTTGTACTCAAGTCTTCCTGGAATGGCTCCAAGCCCAGGAATTTTGTCCTGGTGCTTATCCAGAGTTTGAAAGACCTGGGTTCAAATCTTGACTCAAACATTTAAAGACTGGCTAGACAACTCATTACCTCTCTCTCTTCATTCTTCATGTACAAAATGATGGGTTTGGACTTGCCTTCTAGGATCCCTTCTAGCTCTAAAGTTATAATCCCAGCATATTCTAGTTATGGAAATGAGGTCACCCAGGAACAACCATGAGCACCCAAAATATTACTATATAACCTTCCTATGGGAAAGTGAGATGTGCAGCAAAACCCCAACAGTAGTTGGCACTGATGTCACAGACCTCACATGGAAAAGGAGCCCCACTCTGAGAAAGCCAATGACAGGAAAAGATGCGCTATCAGGGAAAGCCTGAGATTAGACACCTCCAGATAATAGTGACCAAACTCTCAGGGAGATAATCAGATAAAGATTTGCTGAAATTGTGAAGAAGATGGGGTAGATCAAAGGGAACTGACTGACCCACAAGACTGCTAGCAACAAAGCAAGAACTCGAGGAAAACTCAGTAGAGTGCAGGTCCCTGGAAACCAAGGACAGCCATCAGACTACTGTCATCAGACACCAGCAGTCAACATGGGGAATGATGGGGCTGGCTGGGAAGCTTCACAGAAGGCTGACTTCACCTGTGGTTCCTTCCTGCTATAAATGACAATGAACAAAGCTAAATGGAAATGATAAAGTATCAAAATCTATATGGTGGATAGAGAGCCAGGTGGAGACAAGAAGTATTGAGTTCAAATCTGGCCTCAGACACTTCCCAGCTGTGTGACCCTGGGCAAGTCACTTGACCTCCATTGCCTAGCTCTTACTACTCTTCCGCTTGGATCCAATACTTTGCATTGATTCTGAGACAGAAAGTAAGGGGTTTGATTAATAAAAGCAGTTACTGACTCCTGTAACGTTTGATTCAATTGAACAAACACTTGGTAAGTGCTTTCTTCCGCAACAACCCTTGAAGTGCTTCCTTCCAGTGACCCTGTTTTGCAGGTAAGACAATGAAGCTCCGCCAAGGCTGGGGGACTTGCCTGCTAAAGTTAGGTAGTAAGCTGCAGAGCTAATGTCATCACAGATCCCAGTGATTCCCAGGCAGTGCTCCTGCCAGTGCATAAATGAAGTAAACGGTTACAGGTGAGTTAGCAAAATTTCTTTACATTAAAAATAATTTCCTCATGGAAATTTCAAGGGTTCTTGGTCCATGAAGTGGCAACTAATTTTGAAACTTTGAAGAAAATACAGTCTGCACCTGGAATAAATTTGCAAGGAAATGCAAAAGCAAACATCTCTAAAGTAGATGATTTTAATTCTCTCTTTTGTTTTAGAAGATATGATTGCATGTTGAACTGCCTGGAAAGTTAACGATTTTGTGAAATGTGTGATATTTGTGTTCATGTGAAATTGCACTCTTCTCCAAAGTAGTAATGTTCTCCATGATTTGGTAGCTTGGTCCCAATTCTAATAGATTCTTCTTTTATAAAAATAAATAAAAGGTATTTTTTAAATTGTATAAGGTAGATGATGTCCTCTAAAATGGTGAGCCACTGACATCGACAGCATATGAGAAGCAAGTTGGCAAAGTAGAAAAAGGCCTTGATTTGGAGCCCAGAGACCTGGCCTTAAAGCAATAGCTGATCATTCCCAGCGCTAAAGATTCCTAACATCAAAAAAGTTGCTCGGAGAAAAGAGCTTTGCAAGCTTTTAAAGTACTTGTATAAGTAAACCTGAGTTACTATGGCAAATAACATTGTTAATAAAATTATTTACATAAGGAAAAGCCTTGACTCATCTGTTGAGAGTTTATAATAATTTTCTGTTTGAAAACAACCGCATAACTTCTTTTACATTCTTGTAAAATCAATTTTATTAACCTATATAAAACTGTTAGTGAGTCTTTGACGTTGCCTAAAAGATATTAGAAAAGTATAGGGGGTGGGGAATTCCATGAAATCTGAGATTTTACATTCTCTACAGTAGTTCATTTAAATTTCTGCTTTCGGCAATCAGGTCACAACACAGATCCTTGCCCGATCCAGGAATTCTGAATGGTGGGAGATATATCAATATAAACATAAGAGGGAAAAACCAAATAGGCTTTTTATTGAAAGTTTTGTCACTCACTGATTACGACCTTCTCATAAGTATCCCTCCAGAGGACGTGGTCTTTTTCTTCACTTTTCTTTTTTCTTTGTTTGAATCAGAAGATTCATCATCCTATGAACAATGGAAAAGATTTTTCAAATAAAGTAACTGCTTTAGCATAGATCCCTCTCCACCTTTTCCACCAAGGAAATATTCCTTTTGTGACAAAAAGGAAAAAATTAATATTTATGGTATCTTTAATAATGATACTAATAGGGGCAGCTGGGTAGCTCAGTGGATTGAGAGCTAGGCCTAGAGATGGTAGGTCCTAGGTTCAAATCTGCCCTCAAATACTTCCCAGCTGTGTGACCCTGGGCCAGTCACTTGACCTTCATTGCCTAGCCCTTACCACTCTTCTGCCTTGGAGCCAATACACAGTATTGACTCCAAGACAGAAGGTAAGGGTTTAAAAATAAATAAATAAATGAATGAATGAATGAATAAATGAATGAATGAATGAACGAATAAATAAATATATATATATAGACATATAAATAAATAAATTAAATAAATGATGATACTACTACTAATAATAATAATTAACATTTATACAGCACTTACTGTGTGTCAGGGACTATGCCAAGGGCTTTACAATTATCTCATTTGATCCTCACAACAACTCTGGGAAGTAGATGCTATTGTTATTCCAGTTTTACAGATGAGAAAAATAAAGAAAAGGTTAAGTGACTTGCCTAGGGTCACACAGTATCTAAAGTGGGATTTGAATGTGGATCTTCCTGATTCCAAGCCTGACATTCTACCTACTGTGCCATTTACTTGCCTCTAAATAAATGTTTAAATTGTGCAATTCAAAATAAATTACCAGTTGTAAGTTTTAACACATTATATACTGCTTAAACTATATATTCTTTTAGCATATGATATTTATGCAACAAAACATTTAATAAGGTCCTACTACATTGTGAAAGATATAAAGATAACAGACATGATCTTTGCTCTCAAGACATGAGAAACTTCAGAGAATTTGAGAATTAGAAATAACTTCAATTGGACACTGAATCCAACCTATACCCAACATCCTCTTCCTCCTCTTCTTCCTTTACCTTCTGTCTCAGAGTCAATATTAAACATTGGCTCCAAGGCAGAAGAGTGGTCAAGGCTAAGCAAATGGAGTTAAGTGACTTTTCCAGGGTCACAGAGCTAGGAAGTATCTCAGGCCGGACTTGAACCCATGACCTCCTGTCTCCAGGCCTGGCTCTCCACTGAGTCACCCTGCTGCCACCTCTTTGATAGATTTTCATCAAGTCATGCCCATCAAGAGTGCCCCACGGGCCTCTGTCTTGGGCCCTCTTCTTCCTCCAGAGCAGTGGTTCCCAAACTTTTTTGGCCTACCTCCCCCTTTCCAGAAAAAAATATTACTTAGCCCCCTGGAAATTATCTTTTTTTACATTTTAATAGCAATTAATAGAAAAGATAAACGCACCTGTGACCATCACTGCCTTCCTGGATCACTGCAGCACCCACCAGGGGGCGGTGACGCCCACTTTGGGAATCACTGCTCTATACTGTTTCACATGATTTTATCCATTCCCATAGATTTAATTATGTGATGTTGATGGATCTCAGCTGTGTTTATTCAGCCCTAACTTCTACTGACTGCTTCTGACTTCCTGCTGGATGTTTTGAAACTGGATCCTCCATAGTCCCCCTAAACTCCACATGTCCCGGGTCCAGATGTGGCCTCAGAACCCCAACTGCCTGGCCCTCACCACTCTTCTGCCTTGGAACTGACACTTCGTTTGGATTCTAAGACAGAAGGTAAGGGTTGTTTTATTAAGAGAGGAAAAAAACCTAGCAAGGACAGTTGAGAAAGATCAGTCAGATGAGCAGAAGAACCAAGAGTGAGAATACTGGCATAAAAACCTAGAGAGAAGACACGTATCAAGGAGAAGAGAAGCATCAGCAGTGTCAGAAGGCAGCAGAGGCCACGAGGGACAAGGACTGTGAAAAGGTCCTCAATTTGGTCATTAAGGGATGATTCAGGTCAGGGAAGGAGCTGAGAAGCCAGATGAGGAGAGGCTGTAGAGGAGGCACTGTGAGAGGCGCCAGCTCCGGGAGAGGAGAGGGTGAGGCAAGGGAAGGTTCTTTGAGGATGGAGTAGACGCAGATGTGTCCAGAAGCAGCAGGGAGGCAGGTGGGCCATGGAGAGCCAGGAGGATGGCTGGAGTGGGATCAGCCCGATGTAGAGCACTCTGTCTTGGTGAGAAGAAGGGGATGTGAGGAGGGCAGAAAGGGAGCTTTTGGCAAATGGCCTTTTTTTCTTCCATATGATATGAAACAAAGCTCTGGGCCTCCCAAGAGGGGAGTGAAAGAGGAGCTGTGGAGGTTGGAAGAGGATTGAGAAGTTTAAAAGAACTGTTGAGGCAGATGGGACAGTGTAATGATAATTGTATATATGTGTAATTAGATTAATTAAGAATAGATTGTAGTCAGGTGTAGGGTTCATAAAAGTGATTTGAGACTTCCTAGGGTTGCTTTAAGATTTGCCATGGAACTCTGACAAGATCAGAGGAAGAGAATTTTGCAGGGTGCTTTGGGAGCTTCTGCTGAAAAGCCGACACCACTTCTGGGACAGAGACTTGGAGGCTGGTTGTTCCTGGCTTTCCTCTCATCAGCCTTGAAGAAGTTGTGGAAGATTTGAAACATCTTGAATTTGAAGGAGTTGGAAAGATGTCTGATCAGAGAGCAGGGGAGTTACTGAGCAGTTCTTCAGAACTCCTCTGGTGGTGCCAGAGGGCAACTGCTGGGAGAACGGCTTGTTACTCTGACCGGCGGAGTTTGATCTCTGGCTGAAGGGAAAGGAAGTTGTCAGATTTCTATAAACATTAAGTTAATCATTTTTGGAAATAGGTTTAGTAAGTTAGAATTTATATTTTAGTTAGACAGTATAGATTAAGGAAGATTGCCATTTGGTGATCAAGAAGGTCTCTCGCAAGAAAGGTTTGGGGGTATGGATTAGAATGTATTAGGTATAGGGAATATTTCTTATCAATACTTATTTTCCTTTTACTTTCCCTTTATACAAATGTTAATAGTTATAATAAATAGGTTTTATAGAACTGGCCTGACCAGGAGTTTTCTTCAACTACTTGGGCAGCCATTTTTTCTCAATGGTCAAACTCAAGAGCCTGTCCACATCAGTGACAATACCAATACCAATCAATATGCCTTACAACAACAGGGAGCTCAGCAGAGCAGTAAAGGCCCACCTGAGTTAATTGGATGGAGATGTGGAGCAGACCCAGGCAGCAGGGCCTCCAGATTTTTCTTCTTCATTCAGCCGCATGTGTGTAGGAGGAAAGGCAAATGGTGGAAGAAGTCTCAGATGGGGCCATGGCAAGGTGAGATTGGCCACACAATTGGGGGCGAGGGCCCCAACAGGACTAGAGGGTCAAGATGCTGAAGGAGGTGAGTGAAGTTAGCATGGGACAGCCTAAGAGAGACCCAAGGGCTCAGGGGCCTGGAGGCCACAGTACAAATGGAGTAGAGGAATGAGCAGAGGGAGAGGAGAAAAGATGATGGCAGGGGCAGGCCATCTCTATAGTGGCTGAGCCTGCAAGGGAGGAGCAGTCCTCAAGAAAGGAAAACAGGGCACCTAACAGGAAAGGGCATCTGACTCCAGCCCCCAGGACAGTGATGGTGAACCTATGGCACAGGTGCCAAAGATAGCATGCAGAGCACTCTGGGCATGCCTTCCCCACCCCCCAGAGTTTAGTACTAGAAAGGTAGAGAGACTCAGCACTGCTCCCCTCCCTCCCCCTCTCCACTGTGCCTCCCAACCTCTCTGCCCAGCAGCCAATGGGAGTGTGTACAGGGCAGGAAGGTGGGTGGCTCACAGGTGGCAGAGCGTCCTTGGGCCACTTCCCTCCACCTCTCTACACTCCCTGAGGACATTCCTCACTTCACCCACCCAGCAGCCTAGCAGCCCAATGGGAGCACTTCCTCCCTTCCCTGTCTGGGGTAAAGGGGGAGGGGGGCTGGCACTCCATCTCTAAAAGGTTTGCCATTACTGCCCTAATGAGTAGGCCAAACCCTGATCTCAGTGAGGAAGGAGCAAATCCCAGAGGTTGGCGGACAGTAGCAGCGGGAATTTGGGCTAGCTGTGGATAGGACTAAAGTGGAGCTCAGAAGAGGAGAGTGATGGTAGCAGAGAAAGAACTTGAGAGAGGTAAAGGGGAGCAAAGTGCGGCCCACCTCTCCAGCCTCACTCAGTGACATGGCAGGAAATGAGCAAAGGGCAGCCAGTGCTGGGAAGCATGGACCCAGAGGCTGCACCATAGAGCCAAGGCTCAGAGAGAAGCAAGGGATAGAAAATTTGGGAAAGGAAATAATTTAAGATGAAAATGGGTTTGTTGCCTATGGAACAGGCACTGCAGAGAGCATAGTGGAAGAGCTAGGTGGCTTTAGAGTGGTGGGAGGTAGAATAAGGGGAAAAAAGCTCAGGAAGTGGGGAACAGAAAATAAGTTTGAGGGAGCAGCTGGGTAGCTCACTGGATTGAGAGCCAGGCCTAGAGACGGGAGGTCCTGGGTTCAAATCTGGCCTCAGACACCTCCCAGCTGTGTGACCCTGGGCAAGTCACTTGACCCCTATTACTTACCTTTACCACTCTTCTGCCTTGGAGTCAATACACAGTATTGATTCCAAGATAAAAAGTAAGGGTTTAAAACATTTTTTTAATTTAGAAATTAAAAAAGAAGAAGAAGAAGTTTTAATCCCCTGGGGTGTTAAAAATCAGTGAAAGGGAGAAAGAAAAGGAGTGCCAAGCTCTATGCAAAATTCTATCCAATTATTATCTCATCTGATCCCCACAACAACCCTAGAGGGTATGTTCTACTGCTATCCCCATTTACAGATGAGCACTGAGGCAGACAAGATTAGGTCATTTGCCCAGGGTCATATTTAGTGTCTGAGCCCACATTCAAATCCAGGTCTTCCTAATGCAAAATGCCAGACCTATAGCTCTATACATTCTGCCATCTAGTTGTCTATGATGTAGGGAAGGTAGAAACCAGGGGGAGTTTGTTAAAATGTTCTCACTAGATATATATATGTTATATATGCCAGTGTGAGTCTTTCTGTATTTACAAAAGTTCTTTACTTCTGTCCTTTTGAATTTTATATTAATAATGGTCCCTATTTTTTAAGGGAGGAAGGGTGTATCTTGAGGCCTTTAGTATCTGCTTGGTCTTTGGTCCTGGCCAGAAAGGGGACAGTAAAAGAGGGATTTGGTTAAAGCCCTGAAGGATTTACAACTTCCCAGCCTTAAATCCTCACATAACATTCATTCCACAAAGATTTAGTCAGGGACTTAGAGTGAACAGAGCAGAGCACTGGGCAATGGGGGAAAATACAAAGTCTAGTTCCAAGCCCTCATGAAGGTCCTAATTCAAAAAAGAAATGTAAGCTCCTAATATAGAGAATGATAATATTACATTAATGAAGTGCTAAACAAAATAGTGAGCTCTGTGTGGAAAATGATTGCTATGGAGAGAAGGTAGGAAGGAAGCAAGAATTTATTGAGCCTCATGTGCCATATAAATGTCTCTTTCCAAGCTCAATGCTCTACACACGGGACTACCAGGGATAGGGTGGGGGAGAAGAGGACAGACAGACAGATAGAGATGGAGAGAGGGAGGGAGAAAGAGACAGAGATGGAGAGAGAGGCAGGGAGAGAGCTGGAGAGTGAGAGACTGATTTGAGGGGGAAGGAGAGGTTGAAACAGGGAAAGTTGAGGGGTTAGAGAGAGAGAGAATAAGAGAGAATATGTTCTGGAGTGACACTTTACAGACATGGGGTCAGGAAAACCAGAGTAAGTGTATATATTTGGTATATTTACATTAATTTGGGACAACTTACTTGGATGCCAAAATAAAACCTTGACATTAAGAATTCCATTCCTGTCCTCCCTGTGTTCTGAGAGAAGTTACATTTCCTATATACTCATTCTTACTGAGAAGGGAATTTCTGGGGGAAAGGTGAAGGGAGGTGGCAAACACCAGTAATCCCTGATGCCAAGAGATTGAAGCTAATGGATCACCTGAATCTGACCTGCAGAAGATTAAATTAATCAAGTGTCCAAACTAATTGCAGCACCTACATGGTGACACCCTGGAAGAAGGGGGCCATCAGGCTGCCCAGGGAGGGGCAAACCAGCCCAGATCATAAATGACATAAATGACAAGCTCCTGTGCCAGTGTGATCAGGCCTGAATAGCTACTGCACTTCCAGCCTAGATCCATATTGAAAAACAAGGTGGTGGGGGAGGGAGGAACCAAAGAAATTTCCTGTGTAAGATGTCAATAAAAGGTACTTATTTTGAATGCTGTCCTGAAAGACAAGGGAGCAACCTCTCATCACCACTCCCATGCACCAAAAGCAGACTTTTCATTCCTAAATGAGGGTACTTTAAAAGTATAATGATAATAGCAATGAGCTTGGAATCAAGGGTCCCAGATCTCTGTCTCTTGGAGCCTCAGGGTTCGGATCTAACATTCATATATTACCTGGCTCATAGTGCTGTTGTTGAAGAAAGTGATTTGTAAATCTTAAACTATTCTAAAAATGTGAATTATCATTATTCTCTTGACTTCTAAAGATAACTGTGCTCAGAGGGAAGAGAAATATAGAACATGAGGATGAACTGGTCTGAGATGCTGCAACTTGGGGCACAGCTGGCTAACAGAGCCTGTCCCAAGGGCAAAGCAAAGCAGGAGAGAAATTAGGGAGGGAAGAGACTGATGATGAGTTACAGCCAGAAGCCAAAAGGAGTAGAAGCAAACAGAAAGGAATCTTACTTCTCCAAATAACAAAAGGGAGGCTCTAAAAACCTCTATGTCTTGGCCTTGGACAAAAGAGTGGATAGAATTTTTTTTTTTAAAGATAATTAAACCCAGTGGAACTGCTTGTGGGCTCTAGGAGGAGAGGGAGGAGGGGAGGGAAAGAAAGTGAATCATGTGACCATGGAAAAATTAAATTAAAAAAGTGGAAAAAAATAAAATAAAGATAACTTTACAGGTCAGGGTCTACATCATAAAAAGAAGAGACATGCCTCAATGCTGAGAAAAAAAAAAGATAAAATAATGCTTTGACCAACCCAAGGCTAACCTGAAAAATGAGATCATGCTTATTATATATCTCAATCAATAACCTCAGTAGCTTATAAGCCCCATCCCCCCAACTGCCCCACACTGTAATGAACAGAGTAGAAAGGAGAACAGCAGTCACAGAAACTCAGAAGTGAAGGAGACATCAGAAAGCATCTAATTCTAACTTATTCTAATACCTTAACTTATAAATTAGGAAAAATTAGGAAACTGAAGCCCATAAGGAAAAGTGACTTACTTGTTCAAAGTCACCGAGTACTAAAAATATTTATAGCTGTGCTTTATATGGTGGCAAAAAATTGGAAAATGAGGGAATGTACCTCAATTGGGGAATGTCTGGACAAATTTTGATAAATTATTGTGATGGAATTCTATTGTGCTCTAAGGAATGATGAACTGGAGGATATCTATAAGAACTAGAAAGATCTCCATGAACTGATGTGGAGTGAAATGAACAGAACCAGGAGAAGATTGTACATAGAAACCAAAACATGGGACAATCAAATGTAATAGACTCTGCTACTGGTAGCAATGCAATGATCCAGGACTATTGTGAGGGACTTATGAGAAAAAATGCAACTGGAGAAAGAACTGTGGGAGAAGAAACACAGAAGAAAAACATATGATTGATCACTTGGTTATATGGGTATAGAATTTGGGGTTTTGGTTTTAAGAGATTACTCTATTACAAAAATGAATAATATGAAAATAGATTTTGAGAAATAAGATACGTATAAGCCAATGGAATTGCTTGTCAGCTCTGGGAGGTGGGAGGGAAGAGGGGTGGGAGACAACCACAATCATATAACCATGGAAAAATACTTTTAAAATAAATTTTAAAAATAAATAAATAAAAATTAAAAAGTCATAGAGTACTAACATGAGACACAAATCCAGGACCTCTCAAATCAATCAAACCAGCAAGCACTTAAGCACTTTAGGCATCTAAATGTTATACTAGGTTCTTGGGGTAGAAATACATAAGTGAGGCAGTTCCTGCCCTCACAAACTGGAGGCATAAATATGAGTGAAAGAAAGTGCATTGCCTCAGGCCCTTACTGTGTCTCAAGCACTGTGCTACAGATTTGTAGAGATACAAATACAAGCAATGAAGACGGTTCCTGCAATCAAGGAGTTCACAATCTAACAGAGAAAGGCAATACAAGTAGGACAGAGGCAGCAAGGGACAAATGCTTTGGGCAGGAGTGTTGATGGGAGTCAAGGTAAATAATGAAGTACATCCTTTCCAAGCATGGCAGGATCATGGAGGGAGAGAAGAGGGGAAAGGGTATCAGCACAGCACAAAGGTGGCTTGGAAATCGTAGAGTGAGGGGTAGATTTGGGCTAGATATGAGGAGTAATGTATCCATGGGAGATGTGTATTCAACATAGCTTGTCTAAAAGTATAAAGGCAACTCAGGGTACATGGAAAATTTAGGTGAATTGAGCTAAAGACATACAACTGGAAGCAGGATTAGAATGCAGATGTCCTAAGGCCAAGTCCAGCATTCTTTCCATTATACATAAGATGATGCTTCTCAAGAAATCCTGAGATCTGGTGGTCAGATGTAAGAAACTTCATCATACTCCATTTCCATCTCATGTGGCAATGGTATTAATGGCAGAAATCCACCCACTACATTGAAAGAACAATGAATCCCAATGCTATATAAACTGGCAAAATAAGCAAAGAAGGAATCCCACCAAATTCTTTTTATGGCACAAAAATGGCGCTGGTACCTAAGGCAAGAAGAGCAAAAACAGAGAAAGAAAATTATAGACCAATTTCCTTAATGAAGATTGATGCAAAAATCTTAAATAAAATACTAGCAAAGAGATTACAGCAAGTTATCACAAGGATCATTCATTGTGACCAGATGGGATTTACATCAGGAACGTAGGACTGGTTTAATATTTGGAAAACTATCAGCATAATTGACCACATCAATAGCAAAACTAACAGAAATCACATAATTATCTCAATAGATGCAGAAAAAGCTTTCAACAAAATACAACACTCATTCCTATTGAAAACACTAAAATTACAAAAAAAATCAAGCCATTCCCCAATCAACAAATGGCCAAGGGTCAGACAGTTTTTATTTGATGAACTCAAAACTATCAATAAGCACATGAAAAAGTGTTCTAAATCTGCCCTGATTAGAGAAATGCAAATCAAAACTCTCAGATACCACCTCACACTTAGCAGATTGGCCAATTATGCCAGCAAAGGAACGTGATAAATGTTGGAGGGAATGTGGCAAAATTGGGACACTAACACACTGCTGGGGGAGTTGTGAATTGGTCCAATCATTCTGGAGGGCAATCTGGAGCTCTGGCCAAAGGGCTAAAAACTGTACATACCCTTTGATCCAGTAACACCACTACTAGATCTATATTACAAAAAGATTTTTAAAAAAGGGAAAGGACCTACTTATACAAAAATGTATATTGCAACCCTTTTTGTGGTGGCAAAGAAATTGGAAATTAAAGTGATTTCCATTGGGAAATGGCTGAACAAATTGCAGTATATGATGGTGATGAAATACTATTGTACTATAAGGAATGATGAACAAGCTGATTTCAGAAAGAGCTGGAAAGACCTACATGAACTGATACAGTGAAATAAGCAGAACTAGGAGAACACTGCATACAATAATATTGTTCAATGATCAACTGTGATAGACTTAGCTACTCTCAGCAATACGATTCAGGATAATTCTGATGGACTTATGATAACAAAGAATGCTACCCACCTCCAGAGGAAGAACTTTCGGAGTTGGAATGTGGATCAAAGCATATGATTTTTCCCTTTAGTTTATTTCTGTTTTTATTTGGGGGGGTGGTTTTATATTTTTATTCTCTTATAAAAATGAACAATATGGAAATATATTTTCCATGATAATACAGGTATAACCCAAATAGAATTCCTTATCTCTGGGAAATGGGAGGGAAGGAAGGGAAGGAGAAAATTTGGATCATATAACTTCAGAAAACTTACGTGGAAAATTATTATTACATGTAATTGGTCAAATAAATTATCTTTACAAAAAAAAGAATCCCACCTACTTGGATCTAAACTTATGTATAAGGACAATGTATAGATATGTATACTGTCAAACTGAAATTTCTGGAGTCCCTCCTCCCACCCCACCAAGTACCTGGAACACTGCTCAGCCTGGGACTCTGACTAATAAGCCAGCCTTCACCTATTCCTGTGAGAGGCTGCAGGGCAAAAGCTTTGAGAAAAGAGTGAGGTCAAGAGCACAATCCTGGGCATAGTCTATCAGACAGGGCAAACTGGCCAGGAGCCCCAGCAGGCAGGCAGATGGAAGAAAAAAGGGGGAAGGTAGAAAGGAATATTTTCTAATTCTGGATGGTGAGAAGGAGGGAGAGAATTCCCTAGTATAGGATACAATACTAAGTAGGGGGAAATTATTGATTCTTATAGTTTATACATTCTCAGAACAAGAAGAAATCCCTAAACTCAGATCTTCTAGGCAAAATGGTTAATGGTTTTAGTTGGTTGGAGAAGGCTGTACCTGAGAGGTCCTAAAGTCTCAGCAATTCCTCCTGACCCTAGCAAATTTTAAAGGAAAACCATTCCTTCTAGTGTGAGTAAGCAGAGTGAGTGACTAGAGAGAAACTCACCTAAAAAGACAATGTTGAGTATTGGATAGAGTATTGGACTTGGAGTCAGAAAGACCTGGATTAAAATCTCATCTAAGTACTTAGTAGCTGTGTGAAATTAGGTAAATCATAACTTCTCTGGGCCCCAGTTTCCTTACCTATAAAATAAGAAGGCTGGACTTGATAAGCCCTAAGATCCATCCCAGTTCTAAATCTATGATCCTAGGAGGAAAGAGGGAAGTAGTAACTCAACTCAAATAAAAGTGAGGACCAGAAATATAAAAGTTATTACTCCTGTCTTGCTCAGCACAATGGCACATACCCCATAACATTGGTACTGGACTGTAAAATCCTAAAACCAAAGAAGTAAACTGAGACAAGTCAAGTCCCATAGAACTGTCTGGTGGTTAGTTTTTTTTCTTTTTTAAATTTTGGGACTGAGTGAAAGATGAAAGTTTATCTTATAATCCTGATATGAGAATTGATTGAGCAGCACCAGTTAACCTGGTACCATCTAAGTAGGCTACAACTATTCTTCAACTGTAATACTTTTTAGCATTACATAACCTTTAAAGAGCTATAAGTAAGCCTGCCAAGATAAGCAGAGACCACTAGCTTTCTCTTAAATACCTGTTTAATCAAGAGGAAGAATTGCAGGATCATAGCAAAAGAGACATATAGAATGTCCCCATTAAAGAGGACTTCAGAAGATATTTAACCAATCAATAACTCAATCCACAGGAATACTCTCTAAAATATACCCTGAAAAGTGCTCCCCTAGCCTCTGCTTGAGAACCTCTAGTGAAAAGGAACCACTACCTTCTAGGGCATCCCATTTTGCTTTAGAATAACTAATTGTTTGGGAATTTTTCTACCATTATGCCTAAATATCTGTCTCTAAAAGTCCCACCCTTTCCTTCTATTCCTGCCTTCTGGTGCCAAGCAGAACAAGTCCCTTCCACTTGGCAGCTCTCATAATGTCTCTAAAATCTTCTCTTCTCCATGATATGATCTCAAAGTCCTCCTCCATATTGATCACCCTCCTCTGAATGCGGTTTATTTCATCAAGGTCCTTCCTAAAATGGGGCAGCCAGAATTGAATATAATACTTCAGCTATGGTGTGCCCACTTAGCTTATGAGTCTTCCTAATTCCAGGCCTAGCACTCAATCTGCCACCTAGCTGCCCTGTGATAGGATACTATTGTGCTATAGGAAATGATGAGTAGGACACTTTCAGAAAAACCTAGAAAGACTTGCATGAATTGATGCACAGGGAAGTGAACAGAACCAGGAGAGCATTGTACACAGTAACAAAAATAGTATCCTATGACCAACCAAGAATGACTTGGCTATTTTCTTAATAACACAGTGATCAAACACATAGGACTTATGAAGAAAAATGCTATCCACTGCCAGAGAAAGAACTGATAGGGTCTGAATGACGATCAAAACATATTATTTTTACTTTATTCTTCTTGGTTTTTTGGGTTGTTTTTTTTTGGGGGGGGGTTGGTCTGTATTTTCTTTCACAATACAGCTAATATGGAAATGCATTTGGTATGACTGTACATATATAATTTTTATTAAATTGCCTTCTCAAGGAGGAAAGGAAGAGAGAAAATTTGGAACTCAAATTTTTTAAAAATAAGCATTAAAAATTATTTTTACATATAATTGGAAAAAATTTAGAAATTAAAATTTTCATTTAAAAAAAGAGAGAAAAAAAAACACAAAGTCTATTACAATGTTATGACTGATTTTTGCCTAATGTGGTATGGGAAATATAAATGAGTTCAACATGAGCTCACCAAAGAAACAGTGCTGAGGCGAATCTGATCCAACGGGGTTCGATGATGACTGACCTCCGCTCTGAATTCATCCAGTTGACATTCCAGTTTCTCTCTACGTAATCGCTCACCTTCCAACTGGCCCTGAAGTTCTTTGATCACCCTGTCCAAAACATAAACAAAAAAAGCTTACTTCTACAGCCAACACAGAACTATACTTGTGTGAGAAAGACAGGGATTCATGCATGCAGCAGGGAGGAAGGTCACAGATTGCCTACTGCTCCCCTCTCCCAAAGCTGCTGGTGATTTCCTTGAGGTGTGTTTCTTTGTCTTTTTTGTATCTTGTACCCACTTGGCATAGCAAAGCCTATGTATTCTTCCTGAGACTGTTTTTAAATGGTTGAAATAAAATATATAGGGTCATTAAAAAACTAATTATATTGAAATAGTTATCAAAATATGTTCTAAAACAAGTTTACAAACCTATACAATTACAAATTACAAATAGCAAACAAACCTATAGATTAAAAACCCCGCCCTGGGGTTTCTCACCAAAACATCAGAGTAACTGGTGTAACTTAGATGCTGATCACAGTCCAAAGAGGAAGGAAAGGAATTCATCTGTCATTATTCAGCTAGGAAGGAGTCACAACATTTTAGAGTTGGGAGGAATTTCAACAATTTATTACACTTCATACCCCAAGAAAAATCCCCACTATAACACAATACCCAATAAATCATCAGTCTGGTTTTGGAAAACCTCCAGTGAGAGGTAATTTACTATCTCCCTAGAAGCCCATTTCACTTTTGGATAGTTCTAATTGTTAGAAAGTTCTTTCTGACATCAAGGAAGTCAGAGGATCTGAGTTCAAATCCTGGTTACTACCTGTGTGACAAATCAAGTTAGGTGGTGTCCCTGGACCTCCTCCTCAGCTGTAAAATGAAAGGGTTGGAATACCTGGCCTCTAGGGTAGATTCTAGATCTATACTTTTTTTTTAACCCTTACCTTCCATCTAGGGAACTGATACTAAGTATCAGTTCTAAGGTTTTAAAAGAGTGAAAAAGGCTAGACAATTGAAGTTAAACCATCCTCGATGCTAGAAAGTATCTGAGGGCAAATCTGAACCCAAGACCTCCCATCTCCAAGCTTGGCTCTCAGTCTGCTGAGCTACCGAGCTGCCCCCTAGACCCAGATTCATCACCTTACAAGCATGATGCTACAATCTTCTATGCCGTGCTCCTGGATCCGCCTTGTGTAGTCAAACAGAACAAATCTACTCCCTCTTCCACATGAAATGACTTCAGCTGAAGTCCTACCCCGCTTCTCCAGCCTAAGCAACTCTAACTCCTTCAACCCCCTTTCTGTGACCCAACGGACTCAAGGCCCCTCCCATCTGCTGCCCTCTGGCTACTCCCGGGCTTATCCATGTCCTCCCTAAACTCTGGAAACCAAGACTGTGCCCAAAACCCCAGAGAAGGTGTGAAGAACAGAGCACAGGGACCCCCAAGAGGCCTGCCTCCCCAGTACTGAACCAGCTTTGGAATCACAAGGGCTAACAAGGAGAGCATGAAGAGAACACATGAAGATCCCCCGGTCACTTTTGTGCTTGATCCTATCTGCCCCATCTTGACCTTTTTAGGGAAAAAAAAAAAATTATGTGGATCTCGACTGAATTTCATCTTGAATCAATCAATGAGCATCTGTTTAATACTCTCTCTGTGCCAGGCACTAGAGCTACACTAGGTAGCTCAGTGGATAGAGAACATGGCCCAGAGACCAGAGATCCAGGGTTCAAATATGACCTCAGACACTTCCTCGCTGTCACTTAACCCCCATGGCCTAGCTCTTACAGTTCTGCCTTGGAATTGCGTAAATGGAATTAGCTTAACCTCATTCATTCTTTAGACTTTAGCCACCAGGAATAATGTCACCCCACCCAATTTAGAATTAAGTGGGGAGGAGGAGGTCTATGACCCACACGTGATAGTAAGTGACAAATAAAAAACAAGGGCCTGCCCCCTGGGGAGTCCAAAACAGTGTTGAGGCTGCCATTTGTCCATGTGAAACTGGAAGTGGACATAGGAAGTGACGAAAGCTGCTATCTTTTAAATATGATAATAACTTCCTGTGGGGAGCTTTTGGCCCTTTGAACTTGGTGTGGAAGGATCTCTGTTGAGACCTCTGACTGCTTCCCTTTGAATTGTCACGTGGTAAGTTAGGCTGACTCTCTCTCTCTTCCCTTGGCCTTTCTGGAGGCTCCAGCCTTAGGGAGGCCTCTCAGAGGAGGCCTTGTGGCTAGAAGCCTTGTTTAATTAACCTCTGTGCCCCTCTGCTGGGGCCTCTAAATCCCTACCTGGTTCCGGCCTCTAGTCCCGGCCAGAGTTTCTCTCTCTCATTTTCCCTACCTTCAACCTTCCTGAGTATAAATAAACCACCATAAAAGTCATCCTGACTTGGGTCTCTTTCATTTCGAAATTGAGTTAATTGATTTCTTAGGACCAAACCTTAAATATCTAGTCCAACCTTAATAATTCCCATTTTCCATTTTTATAGAATCAATACACAATTCTAATGCAGAAGATAAGGTGTTTTTTAAGATAAAATTTGTTGACATTTATGCTTTTCTGAGTTCCTAAAACTTTTTCTATGTCATCTGCAGCTTCTGCAAAACTCCCCCAAAATTCTTGTTTAATTTCTTATGCCAACCCTCAATTTATCAAAACCACAGTTGGAAAAGTCACAAATTAGACAGGATGTTTGTAATCTGAAAGGCCCTACAGCCCCACCTCCCACCCCCCAAATATTCCTTCTACCAACTTCCTCGATCAGAGTCTTCACAATTAGTGAAGTAGTTCAGACCTTTATCTTCAGAAACAGTCTTGTTTTTAAAATGCCAGAATACTCTTTGAAGAAGGAACACTGTTCATCCTTATCAGTAATTTAAGTTTCATGAGTAAATTTGTCAGCTCCCTTTTTTGAAGGCCTCTCTAACAACAGAAAGAACTGGGAGGATATTAGGAGTCCAAGGAAGAGATAAGTAACATCTAAAGTGTGAAAAGATTTATAAAGCACAAAGTGAGATAGGAGGAAAAACACAACCCATCTTGGTTTACCAAGATATGTATTAAAACAGGCCATATTCTCCTTCAGGAAACTGAAAGCTGCTAAGCAGTGAACCTCGTAAACCCCTTCCTTCTGTCTCTACTCTGACTA
This sequence comes from Gracilinanus agilis, assembly GCF_016433145.1. Taxonomy (NCBI): domain Eukaryota; kingdom Metazoa; phylum Chordata; class Mammalia; order Didelphimorphia; family Didelphidae; genus Gracilinanus; species Gracilinanus agilis. The sequence continues at coordinate 107,887,775 of NC_058132.1, read as the reverse complement.
GAAGAGAAGGGAGTCAAGAATGAGGAAAGACTCACTACCCTTGCTAAGACCATTCCTCTCATACTCTAGTAGCAACAATCAGAATTATGGAGTTAGAACTGCCAAGACATAAAACATTCACCTACCTGAACAATGAATGAAACTCTCTTACACCAGAAATTAATGGGGGTGGAAGGGTAAGCAATGCAACACAGGACAAAGAACCAGATCAGGGCAGAACAATGAGAAATGAGGAGCATGGGAGTAGGGAAGTGGAAAGGGGAAGGATAACTCAATGATAGTATCATGTCTTAGAGTCAAGATGTACCCTTCTGCAAGTAGGAAGTGCAGGATGGAGATGGAGAGAGCCAAGAGAGATTGGGGTAGGTCTCTGGTTATGGAGTAGGCACCCCATCATCACTATGCAGGGTTATTCACATCTTTATCCCCTAAACTGTAGTAAGACCACTCTATATTCAAGCGTAAAGCTAGATGATTTCTTGAAAAATATCAGATTCTTATCTTTTATCATAAGTGTGAGGGAAATTTGTTATTACATGTTAATTGTTAAAAAAATCTTTAGAAGTGTGAGAAAAACAGAAAAGACAAAATCTAATATTTTAGTAGGTAAAGGAAAAAAATGCTGCTCAACGAGTCCTCAGCTAGTATTTGGGAAAGGTATCCAAAAACTTACATTACCTTTCAGACACTTGGTCTTCTTTCTTCTTTTTTATGTCTTCTTCTGTTATCCCTCCCAGCTGTTTAAAGTTATTTTCAGCAATATTTAGAAGATGTCTCAATTCTACAACCTTCTCATAAGCTCTTACTGCAAAACAAATGTGGCATTGTAATCTTAATTAGGTAAGGTCTACAAGCTCTTCCTTAGAATGCTATTTCCCCTAGTATGCAGTTCTCCTTTATAATAAATAGAGATCTGTGCCCAAATGTGCCCAAAGGACTAAATTCAGCCCAAAGCTTAAGGCCAACTGGAACTGCGTTTTCTAGATCAAGAATTCTGAGATGTTGGGTGATTCAGTGACTGTGTTACTATCATTAACAGTTACTATGAATTGTTAGTGTTTTCAGTGTAGTGAAAGAGAAAACAGGAAGGGGTACCTGAGGTGATGACAAAAATCCCTGCTCATTACACCACCTTCCATGAACTCCCCACTCCCTAGTAGGTAAAGAGCTGCTCTCTCACATAGCACTCTGCTTTTCACATAGCTGATATACTTAACATATAGCATCTAGAGGTTCCATTCTGATGTCTGAACGTAGCCCTGTGTGGCCAACACGGCATCAGTTTGAAGAGGCTCTAACACACTAAGTTCATAGCAGTGAAGTCTGACACCAAGCGACAATTTTTTTCATAAAGGTGACCCATGAAATGGATACAAAATAACCTTCGGTCCTATGTGACCACCCTTCCATTTCCATGATGGCAGTGGCAGAGAGATGTGTAAAAGGCGCTAGAGATGTGTAAGATGTGAGCTTTGTCCAGCAACAAACTGATGCCATATTAGTGGAGAAACGTTCTCACATATTACTATACTGAAATGCTCACTATAAGTCAAACCGGAAATACAGGAACCTTGCAGCTAAGTGGAAGGATGGCTTATTTGTCACCTTAAAGAGGTAAAAAATTTAAAGACACCAAAATGCCTTGTTTTATGGGCTATTTGATTATCCTGCTCATGCAATATCTGTGGAAAAAATTGTCCAAAACAAGTCTACATACAGACATATCTGTTTGATAAGTAATAGCTTTGGTGCAAAAGTTGGTCCAGGAAGGGATGCTGAAAAATCATCTTGAAAGAAATCAACTATCAACTAATTAGAGCAAAGTCAAAATTAACTCCAAATTAGCAGAAATGATAAAGACATGAAGGTACTGTACATAATTACACAGTACTCTGCAAACAACAGGCATACAATAAATGTTTACGGAAAAAATGCCCATGTTACACTGAGGGGAAAAAATTTGTTCTATAAAATATATTATTCTTTATTATTATTATATTATGTCATCATATTTTATATGTTACATGTTATATTTATTGTTAATTCTTTTTTCCTTCTAAAACCCTTACCTTCTGTCTTGGAGCCAATACTGTGTATTGGCTCCAAGGCAGAAGAGTGGCAAGGGTAGGCAATGGGAGTCAAGTGACTTGCCCAGGGTCACACAGCTGGTAAGTGTCTGAGGCCGGCTTTGAACCTAGGACCTCCTGTCTCTAGGTCTGGCTCTCAATCCACTGAGCTACCCAGCTGCCCCCTGTTTATTCTTTATTATATAATGGTATGTTATTATTGTTGACCTCCCTGCAGTAATTCGAAACTGCTGACTACCACAATCCTTCTGGATATTCTCTCTTTTCTGAAATTTTTTGTGCTATAGCCCTCTTGTGGTTCTCTCCCTATCTGTCTGATTTATCTTTCTCAGTTTCCTTTGTGGGATCATTATCCATGTCTTACCCTTCTATACAGATGTATTCTAGTGCTCTATCCTGGAACGCCTCCTTACTAAAGTAGATCATTATCTGAATTTTTTCTAAATTCATTACTATTATAAATCCAAGGTTGGTGCCTCTAAAAATCCCTGATTTTCTTTAAAACTCAGTTCTACAAGAGGATTATGTTGATCCTTCCAGATGTCGGTACTCACTCCTTACATACATACACACACACACACATACACACACACACACACACACACACACACACACACACACACACACACACACACACACATTTACTTTATACCCTATCTGTATCCGTTTTCTATTTCCTTGAGAGGCAATATGGTACAGGGGTCAACTAACGACAGCCCAAGAACCAAATGGGTCCAGATTTTGTACCATCCATAGTTCATAAGCCTTGCAAAGGCAGGTGGAGGGCCTTATATGACCACTCCCAGTAGAGTGAATAGAGTACTAGACTCTGAAGTCAAAAAGAATTAGTTCAAAACCTTCCTCAGATGTTTATTTACTGGTTTCATGATCCTGGCAAAGTCTTTTACCTTCTTTCAACTTCAGTCTCCTAATCTGTAAAATGGAAATCATGACAATACCCACCTCACAAGGATGGTGTGAAGGATCAAATGAGATAATACATATAAAATGTTTTGCATTATATAAATGCGAGCTATAATTATTATTACTTTCCTGTGTTCTATTGTTTTCTTCCAAGAAAATGTAAGCTACTTGAGAGCAGAGTGTTTTGTTGCTCTGTATCTCCAACAGTTAATGTGGTGCCAGGCTCACAATAGGTACTTATCACTTGCTTACTTAATGAATAGTAAACGACTATATTTCTACCCAGAGTGGCCATATAAAGGCAGAAGCTCATCTCCCAGCTCTGATCCTTCACTAGCTCAGTGTCAAAGGACAAGTCACCTAAACTCTCTAAAACTTAAGTTTCCTTACCTGGAAGATGGAGATAATAATATTTGTTTTGCACAATCACTTGGGGGGCAGCAGATGTTTTGACAAGTGCTTTTCTTGAGAATTAAAATTTGCCAGTTGAACAAGAAGAAAATATTTCACAGAGATTGTAAAAACTGATCTGATGAGAGGACTGAGAAAGTTAGTTCTGATGATTTAGGGCAACAGATTTGCAGAAATGTCACCCAATGTAACAAGTTTCTCTAGCTAGCCTGCTAATTTTGAATACAAATATTATTAGAGTTATAAACACTAATTTTTAATATTTATATTTTCAAACTTAAAATTCATCTTTTTTAGTTTATTAAACAAATGAAACAAAACAAGCTCTGATGTGCTTTAAAAAAAAACAACAAAAGGTCATGAAAAAACACAGAATAATTTTGAAAAATATTATTATCCAGACCTAACAAGGATCATTGAATTTGTTATTATGTGAATCAAATAGCATAAGACAAAAATTCTTTTAATAATGTAAAAAAGTTTATAGATTATGAATGGATAAAGTATAATTTTATGAGTTCAAATACTATTTTACAAATACTACTTTGTGGTGGTGATTTGTTAGCCATTATCCCTCGTTAGCCTTGTTATATTGTATAATAATAATACTGACGACCCACATATATATGCTACCCTAAGGTTTATAGAGCATTTTGACCACAGCAACCTTTAAAGTAGTATTTAAAGCAAACTTTACAAAATAACTAAGACAGCATATAAACAAGATGAAATATGCGGAAATTAATACTTAAAATTTAGCTTTATTCCTAATATGCCCCCACAGTACTCTCAAAATGAGCTCTGGATTTGGAATGGAGAATATGGAATTGAATCCTGGCTTTGTCATCTATAACCTGTATGGCTTTGCATAAATCACTTCCCATTTCTAGGCCTTAGTTTCTTCATCCATAAAATAGGAGGTTGGACCAAATGTTCTCTAAAGTTCCTTTCAGCTCTAAATGTGTATGACATGATCCTAAGTGTATGTGGCATAACAGGTTCTCAAATATTTGGGGAAATAAATGAGTAACATCCTGTGAAATGGACCCTTTCTCCTCATCTATCCAAATTATGCAATTCTTCTGGGTCCAGTAAAGCCTGATTTGAGTCATGGAGCTTCAGATGATTTCTCTCTCCTCTAAACTTCTATAATAATTCATGTGACAATCATATGCTACTGTGCAACAACTCTCCCATTGTTATTTAAATCTTGAATTAATTCATTCAGTTTTTCTAAAGTCTTTTAGAAGAAAAGCCTTAGCATAATCCTTTTCATATATAGTTGTTGGGTACATATATAATTTGTTGAATGACTGCAAGAATAAATGAAAGTTTATATATTTCCTCTCAAAAACTCTAAGCTTCTTAGATGATGGTCCTCTGCCTTACTCATCTTTGTATCCCTCCCAGAGCACCAAACACAGTACCTTGCACCCAACTAGTGCAAAACACTTTTTATTTGATTGAACTATATTTTTCCTTAGAGTTATATCCAAGCAGAGAGCAGTTACTTAAAAAGGGAAAAAAGATCTTGGTTATAGTATTTCTTCAAGGCTAATAATACTGATGATAATAAAGAGTACACTGAGATAAAGAAAGCAGGCTTACTTCGTGCATCTGTTTTTTCAGCTTCACTCTGAGATAATTCATCCCTTGCATCAGTGCTTCCCTCAACACCATGTCTTTCAAAAAACTTCACATCTTTGTTATCAATGTCATCATTTTCTTCAACTTCATATTTCTGTAGCCCCACTAAAAGTGACACTGCTGACAAATGGGCGAACCTGGAGGGGGAAAAAAATCACAAGCTGGTATGATTCAAGATACTCCTCATTACAGGAAGAATTGCTATTTTGTCCTAGTAATTACACTATATAATTAAATGAACAAAATTTAAGGCTCTCCACATGACTACCAACAAGAAGAGAAAATCAAATAAAAAGTGTAACAATCAATGACAATTTAAGGTAGATCTGATGATGGAAAGCATGAACAGTTAAAGGATACTTAAGGCCAAACAATTTCCACAGTTTTATAGACACTGTCCACTGGGAGAGTCTATTCTAATGCACTAACCACAAATATATATGTTAATACTGGTTTGCCCCCCCAAGAAATATGAGGCAATAACAATACTTTCACTTGGCATGTAGAACAAAGAACCAAAAAAATGCAATTGAATGACACAGCAGAAAACCAAAATGACAGTGACTCATTTTCTCTCTCTCCCCTCTCCCTCTCCCTCTCCTTCTCCCTCTCCCTTTCTCCCTCCCCCTCCCCCTCCCCCCCCTCTCTCCTTCCTACTTTTTACCATCCCAGATATCAGACCCACCTCTGAAATTTGGATTTGTTCCAAACCCAAATACTTCAAGTAGCTCTAGGCCCACTTTTATAACTGACTTGGACTTCAATCCCTCAAATTTTCTTTACCAATTCCACCCAAAGCGCTTTGTATTATTTTAAAATTTAAACGAAGTGGAATAATAGATGTCCATGTAATTAGTATGATAGGATTATAGTACTTTAGAGTTAGAGGGGACCTTCCAGGTTGTAAGATAACGAATGAGGACATCTAGTTCAACTTTGTCATTTTACATGTCATTAAGACCCAACTTGCTGGAGTGATTTACCCAAGGTCAGTTCTGTGGAAAGGAGCTCAGTCTTCCTCCATTCTGTTATTCCCTGTCCCTCTTCTTAGCCTATACCCCATCCCCACCTGCCCAGGCCCATTCAATCTTGCCACGGTTTTATCCTGGAGTATTCTATTTAGTTCTGGGCACCATGTTTAATGACAGACTGAGACAAACTGAAGTGCTACTGGAGGTGGGAGACCAGAAAGATAAATAGACTTGACAACATGTCATTTGAAGATTAGTTGAATCTAAACACATTTAGGCTAGAAAAGACTTGAGAGTATGGTTCCTTACCCATATAGTAGTTGGTTACATATGTAGTTTGTTGAATGAATGTGTGTTATTTAGAAATTCTGGGGTTCCATTTAGAGGTATTGGGGCTCATTTGAGCCTCAAGATATGTAGATATATGACAAACTTCCTGTAGACAGGTGAGGGACTTTGAGACTACATTTTCCATGATCCAATGGGTTTCCGGTTTTGGGTGTGATGACGTCAATCAACGTAGAGCGTGATTTAAATGGGGAGATGAGGCTTTGACTGCTCTCTTTCGTAGGAAGCAGCCAAAGTGGATAGAAGGTATAGACTGGCGGGATTTTTAAAATAGCCAGGCGTGTGGTCCGATTTTATTCTATCAACATGTACCTAAATAAAATATTAGTTTTCCTCATAATATCAGCCTTTATCAATTTTAATCATTACAAATGGAAGGATGAATGAATGTAGGAAAAAGATCATTTAGGATGGGCTCTTTATTAGTAATATCTCTAGAATGGGAAGTGACAAGCAGGGAGGGATAGTTCTCATGTGTGTATAAACTAATAAATAAAAGTCAGTCATTACAATGGAACTTGGTTTCAGTTGTTTAATTAAATGAAAAAAGTTACATAAGTGTAGTTTCATTAAAGGGACATGTTTTTGTCAGACTTAATTTAATAAGCCACTGATGAGATCAACCAGTAGCTTCTGTGATGGCGACCATGGAGAGCAATGTCACTTGTATGAAGTTGAGTTCTCACCAGGGAAAGGTTGTAGGGGGAAAGAGGTAGCAAAGCAACCTCTCCAGAGCAATGAAACTAATAACTCACCAAGTAAGCTGACTCTAGCCCCAGGTATGTGTCCTAGCTCACCAAGCACCCTTCCACACAGCCATTTCCCACAGTGGCCAGTCAGTTTGGATATGCTTTTCAACTTCCTTTTAATATTGAATACAATTTTTTAAATTTTCTGTTATAAGTTTTTGGGATTTAAGTTTATAATACTTTTCTAGGCTGTATGGTTATGTTCATTAAAAAAAAAAAAACACCTTACCGTCTGTCTTAGAATCAGTACAGTGTATTGATTCCAAGGCAGAGGAGCAGTAAAGAGCCAGGCAATGGGGGTGAAGTGATTTGCCCAGGGCTGCACAGCCAGGAACTCCCTGAGGCCACATGTGAACTCAGAACCTCCTGTCTCTAGGCTTTTAAACCACTGAGCCACCTGGCTGCCCCCATCTGATTATGTTCATTTTTCACTTAATTGCATTTTGAGAATTTGCTCCTAAGTCAAAAGTACTGAATCTAACCATTTGTATTATAAAAGAAATGAAAAATTTAACAGTTGAGAGTTACTTGTGGTTAGGAGTTTCCACAATCTACTCTCTGTCTGAATTTTTACTATGAGTTTGACTAAAATGACTATTATGTCCTGGACTTAATCTTAAAAAGGGAATGTGGTATGGTTGACTTAAGAAAAGAAATCAAAAGGTAAGAGAGGTGCTTCCAAGGTTAAGTATTTGGATATTTTATCTACAATTTACTGGCTTAATTTAATGCTCCATGATCAAAGATGAGAGATGTAAGTTTCCAATTTACTTTTTAAAAACATTTTAGAAACAAAGGAGAAAAATGTATATACAGACACAAAGGAGTAAGAATCTACTCTAGTACAAACCCTCTAAGCCCTGTTGATCTAAAACTCGTTTAAAAAGGACAAGTGGCCAACTCTTAGAGCAGTCACCATTAATCTATCTCTTAAAGGCTTATTATGTACAACTGCAACTTATTCAGGGCAAACCTTACCTCCCGTCATGTTACTTGCATTCCAAATTCTTTTTTATCACCATTCCTTCAACTCCACAAAAAATGGAAAGAAAGGCCTTCCACAACAAAGCATTTAGTTATTTCCCCTTCCTCAAGGGAATATGTTAGATAGAAAGGGGAAAACAAAAAAAGTTTGGTGGGGGAATATAGTTTTCTGGCATACTTTTTTCCAGAGAGATAATGTTATCCAATTCCAACATCAAGTGGTAAAAAGAATCAGGAAAGCAAGGGAAGAAATCTTGGTAGTTTTTCAGAACTCCCTGCTTTATAACAATTCAAAATATGACTTCATTAAATGTCATTAATTCCCTAAACATCAAATGTACTTACATAGAAATCCAAACAGTTCAAACACAAATGTATTTGACTTTCATCATCAATGCCAACACCCTTCACATTATGATTGAGTTGACATGAGGACAAATAATGATTCTGGATGAAATTATAAGAAGATGGAGAACAAGAGAAAGAGGAGGAGGAGGAGGAAGAAGAAAGAAAAAGAAGAAGGAAAAGGAGAAGGTGATGATGTAGAGCTGTAAGTTTAGCAAAGAGCATTAAATATATTATCTCACTTGATATTCACTCTTTCATTCTTAATACAAGTTATCTGTTAGCTTTGAATAGTTCAGAGGAGAATACATAGAAAATTTAGAAGGGAAAAAAATGTATAAAATAGGTGGTCTTGACTACCTCTTAGCTGTGTCAATTGCACTCTCCCCAGCTTTGTTGGTAATGTTAACATCAGCTCCCTTTTCAATTAGCCACTGCAAACATTCTACATGACCTTGTCCAGCAGCTAAAGTAAAACAGAAAACAGAGAGGTGGTTACTGATAACTGAATCAGAGTGAATCTTGGTCACTCCTCCACTCATACACCTATACAAAGAATCAGTGATGCTCTTTTCTCCTAAAATGTGAGAACTTTCACTAAAGCTTCCTTATGCTATGAGGATGACCCTGAGTTCTCAAAGGCTTTGTCAGCTACACAACCCCTGACAGGTCTGGCTAAACTGAAAAGGCTTCAGGTATAAGCCTGGTTACCGATGGTGAATCTGCCCTCCAAAGAACAGCACAGTGTGAAAAGGGGGGAAAGGCTGATCACCACAAAGCTGGCCACCAGAAGATGACATATAGTGTTGGTTTTGGACACATAATAATATGTTGAAATGTGTACTAAGGCAAGGAAGGTTTACAGTCTTCAACAATGAAGGTAACTTTCACATCTATAAAATGGTTTAAAAAAAATACTGAACATGACATTCAAAATTCGGAAACATGGTCCATGTTACCTATCTAACCTATATCTTCACAATAACCCCTCCATACCAGCCAGCCGGATTTCCTCACTCTTTCATATAAGTTCAATTTCATCTCAGCAACTTCATTTGTGCCTTTTTTGCTAACTGAAATGATTTACTTTCTTGTCTGTGAAACCGGTTTTTGATCAAGTGATTCCCCTCTACCCAGTGGATATCATCACAGATGACAGGATGTTAATGTATTAATACCCTTGGCCAAGCAAGTATGCCTCTGCCTGAATTGGAAAGGAGCAAGGCCCCTGGACAGAGAAAAGGTTCACCACAAGCCTGCGGTATGTTAACTCCTAGAGAGAGTTTGGGAGGGAGTAAAAATCCAGGAAATGCAGGTTAGGAGTCAAATAGTGTAAAGAATCTGAACCCTGAGAAAGACTCTATGGCTCTAGGAGAAGATTTCAATCCCCTTCTTGTCTCATCAGCCATGGAATATCACCGTGGGGTGACTGGCCCAGGAGACCATCTATCTCTCCAGCAGGTGAAGAGTTCATCACTTTAGGTCGCTGTGGAGAAGAAGGTCCTGCACATCTACTAGAGTGCAACAAAGAGAATGAAGGGAGTTGTTTTCCTCCAACCATCTCCACAGACATGTCAATTTATCTATTAATTTGTTTTTAAAATCCTAACCTCATTTTTTTTACCTTCCATCTTACAATCACTACTGTGAATTGGTTGCAAGGCAAAAAAGTGATAAGGGCTAGGCAATGGGGGTGAAGTGACTTGCCCAGGGTCATACTGCTAGGAAATGTCTGAGGCCAAATTTGAACCCAGGACATCCCATCCCTAGGCCTGGTTCTCTATTCACTGAACCACCTAGCTGCCCCTAACCATGTTAATATAAATCAGAAGGCAATACCACATCCAGAAAGTAATGGAAAAACACACTCTCCCTACACAGACATAAAAAGGCAGGGACTAAGCCAATTCAAGAAGCAGGACCTATGGCAGGAGAAAAGAGAACCATCTAGGGACCTAAGAGAGAATTATTTCAAAAATTAAGTACAGAGCTGCAGAGAAGTTCAGACTCAGGGTTATTTCTCCATTGTTGGCTCATAGCTTGAACTCCCAAAATAGCCAATCTATCTATAAGCTTTAGCTATCTAGCACCTTTTTTTTTTTTTGCTATAGCAAAAAAATCAGAAACAAAGTAGTGTCCATCAGTTGGGAAAGGTTAAATAAATGGCACTATTAGGAAAGTAATAGTGTAATATTATGCCATAAGAAACAACAGAGTATAAAGAACACAGATAAATACGAGAACTTTATGAAATGATAGCAAAATAAGCAGAATTAGGAGGAAAATATAAGCAATTACCACAATAATGTAAATAAAAACAATACAAAAATTCAAATGAACTCCAGGTAAATGGGATTACCTATTTTGAACCAAAAGGTCAATGGCTATGGTTAATGAATGCATAACACAAAACCAAGGAAGTTACTTTTAGTTATAAATTTTTTATTTTTGTTCAAAGGGAGTATTTCAAGGAGGGGGAAAATATATACATATGTGGAAATTATTTTTTCTAACGTAAAAATGTGACAATATTAAGAAAGTGACTTTTGGCTTTTGTTGTTGTTGTTGTTTGCACCAAACTGTAAACAACAGGTCTAAATAGAGGTTGAATAAAACATAGGTAGAGCTTCCCTTTCTGCTTGTAGCTGATCACACATACTACATGACTCAGTGCTGGGACAAGGATTGGCACTTTGAAATGAAGAAATGATCTTATTAGTTTTTGAGCAGGAAGAGTAGCTGATGACTCAGGTTTTTTTAAAAAAGGAGTGACACTGGCACTCTCTTCCTCTAAGTGTCCAGGTGGCATCATAAAGCTCTAGGCCTTTCCACAGAGAATGAGGACAAATCACCCTTTTTCCCTCTTCTGTGACAGATAAAACCAATGTCTTGCCTCGCTGAGCCTCTTTAATGTTTGCTCTTTCCTGATCGCAGGGGAATGGGGACTGACCCCAAGATGGACATGTCCAGGATGGGAGGCCACCTGCAGAGTTCAAGAGGTTCAATGGTCCTATGTCCTCTGCTGGAAGGAGGTATCACCAAAGATACTCCAAAGCGTATGAGGACAGGTGACCACCAGCAGGAAGATAAGCCCAGTACCTGGGGCAGCTTGTCATAAGACATCTGCAAAAAAGGGTATGTCCAGAACTGAGATGACATGGGAAACCCCTATTTGGTAATCTCACAAACTGCTAGTTTCATGCTCCAATGTTTATGACAGCATCCAGACAGATTTTAACAGTAATGGAAAGTTTATGTTATTGATTGCTTAAGTCTTGTCAACATGGACAATGTATCTTTTGTGTCTATTGACTTTTTTTGTGAATAGTACAAAAATATCCAATTCACATTGTACATTTAGAATTCTTCTGCTCTCCTCTTTTTGGGAAGACCTTAGATGTAAGCCAAAACCCAAACTAGAAGTAATTCTTCCCTCCAGTGATAGATATAATGAATCAAAGAATATTTATATTTTCTTATTTAAATTTTTTTAAAAATTTAAACCCTTACCTTCTGTCTTAGAATTGATACTAAGCATCAGTTCCAAGGTAGAAGAGCAGTATGGGTTAAGCAACTGGGGTTAAATGACTTGCCCAGAGTCACACTGCTAGGAATTATCTGAAGTCAAATTTGAATGAGTCAAAGAATATTAGAAAAAGGAGCTAGACCTGTTCATTAAAGAATCAGTACCATGTAATGGTTCCAAGGCAGAGGAGTGGTAAGGGCTAAGCAATGGGAGTTAAGTGACTTGTCCAAGGTCACACAGCTAGGAAGTGTCTGCGGCTAGATTTGAACCCAGGATCTTCCATCCCTGGGCCTAGCTTTTTATCCACTGAGCCACCTAGCAGCCCCCAATCTTAAAGAATCTTGATGCGAAATGCCATTCACCTCCAGAAAAATTGTCTGAATGCTGACCAAAACAAATTATATTTCACTTTCTTCTTTTTTGTTTTGTTTGAGATCTCTTCCACAAAATGACTAATATGGAAAAATGTTTTACACAATTGCACATGTAAAATCTATATCAGATTACTTATCATCTCAAGGAAAGAGGAGGGGTAGAAGGGAGGAGAAGAGAGAATTTGGAACTCAAAAAAAACTTTTTCATGGATTATAACATCATTTTCACATGTAATTGGGGCAAAATTAAAATTAACATTTTTTAAAACAAATAAATACTTTCTTCAGAACAACCATTTACAAGGAAGGCAGAGAAAGTATTATAATATCCATTTTATAGCTGAGGCTCAGAGGAATTAACTCATTTGCCCATGGTCACATGAACTTGAGCTGAGGCTTTATGAATCCAAGAATAGGATCTTTCCATTGAATTTTTTTAACTCTTACTCCTGTCTTGGTATCATTTTTTTTAAACCCCTACTTTCCATCTTAGAATCAATACTGTGTATTGGTTCCAAGGCAGAAGAGTGGTAAGGGCTAGGTGTAATGATATATTGAACAGCCATGTTGAAGTCAAGATGATGGACAGTTATCTGCTTGGAATGTAAAATGAACTGAGCCTGGCAGGAGTTTGGCAGGTGCCAAGGGCAGTTTAAGGCTTAAGTGTAAAAGCCAGGATTTTGAACTGACAGGGATCTCAGACTTGAGATTGAGTTGGAAAGGGTGCTTTTGGGTAGGCCTTAGGTGAGTTTATTCAACCAGCAACCAGCAACCTATTTCAAACTACTTCATCAACCCCTGAATTTACTATCAAGAAGAAACATCAACACCTTAATCAGCAGGGTAACCTTGATCTAGGTTAATGATGTTTCCTTCTTCCTAGCCATTATCCTGCCTTCCCTTCCCCAAACCTGTTAGGAATAAATCTTCATAAACTTACATCAGATTTGGCTTCATCAAGAATCCTAGGGGTTAGCAGTGGAATTGTGCGTTGGCTAAGGGAGGCTTACGGGGGTTGGGGGAGAGGGAAAGAACATGAAATATGTAACTAGGAGAAAATATTCAAAATAAAAATTAAAAAAAAAAGCTTGAACTAGGTGGAGGAGTTTGCAAACCATTTAGTGAATTCATACCCTACTTATTGCTAGGTGAGAAGTCAGTAAGATACTTGGAGAGTTCTACCCTTTTTTCTAACTCAAACAGTCAAAAACTTCTGAATTTTTTTAAGAGTTCACACCCTCAGAAACATGGGAATCCTAGGAGAGCTAATACCTTTAGAGCAGGGGTCGGCAACGTATGGCTCTTTCTGCAGGAGCCATAAAGTCAATTTTTTTTCAGGCGCTGTTACAGGAACAGCACTGTGAGCACTGTACAGCTCTCACAAAATTACATTTTAAAAAATGTGGCGTTTATGGCTCTCACGGCCAAAAAGGTTGCCAACCCCTGCTATATGGTAAATGGGAGATGCTACACCAGGCTATAGTGGTAACACAAGATAAAACCTTATGGTTTTCTGCATTACCACCGAATATCAATGCACAAGGTGCAGAACTCCTAGGACTTACAAGAGCACTTTAAATTGCAGAAAATAAACAAGTTAACATATTCACAGACTTGAAGTATTCGTTTGGAGTAGTTCATTGTTCAGGAGAAATCTGGAGAAATCGCAGTTTTATAACGTCAAATGGGAAAGCAATTGCATATGGACATTTAATAAGTAATCTCTGGCTCTCAATCCACTGAGCTACCCAGCTGCCCCCTTGGTATCAATTCTAAGAGAGGATAGTGGCAAAGGCTAGGCAATTGGGGTTAGGTGACTTACCTAGTCACACAGCCAGGAAGTGTTTGAGGCCATATTTAAGCCCAAATCCTTTGGACTCTAGGTCTGGTTCTCTGGCAAAATACTGTCTTCCTTTAGAGGCTGCGTCTCAAAAGTGTCTTAGCCTCCTCTCATGCTGAATAATTCACCATTCATTAGCCTAGCTCTCTGCCCCAAGTGACACATGGGTGGTCAGAGCTGGCCCCAGCTAGACGCTCTGCTCTATCCCCTCAGGTTTGGATATTGCCTGTGTGGTTACACACTTAAACACACACACATACACACACACAACTATAGCTCCATAATTCAGAAAATTCTTTTACTTAATCTTTACATAATCCACTTCAAGGAAGATAGTGAAAGTATTATTATCCTTTCATCTCAGTTTAGGTTGTAGACTTGCCCAAAGTAATACAGTTAGTATGATTTAAACATATAAAAATAGACATAAAATTTGAAACAAGGTATTCTAACTCCAAGTGTGGTATTCTTTATGCTACACGCTGAACTGAATTTTATTTTGGTTGAAATGCATACATTTTTGTAATCTATTAAATGTATTGTTGTCTTCTAGAAGTCTCAGAAAAGTCAGCAGTCAGTTTCAATTAATTTTTGTAATAGGCAATCATTTTAAAATATGTCAGCAACAATTTTAACAACTGCAAATGAAATGAGAAACATACTTACTGACCTTTGTGCAAAAGAGTAGATTCATTATCATCACGCTCATTAATATTGATTATTCCATTGTCCACTAATTTCTTAAGCATCTCCAAATCTCCTTTATAAGCAGCTGCATGACCTGGAAATGCTAAAGCTGTAGAAAAAATTTATAATATGTCAAGAAAATGTTCAACATTTCAATACATAAATATGTATATATGGATTACATATATGTATACATATATAAACTTATTTGCTTTTCTGTGAATAGTTTCAAATTTTAGCTCTTAATATTATCTCAAATATGCCATTCACATTTGAAATTAATTTAGCAAATGCAATGTCAAACCAAAAAAGCTAACATTTATGTAGCATTTATAAAATGCTTTATATTTATCATCTTTTTTAATCTTCGCAATAATTCTGTGAAGTAGCAATGATAAGCATTATTAATCCCATTTTACAAATAAAGAAACTGAGTTTCAGAGTGGTTGTAACTTATCCAAAGTCACAGCTAGTTAGTGAAAAAATTGAGACCAAATACAAGTCTTCTGACTCCAAATTTCAGTATTTTCCAACTAGACTATACAGCCTCTCAAAAACAATAAAAGAAGAATCCTAAAGTAAAAATACTATTTATCACACAAAAATTGTTATCCATCCAAGTCTTCAAAACCAAGAAAATGTCATGTTCGGATAATTCATGTATTAGCACTGCTTTCTTTTATATGTATTCAAGATAATATGGGCATTGAGCATTTGAAATTAGAGAAATGGGGAAAAGATTATCTTCTCCTTGCAACACTGTCTAAATACATATACCTAGTGAGAGCAATGTCAAAAATTGTCAAATGTGACAAAGAAAAGGCACAGAAAAGAGGAGAAGGATTCACTTGACATCTGTTGTGAGGTGAGATAGCTAGGAAAATAATGTGCTAAATTAAAGTGCTAAAGTAAAGCCTTTTTAAGGGAAGATATATATTGAGATTGTTCCACGTTCAATCCTCTTTTTCTGTTATTCTTTAAATATGGAAATATTCATATTTGTTGATATTTGTCTAGTTTAGAAAAAAACACTTTAAAAAATAAATCTCAATTTCAATCTCAATAAGACTCAATTTTAAGACAGAACATTATAAAAGCATTTAAAGAAGAAATCTCATTTGGACACCAAGCTGTACCCCTGCTACAAATGCCCAATGATGAACACAAATACTTTTTGATTCTATAAGGAACTGAATCATAGAACACCAGAATCTGGAAAAAATAAAATTATGAGTGGTCTTTAAAAGGCAATGGAGATAGACAGAATGTATTTTAAATAGGCTATACCACATTACCAATGATTATTTACACACAAGAATTGGAAAAAAAGACATCATCAAGATCAAGTCTTTTGGGGAAAGGAGGCCTTTCACTCACATAAGAATGAAAGGAAAAATATATAACGCTAAGTGGTACATTGGCACACATGAGATATTAAAAGCCCTATTAACCATGGATTTCCCATAAGA
Source organism: Gracilinanus agilis (assembly GCF_016433145.1). NCBI lineage: Eukaryota > Metazoa > Chordata > Mammalia > Didelphimorphia > Didelphidae > Gracilinanus > Gracilinanus agilis. The sequence continues at coordinate 107,871,413 of NC_058132.1, read as the reverse complement.
TTCCATTCCGGGCCCTCTTTTCACTTGGTTATTTCATTAGCTGCTATTGAATCATTAGATTCAATAGATATCTCAATACTGATGATTCTTAAGTCTACAGACATACCTCATTTTATTGTGCTTCACTTAACTGCATTTCACATATATTACATTTTTTACACGTTTATGGCAACCCTGCATCAGACAAGTATATTGGTGCCATTTTTCCAATATCCTATTCTTGATGCCACATTTTGCTACTTCTGGTAATATTTCAACTTCTTCATTCTTATATCTGTTATGGTTATCTTTAATCAGTGATCTTTGACGTTACTATTCCAACTGCTTTGGGGTACCACAAACCATACCCATATAAGACAACAAACCTAATCAGTAAATGTTTTCTGTGTTAAAACCAGTGGAAATGCGCATCGGCTATGGGGGGGGGGGTGAAGAGGGGGTGAAGGAGAAAGTAAAAACATGAATCATGGAACCTTGGAAAATTTTTCTAAAAAATAAAAAATAAAGTAAATGTTTTGTGTTCTGACTGCCTGCTCTACCAACCTGCGAACCCTCTCCTTGGGATTTCCTATTCCCTGAGACATAACAATATTGAAAATAGGTCAAATAATAACCCTATGATGGTCTCTAAATGCTGAAGTAAAAGGAAGAGTTAATCAATGAGGCAAACTTCATCATTGCCTTATTTTAAGAAATTGCCACAGTCACCTCAACATTCCAGCAACCAACACCCTGACCAGTTAGCAGCCTTCAACATGGAGGCAATATTTAGCAGTCTTGTTAAAAAAAAAAAAAAAAAAGCACTTTACAACACACTATAACTTGAATACTAGTCTCCCAAGCAGTTGTACTTGTTGTAATAATTTAAATGACTAAATCCTGTTGAAATCATTCTGTCAAACACACCAAGATTCTCATGGTTGACATTACTTGTTTGTATGACCTAGAATAAATAATCTCTTATACCTAAAAAAAAAAAAAGTGGAGGCAAGACCTTCTCTCAGCAAAAAGATTATGACTCACTGAAGGCTCAGATGATGGTCAGCATTTTTTTTAAACCCTTACTTTCAATCTTAGAATCAATACTATGTATTGGTTCCAAGGCAGAAGAGTGGCACAGGCTAGGAAATGGGGATTAAGTGTCTTGCCCAGGGTCACACAGTTAGGAAGTGTCTGAGGCCAGATTTAAACTCAGGACCTCCTGTCTCTAGGCCTGGCTCTCAATCCACTGAGCCACCCACTTGCCCCAATGGTCAGCATTTTTTAGCAATAAAGCATTTCAAATTAAAGTAAGCACATTTTTAGGCATAATACTATTATATAGAATAGACATATTATGCAATATATTTACTACATATTATATTTATATGATTGTGTAATATTATTTATATGCACTAGACATATCATTATATATTACACATAATATAGTATAAACATAACTTTTATATGCACTGGGAAATCAAAAAATTGTGATTCAATTTATTGCAATGGTCTAGAACTAAACATGTAATATCTCCAAGCTTATCTCTATGCTTACAAACTATACTTATTAACTATTCATGAACTCATAAATTCTATTTATAATCTCTCTGCTGACCTCCAGTCTGGCATCTCCAACTGTCTATTAATTAGTTACCTTAACTAGATGTCCCATAGATAACTTAAGCTCAATCTGTCCTAAACTGACCTCCCCTTTCCCCAAGCCCTCTCCCCTTGCAAACTTCCCTGTTACTGACAAGAGCACTATCATTGTCCCAGGCCCCCAGGCCTAAAACCTAAGTGTCATCTCAACTCGCCATTGGCTCCCCCCTTCCCTGCCCTCCACATCCAATCTGCTGCCAAAGCCAGCTGAACCCCCCCCACTTTGCCACATCTCTCAAATGTCTTCCTTCTCTCCTCTGATGCTGCCCTCCCTCTAGGGCCGGCCCTGATCCCCTCATACACACAGCATTTGTTGGTAGCCTTCCTGCCTTGAGTCTCCCCCCACTCTGATCCATCCTCTCTTTAGCTACCAAAGGGATTTCCTAAAACACAGATCCAACCTCACCATTCCTATCTCACTCGATAAACTCTATTATATCCCTATCACCTCCAGGATTAAAGAGACAATCTTCTATTTGACATTCAATGTTCTTAAGAAGCTAGCCTCCCCACCTTTCCAGACTTCCTACACCACCCCTGACCTCCACTTAAGTCACTCTTCTCTCCATCACTCTCCTCCTCCCTGTTCCTCCCATGAGATGCTTTGGCTTTGGTCCATTTTCTCTGGCTATTCCCCATGCTTGTCGTGCTCTCCCTCCTTATCTCTGCCTCTGGCCTTCCTGGCTTTCTCTAAGTCCCAGCTAAAACTCTGCCTTGCTCAACCTTCTTAATTCTAGAGACGCCCCTCTGCTGGGTATCTCCTATCAGTACTGTCTCTAGATTGTTTACACATAGAAGTTTTTGTGTTGTCTCTCCCATTAGACTGGGAGATACTTGAGGGCAGTCAGAGAGAGGTCTCCAACATACTGGATGGATCTTCTTTGGAAAATGTAGGGAAGCATACAGACAAACAATGTACATAAAGACAATGTATGTAGCAGTTAGAACCTATGCCAGTAAGAGAAGCACCCTACACAGATGAATCAAAGATCCAAAGATCCATCAAAGTCAACTGAACCTACTATAATAAACTAGAAAATTCTAAATGTAGTAAGTACTTACTTTCCTGATCATTTCGATTATCTTCTTCAAAATCAGTCCCCTGTACAAACTGTACAATGTTATCTTTGAAGAATCTCTGTGCTAGGTCCATTGCATTTTCTCCATTATCATTGAAGACTTTTAAGGCCTGCCTTACACTGCTCATTCTACTGAGTAGGAACTTAAAACAGTAAAGGTGACCTTCCATGGCTGCAAGATGAACTGTCAAATAAAGGTGGCAAAGTTAGTATCAAAACTGAAGTTTTTGCTCCAACAAGTAATCACAACACAGCAGTTTTCACTTTCAAAGGATTGCACAAATAGGAGAGTTGAGTCTTCTCGTTGCCATCTTGAGTAAGAGAAGACATAGAACTTCCTTCTTTCCCACTTGCAATTCCTCCTTTTTCCTATTGATAGGCAATAAAAAGGCTGACTAAATACCTCCTTGTGCCTGAACTACTGCAACAGCCTGCCTCAGGGTTGGCTCTCCTGCCTCCTATCTCTCCCCACTCCAATCCATCCTCTGCTCAGCTACCAAAGTAGTCTTTGATAAAGCCCAGGCCTGACCTGTCACATTGTTTGTTCTGTACACTCCAGGCCAAATACAAAAATCCTCTGGCTCAGAATAAGTTGGGCCTTGCCTGCTTTTCCAATCGTCTTCATTCCTTTCTATAATCCTGCTCCACTGACCCTCTTGCTACTCCTTGCATCCGACACACCATCTCTCAACTATGCCTTTTTCTCCAACTGGTCCCCAGGCCTGGAATACTTTTCCTCTTGATTTTTCCCTCTTAGCTTCCCTGGTTTTCTTCAAGACTTAGCTCAAATCCCACTTTTTTGCAGAAGGCTTTTCTGCTTCTCCCTCCAGCCCAACTAGTGCTTCTGAGATTGTCTTCTCTCTACTCTGTGTATATCTTGTTTTACATAGTTGTTGTACATAGTCTTCCCCATAAGAATGTGAGCCCCTTGAGGGCAGGGACCCTGTTTTTTGCCTTTCTTTGCATTATCCTATAGCTTGCACATAGTAAATGCTTCATAATGATTGTTGACTAACTAGCAGTAAGACAGAAGTAATATATTTATATTTTATGTCCCTTAAATTAATAGCTGAGATGAAGAAAAATCTACTAAATTGACATTTATACTGTGGATGGATAACTTTTTAGTATATGTGCTCCTGAAGCAAGCATGGGAGGCTAATAAATCTTTAACATCACATTTGGTATTCTGTAAATACCAACTCGTATTAATCTGGGGACTCAGACCATATTGTAATGGCCACAATGAGTATGCAAGGCTATATATCTCCCTAATGTCTTTCAACATTCACAGAGAGCTGATTAGAATAATTCCAATCTCATAAATGTATGTTTAAGGGTGAAATTCCTCATTTTCCCTTTGAAATGCCTAAATGGGAAAGGAGCTGGAAGATCCCAACTCTCCCTCTTTGCTTTTCAGTGCCCTGAATTCTTCAGAAATTAAATTTGGCTCTTGAATGCCAAATAAGACAGAGCAGCCAAGCGGCTCTCCCCACTCCCTCGCCCCCGGTTTGTTATTTTCATAAAAACTGAAAGGCTAAGTTAGCTGCTTTGTTCCCTTTGCTACCAAAAATAGAGCAGCCCCTGTCTGTGGCTGTCTCAGGCATTGGCTGGAGCTCATGCCCTCTCTCCTTTGGCCAAAGGGCTTCTGTTGGGGGGGTGGGGGGGGCGGGCGGGTAGATAGCGCTGCTGTCTGTTTGGTTCATCCATTGCCTCAGTTCTTAGACATATGGCCGCTTAGATATGCAGTCAAGCTTCTTGTTTGCTGCCGCACCATAGCAATAACAGGCAACTCCTGAGGCCCCCCCGCAGGGAACTGCCTGTGGTTTATTTATGAACTCTCGTCAGGAACAGGTAAAGAGAAGTAACATCCTTACCAGCTAGAAACCAAGACTCAAATAAAACAGTGCTTAGACTTTTGTTATACACATTTCCTTTATGTAAATAAATGTTTACAACTTTATATTGAAGATGGAATAAGAGTTGGATCTTTTGACTATATTTTCTACTATTTATAGATTTTAAAACTGTATAATTCTTTATATATGTGTTGGAGGGAGGTGAAGAGTATGGGAAGTTTTATGCCTGTAAATGGAGAATAGTCAAAATTGATGCTAACCTTTTATGCCCTGTTTTTGTATAAAGATCCTATTAATCCCCCGATTCTCCTACTTCACTTAACTCTAGCACACACCAGAAAGAGAATCTTCACTTTCCTGTTTTATCATTATATAAAATAATAAAAGTATTTTACTAGTATGAAAAAATAAATATATGTTTATATATAATAATTAAAATTAAATACTTATGCATCTCTTTAGGCAACATATTTTATTCCTCCTGGAATTCCCAATTTAATCCCTCCAAGTGACACTATGGATGGAGAAAAGAAGCATGTAGGTAAATTTGAACCAAATTCTTTGTACCTTCTTTCCACACCCAGGTTAGTTTAAATGGCAAAAACTCAGCTCATGGCAGAAAGCTCCCTTTTGCTTTGGTTCTGAGAGCAGAAACTTTTTATGAGGCTACAACAGCCACAGTACTTTTATGATTCTTTATACCTGAAAGAAATCAGGTTGAAACTTGAAAGTATGCAGTGGGAAAGTGGTTATTAGCACAAACATTTCAAAAATCGAAAATATGACTTGATATCCTTCACCAACACCCTATACTTCAGCACCATGCTGTAGTGCAGAAGTGGCCCCATGTTCTCTAAATTTACAAGTACAAAGCACAGTCCCCAGTGGGTAGGTCCTACCAAATTGGAAAGACTTCAAATATGTACCAGGAGATAGGCTATATGCTTCTTATCCAAGAACCAACCTATTTAATTTGGAAAGACTCATTGTCAGAAAATTTGATGAATTTTTTCAACTACAATTCATAGAAAATTTCTACCAAGGTAAGGAGGATCCTCTCTACATCTGAAGGGACAATGTACATGCATGAAATCTCAGATCACTTAAGAATTATTATGTTTCATTATAACTCTCTAGGCATATTAGCAACTCTCAGATGCATCATCCTTATGATTTTGATAACCAAAGAAAGGAAGAGCTATTTTTTTGGAATTTGAAAGTTTTTTTGGAGATTGATAAGTTTATATGAACCTATGCCTAAGACTGATAAATTAAACAAGGCCTTACCTGTCCTACACTTGCTAGATTGAACAAAAGCCTATTGCTTTGTTCACAATAAAATCACTGAGAAAGGATTATGGAGGCAACTAGATAGCCCCCAACTAGGCTAGAGAGCTAGGTCTAGAGACAGGGAGGTCCTGGGTTGAAATCTAGCTTCAAATACTTCCTAGCTATGTGACTCTGGGCAAGTCACTAAATCCCCACAGTCTAGCCCTTACCACACTTTTGCCTTGGAACTGATACTTAATACTGATTATAAGACAGAAATTGAGGGTTTAAAAAAAATAAAGGAAGAATCATGGTAGCAATTAGAAGTTAATAAGGAAGAGTAAAACCCAATGATTGTTATACTACTAATAATAAAAGGAGACATTTATGAAGCGCTTTAAGGTTTGCAACATGCTTTATAAATATCATCTTTCTGGCAACACTATGAGAAACATACTACAGACCTTATCACATCCTTCTTTTTTAACTGATGAGGAAACCAAGGCTCAGGGATACAAGTGACATTCCCACATTTAAAAAGCTACTAAGTATGTAAGATGGTATTCAAACCTAGGATTTACTGACTCCTAGCCTAATGTTCTTATCACTACACCCTAGTTTCAGTAATTCATAACAACATGAGATGGTTCCCCAAAAAGGTTAATCATATATAAAAACATGAAAGCTTAAAGGTAGTAAAAACATTTTAAGACATTTTAAGAGAATGATAAAAAAAAACCCTAAGTAACAATTCCATCTCCAAGTTGTCCCATTCTGATTCATCCCTCTCACTGAAGTTGATTAATTTAGTAGACAACTACCAACAAATCACTCCATCACCCCACTATTATCTACTGAAAAAAAAATTTTTTTCCCTTAATCTGACATTCAACCATCTGACTTCAGACTACCTTTCAAGTCTCATTTCATCCTGTAATCTGAGTTCAAATCTGGCTTCCATCACTTACGTGACCTTAGGGCAAGTCACTTGGCTTCTGTCAGCCTCAGTTTCCTCAACCATCAAATAGGAATAATAATAACACCTATTCTTCCCCTCCCCCTAGGAGGATCAGATGAGATATTCTTTGTAAAGCATTTGGCATAATGCCTGGTACACAATGGGCACCTAATAAAGGCTTTCTTCTTTCCTTCCTTCCTATATTATGGAATCCATTTTTTCATCTATAAGGTAGCAGTACTTCTTATGCAACCTCCTTTAAAGGGTTGTTATGAAGAAAATACTTCATAAACTACAATAAGCTATAGAAATATAAGCTGTTAATGAAAAGCATGATTATGAAGCATCAAAAATTTTAGTTTTTTTAATCAATTAGTTTTATTTTATTTTTTTAAAGACCCTTACTTTCTGTCTTAGTGACAACTTAGTAATCACTACACCCCCACATCCAGATGTAGTGATTAGGGAATTGCTTACGGCAATGATGGGCAAACTATGGCCTGGATCTGGCCCATGGGGAATAGTTTGCCCTTCACTGACTTAGTGACAACTCTAACATAGAAGGGCAAAAGCTGGGCAAATGGGGTTAAGTGACTTGCCCAGAGTCCTCCTACCTCCAGGTCTGGCACTCTATCTATTATGCTCCCTAGCTGCCCCAAAGCAATTAGTTTCAAATTTCATTCATATTGGACTAGTTTCCATCCTCTCATGCTTTATTTGGTACTATGTCCAAAAAATTATTATAATGTACATATCCTTTGACCCAGCAATATCACTATCAGGACAATACCCCAAAGAGATCAAAGGAAAAGGAAAAGGAAAAGGATCTACATGTATCAAAATACTTATAACAGTTCTTTTTGTGATGGCAAAGAATTAGAAACTGAAGAGATACCCATCAATTAGGAAATGGCTTAAGAAGCAATAGTACACGAAGTGACAGAATAATATTGTGCTGTAAGAAGTGATGATGAAAATTACTTCAAAGTAAGCTGAGAAGACTTACAGGATGAAATGGGCAGACCGGGAAAATAAGTTACATAATAACAAGAAGATTGTAAAGAAAAACAACTTTTAAAGACTTAGGAACTCTAATCAACACAATAACCAACTATTATTTCTAAGGACTCATGATGTATTATGCTATGCTCACTGCTCCTGACAAAGAAGTGATAGGGGAACTTGGCCAATGGAAAAAATGTGTTTTGCTTGATTGTACATATCTATTACAAGAGCTTTGTTTTTCTTTTTTTCAAATGGGAGGTGAGGTGAATAGGTGGGAAGGAGAAAAGGCAAATTTGGTTAATTGAAAAAATAAAAATAAAATTTAATTTATTTTAAAAGAATAAAATAGTATTAAATTCATAATTTTTAAAAGTAATATTCTATACATTCCTATCTCTACATCCTTGCTCATGTCCTGTGTCTGAAAAGCAACTGTCCACATACAATCCCTGGCTAGGCTCTGCCCACTAAAATCCTTTATGGCTTAAGGCCCTACTCAAAAGCAACATCCTAAATCAGTGGTTCCCAAACTTTTTTGGCCTACTGCCCCCTTTCCAGAAAAAAATATTACTTAGCCCCCTGGAAATTAATTTTTTTAATTTTAATAGCAATTAATAGGAAAAATAAATGCACTTGTGGCCATCACCGCCCTCCCTGGATCGCTGCAGCACCCACCAGGGGGTGGTAGCTCCACTTTGGGAATCACTGTCCTAAATGAAGCCTTCCCTAATTAACTCCAGTAAAAAAAGTTTTGTCCCCTTCTACTAAACTCTCTTTTGCACTTGTCTATAAATCATATGCCTATGTCCATCCTGTATTTACTTGTGCCTGTGTTTTATCTTCCCCATACTTTCCAACTCCCTCTATTACCAACATTTATATGCTTCTTGGAAATAAAGACTTTATCTTACTTATATATCTCCTTTAGTGACTGCTTAATAAATGCTTGGAAAAGGTTAATGAGTGAATTTTAATGTCAACCATTTATTTCCATAATTTTTCATGGGTTATCAAGTAATCACTGTTCAAACTCCAGAAACACTGTTAGAAATTAAAATCATTCTGAAAGAACCAAAACTCAAAAGATTTGCTTTTTTTTAAAATTGTACCTGGAAGGTTTCCATTTTGATCTGTATCTTCTATAGCAGCTCCCCATTTAACAAGAAGTTGCAGACAGCCTAGGCGCCCGTGAAAAGAAGCATAATGCACAGGTTTCCAGTCACACTTATCAGAAACATTGGGATCCTAGAAACAACATTCACATTTACTAAATTTTTCTGCCCATAATTTAGATAGCATTTTATGTCCCCAATACCCTAACTGTCCAAATTAGAATGGCTTGTAGCCTTTTAAAAACAAAAAGCAAACCCATACATGACAAGAAAAGTGGAACCTATATAAAAACAAAGCAATTATTCAATTATGATACTATTTTGGCAAGCGGGCTAAACCAGGCTAAGGAGAACAGACAAGCCACAAACCCATCAGTGAGTTAGTGGAGTGCCTACCCCAATCACATGAAAACATCCCCTAGCAAAAGGGGCAGATGAGAACAATTTGTTCCAATGGCCTTTCAGGAAAGTGATGGAAAACAATACTATGGAATGCTTAGAGTTTGGGCAGACATGGAAGATTTCCAAAGTCATCCACTGCATCTTGACAGCAGTCATCTTGACTTTTGTCTTGCCACTGGACTTCAATGACTCTGAAAGGCAGTGAGGCCAACAACTCTGTGCCACTCTGTCTCACTTAAATCTAATTTATGTTCAAGTCAAAAGACATTACTAATGATGTCATTTTGGTCCTCTTCAAGTAGGAAGAACAAGCATCACCAGTAAGTATAGTAGCTGACATGAGCAGCATATATTTGCATTCCTTGAATACTAGTATTTAACAATTCAGCATGTTCATTTTTTTCTTTACATTTCTGAGCAGGCTTAGACTGTTTGTTTTATTGTAACATGGGGCAGCTACGTAGCTTAGTGGATAGAGCAATGGAACTGGAATCAGGAAGACAAAGTTCCAATCTAGTCTCAAATATTAGCTGTATGACCTTGGACAAGTCATTTGGGTAAGTCAGTTTCCCCATCTGTAAATTGGGGATAATAATAGCACATACTTCTCAAAGTTGTTGGAAGGTATCAAATGAGATCATATTCCTAAAGCTCTTAGCATAATACCTAGTATATAGGAGGTGCTATATAAATATCAGCTATTATTATTATTATATAAGTCCATACATCTGAAATTTTTATGGACTATATGTCCATATGATTAAGATTTAACTATTGGCCTAGAAACCCTAAGTAATCAGTCTTTAGTGCTTAGTAAAGTCCATAAATATTTATCATGCACCTGCTATTGGCCAGGCACTGTGCTAAGCACTGAAGATACAAAGAAAGACAAAAATAGTCCCCAACTTCAAGGAAGACAAAATATAATGAGGTAGAAAATATGCAAACAACTATGTATCAGTAAGATAATATACAAAAAATAAAGTGAATATGGAATCTAAGCAGAAAGAACATTTAAACCCTTTTTAGGAGTCCCATACCTCTTTAGGACTTTTTTGACTTATTTAATTTCCTTTTAAGCTAACCTGTTTGTCCTAGTGAAGGGTGAGTTTAGACCTCCACATGGAATACCATGTGTATTGTGGGGAATCACTGAAGAAATTTCAGGGGTTCAATATGTCACAGGGCCCCAGAATAATTCTCATCCAGGACAGTTTGGTTTCTCACTTAAAGGTGAAGGGGTAATTTCCAGTCAGCCCCAGATCTTCCATGTTTATTGGTATCACTGTAGAAACCAGACCTTCCTTTTGAAGGAGAAAGGCTCATTTTTTTTGTTTTTTTTTTATTGTGGTTGGGTTGGTATAGACCTTTTAATAAGCATCAAGACAAGCAATGACCTATGGCAATTTTGTAAATTTATTTTTATTTATTGCCTTGTATAACCAACATTTGGGGCATGAATATAAATTTCCAGGACTACCAGATATGATAGACCTGGACCCTCATGGAAGACTACTAATTTCTGGATAATTTTAAAGCTAGATGATTAACCATTGCTGAGGGACTTGTTATGATTTGGTCACATGGATTCTGCTGATAAACTCTAGAGCCTGCCCAAGTTCCCAGAATACTATTCAGAATTGGAAAAATGAATCCAAAGCATCACAGATTATTTGCTGAGAAGAGCAAGGGGTCAAAGGTAGAAGAAAGGAGTTAGTACACCCTACCAACCAATTTATCCCTCAGCTCAGATGATGCAATCTGATGAAAGTATAATGTTGGAGGCTTGTAAGTCATAGTTTTAGTCACATAAACACAGAGAGTACCCAAAACCAAGGTAGAATAAGGCCCTCCCTCCCCTCCCAGGGAGCCAACCTAGAAGTGAAACCTGAAGAGGTGCTCCAAAGTGGGTAATAATAACAATAAGAAAGAAATATGTGGACTTATTTGAAGACCCAAATTACCTATCTAAGAATAGTAATAGGATCAGAGCAGTCATCTCACAAAAGATAAAGGGCAACTGAATTAAAATTTATATAAACCAATATTTTCTACCCAGTAAAATGGAGGATACTGTTTCAAGGCAAGAGATGAATATTCAAAAAAGCAATTAGACCTCAAAAAGTTTGCTAAGAGTCTTCAATATATCAATATACATTCAATATAATATAATCAATAATAATGTCATCCCCCCAAAATATAAGTAATCAAAATAATTCCCATATCCTAAATAAAGTTATTCAGTTGCTAATGATGCAAGATCTCTCAGGGTAGGATATTGTTTATGCCCTTCCTATTCCCTTTCAGAGACAGAATGTCCATACATGCTAACTCCCAAATCTTGTTGCTCCTTATGCTTTCCAGATTAGCTGCCCAAAATGGTAGCACATTCCTTTAAACAACTTCAGACTGCATACTTCTTACATATACCTGCTACCATCCTGAGCCCATAGAACCTATTCCATATCAGCTCCAGAGACTTCTCTTGGCCCAAGTATCTAAATCATAATGGAGCACTTTCATGATAGGACTTGAGTAGAATCAATTGCCTTTTAATTCCAAAGAGGATCACTAATATTCTGTTAGAGCACCCTACTGCATGGCACCAACCTTTGCTATTATTGCAACAGCACAGTGCCTATAAAAACAAGCTTGGACTTTCCAGCATCACCCCAATTTTTCTTGGCCTTTATCGCTTCTCATAGACATTCATCCTGAACTTGCATTCTCTGCCAACCGTCCAAGAACAATCAAGACTCAGTGCTACAACACCACACTATTCAGGGATGCAGGTGCCATTTTGTGGAGTATTCTTGCTCCTGTGTCACATTACCTTCACCTCTCCATCGTTGCAGAGGCATTAGAGTCAAGTGACAGGGTATCTACAACCCCACTGGACTTCCCTATCCAGTAATACACAATAAATTCACAGTGGGCCAACATGACTATCTATGGCTGTCAGGCAGCATCCAATTTGACACTTGTCAGAATATGTCTTTGTCTACTGTCCTAATTTGAAATTAAGTGCCAAACCTAAGGTTTTGAAACTTATTGGTAATAGCCTACTTCAAAGCTAATAATCCCAATTTATGGGTAAAACGCCAAGGTCCATGGTCAATGAGTACTTTACTAACAAATGCAATAGGTGATTTTTGGTGGACATCTTCCTTCTAGAATAAAACTACTACTAACACTCTTAGCTAGAGTCAATGTGTAACACAAAAGGATGTACAGAGCAGGTAACGTATCATAAGGCACAAAACAGATTATTCTCTTCTCATGTTTCTGCTTTTGGTTCTTCTGACAATGGAATACAATGGCATAGTTCTCAAATTTTGATTCACAGACACCAAATCTTAGAAAAAATTTTCACTTCCTGATAACTTCCAAAGACATGGTTGAGTGACAAAGAAGCAAGTTTATATTCTCAGGGTCAGGACTCACTTCTTGATAATGTACTATATGACTGACATATGTGTCGAGGTTCTACAGAACTTGTATTTGTACTGACAACTTTAAAGCAATGATTTCTCATTAATACCTTCAGTATCTTTCCTCATGTTCTCCCATCATCTTCTTCAACTATGAGAACAAGATAAACTAACACAGACAGTTCATGCAACTGACCATCTTTTTTCATAAATCAAATGGGAAATATGTTCAGACTAGAAAAATCCCAGTGGACAGCTAAAAGGATGTCTTTTCCTTATCCTCTGATGCCAAAGGGTCAAACAGTATGTAGTTGAACAGACACAACACTGAAATGACTGGCTGCCAGACAAACAATCCAGAGCATTCTGAACTCATGGTACTGATTCACCTTAGTTCTCTTTTGTTGAAGTCTAACACACATCCTAATCTTCCAAGTTTTCTACTACTTACCAGCAGTATAGGCATATAGACCACAGAACTTTGGGATAATAATAACTAATAGCTCTTGGCAGTGGTTCCTGGGGTTCATCTTTGAGAAGATAACAATCAAAGATCATTTCTGAAACATCAAATAATCACTGAGATGGCACGTGTGCCATCTCCTTGGGCACATTCCAAGTCCCACTCACGTCCTGAGAATCAACCAGCTTTCACATTGAGCCTCTTCCTCAGATTATCCTTTCAGTCTTCAGACAATAGAGACTCTCCAAGCATAAATTTCTGGATCCATATGACTTGGAGAGTTCACAGATAGCATTGTCCTTCGATTCCCTATAAGATTCTACAAAATAAATCTGGATTATCAGTACTCAAAAACTGAGCCCCAGTTTACTGTCTGTGGTCCTCAGCCAGTACTCTAAGCATACTGGAATTATCTCAACATACAGTCCACATATAGTAAAAACACCAGAACTATCTCCTTTGTCTGAACACAAAAGAACTATTGTATTCCCCGTTTCATTGATACCCACTAGTTCCTTAGCAAGTCAATCACAGAGTAAGAAAGAGATTATAAAACTCTCAAATTATACTCTAGGCTGATATTCTACCTACTAATGAGAGGCAGCCTGATATAGACTCGTATAGAGTAAGAAAACCTGGATTAGTAATATAGTTTTTTTACTAGTTTTGTGACTACTATCAATTCTCTTAACCTCTCTGAACTTCTGTTTTCTTATCTGTAAATTAGAAAAAATAATGCTACTTGCAGGACTACCCCACCCACCCACCTACCATGGGTGTTCTGAGAAAAACACTTCGTAAACTCCATTATAGTATAAGAGGATGAGCAATCATTATTATTACTATTAAATTATATGTTCCAAAATATTAATGATTCCCTTACCACTCCACTTCTGAGCATAACTTGTAATGTGTAAGAATGTCCATGTGTTGCAGCAAGGTGTGATGGAGTACATCCACGATCATCCGGAAGGGTAAGGTCTGCTCCATTCATTATGAGAGCCTAAAAATACACAAAACAGAATCTGTAACTACAAAATACAATCAGTTAATACTATCTTTTTGTTTTTCAAACATATTGAATATTTTCATAAAGGATACCAGGATAATTACAAATATTATTTGAAAACTAGCACATGGCAGAGCCAAGATGGCAGAGTAAAGGCAGCAACCCAGCTGAACTCTTCCGACATTCCCTTCCAAACAACTTTAATATAATGTGCCAAATCAAAATCTGGTATAGCATAGCCAAAAAAAAAGATTGGAGTGAGACATTTTTCCACCCCAAGACAACTCAGGAGGTTGGAAGGAAAGGTCTGTGACACCAAGGTAGAAGCCAGTCTATAGCACATACTGTAGCAGCCCACCAGTGGTGGGCCTAGATGTATTTGTAACAGCAAGAGTCACTTTCAGAACTCTCAGTCAAAATATGTTCCAGGGTATGGAGGAGTACTAGCATTTGCAGCTACAAGAGAACAGAGTCTGTTCCTGGGTAAAGACTAGAGTACAGACTTGACAAGTAGTGAACACACTTCTCCCCATACCATACCATTGTGGAAGCACCAAAAACTTATAGACCTCCAAAGCTAGCTCAGAAAAAGCAGTGCCAAAAAGCTTGAAATTTAAGATAGTGTTATGTTCCTCTCCACATGCCAGGTAAGCAGAGTCCAATTTTAAATTTAAAACATATAATTCAAAGTCATGAAATCAGCTAGGAAAATTAGCAAACAAAACAACAAAAGAGTCTGACCATAAAAAGCTACTATGGTGACAGGGAAGACCAAAATACAAATTCAGAAGAAGACAACAACATGAAAACAACTACATGAAAAGCCTCAAAGGAAAAATGTATATTGTACATATACCAAACAAGAATTCCTTGAAGACCTAAACTAGATAAAAGTGTTAGAGAAAAAAATGGGAAAAGAAATGAGAGTGACACAAGAATATTATGAAAAATGAATGAATCGTTTGATAATAGAAGCACAAAAACAAACTGAAGAAAATAACACTATTCCCCTAACTCCAAGACAACTGGTAATAAAATACAGGTTATATTTATGTTACCATACAACACATATTTCAATGTTCATCATGTGGGGGAAGAAGACACATATCACTTATGCAAGAAAAAAATTCATGGAGGAGATAAAATGAAGAATGGGATTCTTCAATCTGCAATCCTTCAGTTCCTTCTATGGATACTGTGGTATGGCTCATTACCTAGTAATCTTAGTGCTCAAGGTGCAGAATTGGTGGCATTGAAGCAAGCCTGTCTTCTAGCTGATGGTAAAAGTGCTAATATATATGTAGACTCTCAGTATGCATTTACAGTATGCCATGCAACAGGAAAGATCTGGAAACAATGAGGTTTTATTACTACATCAGGAAAACCAATTGCACATGCAGGAATAATAACTGAGTTGTTGGATGCTATCCAGAAACCTAAACAGCTAGCAGTAATCCATTGCAGAAGTCATACTTGTGGCAGAGATTCAGTCTCTAAAGGAAATCACAAAGCTGATATAACTGCAAAGTATGCTGCCCAAAATGCTCCAGTGTATGTAATGAATTTGTCAATAATTGAGTCTGATGATTTAGAAAGAGCTTATGTAAACTCAGAAATCCAGAAATGGAAAGAGAAATTTGGAGCAAGGAAAGAACATGGGATATAGTTTGCAGATACTGGAAAACTGCAGTTACCAAAAGATTTCTATACCTATTTGTGTCAAGGCATTCACATAAAAGGTCATTTTGGTACTCAAGCTTTAGTAGATTCCATCAAAAGGCAATGGGTTGCACCAGGAATAAGTACTGTTGCAAATAAGATCTGTAATAGTCATTCTGTTTGCCAAAAATTCAATCAAAGTGCATTCAGAAAGGTTTAGGTCAGTGATGGGCGAACTTTTTAAAGAGGGAACCAAAGGAAAGGAAATGCTCATTTGTCAGTCTGTTTCCAAGGCAACTCTTTCGAAGTTTCAAAGTATTGTATCCTACTCATTGTATTCGTCAGATTAGGGATTATGTCCGGTGGCTGGATAGAACATTTCAGGGGGCCCACATCTGGTCTGCAGGCCGTAGTTTGCCCATCACTGATTTAGGTGGTAGACCTTTGGCACACTGTCCATTCAAGAGTTTGCAAATTGATTACTATCAGCATGCTAAAAGCTGGAAGATACAAGTTTTGTCTTATAATTGTTGATATATTTACTAAATGGCCTGAAGCTTTTCCATCTAATACTAATACAGCTAACTTTGTGGTGAAAATGTTACTTAAGGAAATTATTCCTAGGTTTGGTGTACCACTTAACATAGATTCTGATAAGGGATCTCATTTCACTTAAGATATTCCTAAAAGAGTCTATGAGCATCTAGGAATAACACCTAAGTATCAGGTTCTTTATCACCTACAAGTTCAGGTCAAATGGAGCGTATGAATAGGGAACTCAAGACTATGGCAGGGAAAGTTTGTGCTGAAACTCATCTAAAATGGCCAGATATTCTTCCCATAACTTTGTTTTACCTACATACAAGACAGAGCAGATTTGCACATATCATCTTATGAAATGCTCTTCAGACATGCTCCATTGCAAGCAAAGACTTATAAGGTTGTTTATACATCTCTCTTAGGAGGAGACTGTCAAATTGCTTCATATTTAAGCATTACAAGAATTTATATATTTACATATTTAAGAATTACAAGAAAGGCTTAGAGAACTGCATGATATGGGAGTATTCATTCAATCTGGTCCATTGGATTATTCTCTTCATAATTTTCAACCAGGTGATATGGTGTATGTGAAAAATTCTGCTAAAACATTGGCAACACAAGAGAATTGGGTAGATCCTTATACAATTGTATTAGTTTCACCATCTTTGGTAGGAGAGATTCATGGTATCATTGTTCACATATTAAATTAGCTCAAGGAATTGATAATGAAAATGTAAAAATTGTAGAAGAAGGAGAAGGAGAAGAAAAAGAAGAAGAAGAGATCGTGGAAAGTTGAGATTCATCAGTCAAATAAAGTCTACAGTCAAAAAGATCAGTAAGGAGTGGACTGTTCCAGTGGAAGAGGACATTCAGATGGAAGGGGACACTGCTAATGAAGAGGAGAATTCAGAAATTGATGGACATTGTATAAAGACAGAAAGACTTATAAAAATTAAGCAGATAAAGACTTTTAAAAGAAAATTCCAGGGAAGAGGATCAAGTGGTTAATAGACTAATGTTCTAAGGAATTTGGGAAATATAATATAGCAACTTAACACATATTCATATACATCCATCAATATATATTGCCATCAAGAACTTCGGAGAAAAGGAGAAGAGAAGATTTCTTCAAGCAACATATGAAGGAAAATCTGTGTTGGCAGGTATCATGCATGCAACAGTAACATATCACAACAGAACATAGCATAAATAACAACATAACAAAAAGCATATTCACAAAAACATAACATGGTTAGGATATGTTGATTTACTAGTTCAATGAGTGAAACAATGTATAAGTACTAACAAGGTTATAATTAGTTATAGGATAATTACTAACAATGGATAGTTACTAACAAGGAATAGTTACTTATTTAGTTTAGATTTTAGTTAGTTTAAAATACTAACAACATAGGGTTAGTTTTAGAAGATTTTATTGAGATAGGGCTTTTGTTATTTAGATTAGAGTTAGAGTTGATAAGACAAGATAAGGTACTAACATATATTACAAACTGCATTACAACATATATAACAAACATGCATTACATGAAACACAGCATATTACAGATCACATATCACAGAAATATATAAAGAGAAATATAAGTATGTGTAAATAGTGTATTAGGATTGCAAAATTGTATTATAATGTATGTGTATGTATATATGTAATGTGTGTAAATATTGGGTGTCTATATGTATAGCATGTATGTATATATTGTATGTGTGTATTATATGTATATATGTAGAATCATGTATGTAGTTAATGGTTGATGCTGGTTAAGTGACATATACAGTTCTATGTAAAAGTTCAGTTTTATGTAATCTAGAATAAGATTGTTTGAATTTTCATCTACTTTTAAATGTAATTTGCACAAGTAAGTTTATATTGGTTAAATGGATTGGTTAAACTTTTATGTAAAGACTAAATTGTAACTTTTCCAAAATTTTTATGCATTACAATAGTAGTAAAATTTTTCTGTATTAGTTTTTAAGAGTAGTATTTTAATGTTTTGCATGAAGTTTGTGCTTGTATTTCTATTTTGATGTTAATTCTACTAATTTTGTTTTGCATATGTTTGATTTGTACTTTGAACTTTGTAACTGTTCATTGTATAATTTTCCTTTTATCTTTCCCTGATCAAATCCCCAGAGTAAAGTAGTATTAGATAAGATAAGATAGATTGAGTGTAGATTATTATTTTGGGTTAGAATTTTAGTATTAGTTTGGTTTGTTAGTGCACAAATACCAAAATATTTTGTGCAATATTATTTTGGCTTTATGCAAAGGGGGGAAATTGTTATAGGGATTTAGCTTAGCAGAATAGGATGACTGACAGGAACAAGTTCCAGAACTCTGTGTGGGTGGCTGGCAGGGGAAAGTCAGTTGTTCCTTGAAATTCCCTTGAATGGAGAGAGCTGCATTTCCTCTGTGTGGATCCTGCTTTTGACTGAAATACCATCCTCTATCAAGAGACCTCTTGCTGGAGTTGGTTGAGTCTTGGTGAGGCATTCAGGGGTAGACTCTGATGTCAAAATCCTAACTCCCCCTCCAAACTTGGATTATAATAGCAGTATCATCTGGACTTCAGTGGACACGGCTTTAAAGATATAGTTTTTGAACACACATGTGAGACCCCCACCCTATATAGCTGGACCTGTTCACCTTCCAGTTTCTGGATAGGTTAAATTTAAGGCAGCTTTTGGATTTTAGCCTGATAGTGTAGTTTCACCCTTCTGGACTTTGGGGAGGGGGCCCAAATACTTTAAGATAGTTTACCCATTCCCTTCCCTTCCTGACCCAGTTATTAATAAACCTTTTGTAATATATCAGACTCTCCTTGATAAGTTCCTTTCCCAAATCTGGTACCTCACCAACAATAATGACCCACTGTGTTAACCCAGCAGATACCCTGGTGTTATCCCACTTAAGGCATTGACACCCATCTAACCCAGTCCCAAGATTTAGTTACTTGCTTCACAGTGGATGGCCTTTTTCATCATGAGTCCCTTGGAGTTATCCTGATCCTTACACTGTTGATAATAGTTAAATTGTTCACAGTTGATCATTACACATTATTGCTATTACTGAGTACAACATTCTCCTAGTTCTTCTCACTTCACTTTCCATCACTTCATATAACTCTTTCCAGGGTTTGTTTGTTTGTTTTTTGTGATTGTCTTGCTCATTGTTTCTTATGGCACAATAGTATCCCATTGCAATCATGTACCACAACTTGTTCAATCATTCCCCAACTGATGGGGGGGTTCTTTGCCACCACAAAAATAGCTGCTACAAATATTTCTATACAAATAGGTCCTTTACCCCTATCTTTGAACTCTTTAAGATACAAACTTAGTAATGGTATTGTTGGATCAAAGGATATGCACAGTTTTGTGGCTCTCTGGGCATGGTACCAAATTGCTCAACATAATCATATCAATTTACAACTCCACCAACAGTTTATTAGTGTCTCAATTTTTCAACATACCCTTGAGCATTTATCATTTTCCTTTTTGATCATATTAGCCAGTCTGATAGGTGTGAGGTGGTACCTCAGAGTCATTTTAATTTGCATTTCTCTAATTATTATATATTATATTATATATTTATTATAATTAGTAGTGACTTTTTTTCATTTTTTCATATAACAAAAGATAGTTTAATTTCTTCATCTAAGAATTGCCTGTTCATATCCTCTACCATTTGTCAATTAGGGAATGCTTTGTAGCCTTACAAATTGGCTCCATTTTCTAGATAGTGGAGAAATGAGGCCTTTGTCAGAGATACTTGCCATAAAATTTTATTTACAGTTTGTGGTTTCCCTTCTAATCTTGATGATTGATTTTGTTTGGGCAAAAACTTTTGAATTTGATGTAGCCAAAATTACCTATTTTAAATCTCCTAATGTTCTCTTTGTCTTATGTGAACATAAAATCTTCCTTTATGCACAGAGCTGAAAGGTAAACTATTCTGTGTTCCCTTAATTTGTTTATGGTGTCACCCTTTATTTCTAAATCATAGATCCATTTTGACTTTACCTTGGTATATGGAGTAAAGTGCCTAGTTTCTGTCACACCATTTTTGTCAAACGGTGAACTCTTCCAAAAGCTTAGATTTGTGGGCTTGTCAAACACTAGGTTACTATGGCTATTTACTACTGTAAGTTGATTACCTAACTTATTCCATTGATACACTATTCTCTTTCTTAGTCAGTACCAGATTGTTTTTATGGTTGCCATTTTATAATATAGTTTGAGGTCTGGTATGGCTAAACCACCTTCCTTCTTATTTGACAAATGCAAGACTTAAAAAAAGAATGAAAAATAAACATGAAAGAGAAATCATAAGGGACTTAATAAAGTTTAAATATTTAACATTCTTAAATGGGAATCTGATACATGTAACTCCTAATAAACTCAAAGGTGTAAGTTGATTTTGAGAGAATGGGATTCTCTCAAAAAAATAAACAAAAGTATAAGAAAGGCAGATGCACTGGGAGCAGTTAGAAGAAAGAAGAATGGAAAAATCATCTTACATTAAAGAGGCATGCAAGTGTATGGGATAAAATTTGTACATTATTCCTCAATATACATTGATTAGTATTAATAATTATAGATTGGCAACCTCCTATAGAAAAATGGTGAAGTTAGAGATATCAATCTCTCCTTGTGATGAGCAGAAGAAACCCCCTCCCCAAGCAGCTTTATACACATATATTAATATAGGCCTTTAATATACTCTTTTTCAAATGTGGCTAAGAGGCTACCCCCCCCCCTTTTCTTCTATGGGAAGAAGTTTAGGGATGACCTAATTCCTATGAGAGAAATCTCAAAACTTACAAGTTATAATCTTGACTACATGTCTCAAGAAATGTTGCAATGCTATGGCCCGAGTAATATTTCAAAAAATGTTTCCTGAATCTGATAAACTTTAAATAGACCTAAAACCCTGACTCAACTAGAAAAAATGCAAATACAAAAAGAATTGTTGCAATCTGGTAAATCCTTGGACAGGAAGGAAGATAGAAGAAGGAGAACACAAAGGATGGGAAAGTAGAAATAGCATTGTGTTGAATCCCTATAAAATCTGAGTAAACCTAGGCATCGATGCCCACTGTTTCTAGGACCTCAGACTGCGGAACCTGCCTCTCTGTCTCTGTCTGTCTGTCTGTCTCAGAATTGGTTCTATGAAGAGAGAATTAGACTCTCTTAGTTTATTTTTAATGTAATCAATCAGTAACCTTTAATTTAATCAAATCAAAAATTTGAAGTGCCCCTACTTAGCACTTGGCAAATCACTAAGTAAGAGAGTTCCCAAATCACTTACTAGAGAAAGCTCACACCTCCAAAGGCCACAAGCACTGTCCCCACCCCCAGTCCCCAGTGTTAGGCAAATTGAAAGGCTTTGATTGGTTCCTGTGATGAGGTGGAGAGACAGGAAGTGATGTGGTAAAAGGCAAGACGGAACACAGTCTGGAGCTCTCTTTTTCCTGGATTTATTCTGTGTTGGTGAGCTGAGCAGAAGGGAGATTCTTGGAGGCAGTTACCTTTTCCTGGACTCATCCTGGACTGAAACTTTCTGCTCTGGAGAGGCTTGCTTGCTGAGGTAGTGACTGGAGCAGAAGGAAGAGGCTTGCGTTGGTGGAACCCTTGCTGTAGACACCACTGGGACTTCTGGCTAAAGAGACTATCCACATGGAGATGGGGACTTGAGGAAGCCCTTGCCAGGTGGTGAGTTGGACTTCTTCAGACAGCAATTAAAGGGTATCTAACTAGACAGTATTTTTCTACTTCTTCCCTACACATCTCTCTCTTTTACTATATCTCTATTAAATTAAATTAAGAGCTGCTAATAGACTCTGATTTAAGAGTTAATATTTTATAAACGCTGACCACACCAAACTCCTTTTAACTCATAAATATTTATCAAACCATTAATTTTAACCCTTACAGTTCCAAGCCAGAAGAATGGTGAGGGTCAGGCAAGTGGGGATTAAGAAATTTGCCCAGGGTCACATGGCTTGGAAGTGTCTGAGGTCACATTAGAACCCAGGACCTCCCATCTCTAGGCCTGGCTCTCATTCCACTGAGCCACCCAGCTGCTCCATCCTTCCAGGTTAAAGTAAGTTAGTTTGAGTTATGAAAAATCCTTTTAATTTTACTTAACTAAAATTGCCCATTTTATCTTATGTGATTCTTTCAATCCCTTGTTTGGTCATGAACTATTCTCCTATACATAATTCTGAGAGGTGATTGTTTTTCCTTGCTTCTTTTTTCCATTAAACTTTGGACCCAGATCACTATTTATCTGTACTATCTGTCCCAGATATATATATATATATATATATATATATAAGGCTTTAACATTGCAACTTACGGACCACAAGGCCTTTTCCTTTTCAGCTCTGCTTCCTGATTTCCCTGGTTTCCTTTAAGTCCCAACTAAAATCCCATCTTGCACTGGAAGCCTTCCCCAACCCCACTTAATTTTAGACCAGTCTGTTATTTCCTATTTACCCTATTTACATACTATTTATCCTGTATATAACTTGCTTTGTATATATTTGTTTGTATGCTGTCTTTCCCATTATATTGTAAGCTCACTGAGGGTAGGGACTGTCTTTTGCCTCATTTTGCAGCCTCAGTACTTAGCACAGTGCCTGGCACATAGTAAGTGCTTAATAAATATTGACTGAATGAGTCATTGATCCAATGATATTTGTTGTTCCTCCTAGAATGGGAAC
The DNA here is from genome assembly GCF_016433145.1 of Gracilinanus agilis. NCBI lineage: Eukaryota > Metazoa > Chordata > Mammalia > Didelphimorphia > Didelphidae > Gracilinanus > Gracilinanus agilis. The sequence goes on along the minus strand of NC_058132.1, from coordinate 107,848,240 downwards.
AACTTGAGAGGAGGAATTACTTTATTTTATATTTATGTCTTTAGCATAGTCTTTTACACATAATAAGCTTTTAATAAATATTTTCCCATTTATTCATTCATTCTTTTCCTCTTTTAGTCAGCAGTAAGATGGCAAAAAATGTGGTCCATGGTTGACTATCTCTTGTGAAAGCCTACTTGTTCCCTACTAATATTCTCATTGAGATGCTAAATTCATGTATAGATAATCTTCATAAAGATTTTATACAGATGGGAGTGTAAGAAAATAGATCAGTAATTATTGATGTTTATTCAGCTGTTGCCTGTTTTGATAGTAATAATAGTACAAGATTTTTTTCCTTTTTTGGATATCTTTCCCTTCTTCAGATCCCTTATATTTGAATATATATGTAGATTATATATGTTATTCAATGCTTTCACAATTATTTAATCTCTAGTATATGTCTCCTTTATATAAACTTGGCCCAATCTAACAGCTTTTTCCTTTTGTTCTACTTTGTTCTACTGTCTTTGTTCTACTGTCACATCTGTCTCCTCTATAATACCTCAAGAACAATAAAGTTAGGGACCAAATGGTCACTTCAAAAATATGTTATTCATCATCAACTCCAGGAGAGGGGAGGGAAAAGGGAAGGGAGACAACATGAATCGTGTAACCTTGGAAAACTAATGGGTAAATTTGTTACTGTAATAAAATAAAGGAAAAAATATTTTAATTAAAAAAACATTATTTAATAACAAAAATAAGTGGTTGAAGAAATTGGACATGTTGAGCCTAGAGGAAAAAAAGACTTGGTAGGAGAGGTGCAAGAAGATAGGGATGAAGATTATTTTTTTAATATTTAAAAGTATCATAGATTTAGAGCTGGAAGGGACCTTAGAAGCAATGAATTTTACAATTGTCTGCTAACTTTTTTTATTCATGGAGAAATTAAGTGATTTACACACAGTCACAAAACTAGTTAGTGTGAATGGTCAGGTCTTCTTGTCCCCAAGTTCAGGGCTCTACCCATTATGCCACCTAAGTTGCCCAAAGCTATCACATGGAAGAGGGATTAGATTGTTTTGCTTGATTTGAGAGGGCAGAAGTATGAGCAACAAGTCAAAGTTTCAGAGAGATAAATTTAAGCTTGATACAAAGGGAAAAACGTCTAGCAATTTAAGCCATCTAAAAGTGACAGGTTTTTATAGTATCAGAAAAAATTATAACAAAATTGATTTGGAAAAACAAAAAGTCAAGACTATCAAGGGAACTAATGAAAAAAATGTGAAGGAGGGGCGGCTGAGTAGCTCAGTGGATTGAGAGTCAGGCCTAGAGACAGGAGGTCCTAGGTTCAAAAGCCAGCCTCAGCCACTTCCCAGCTGTGTGACCCTGGGCAAGTCACTTGACCCCCATTGCCCACCCTTACCAATCTTCCACCTATGAGACAATACACTGAAGTACAAGGGTTTAAAAAAAAAAAACAATATGGTACTGGCTAAGAGAGAGAAGGGTGGATCAGTGGAATAGACTTGGGGTAAATGACCTCAGCAAGCTAGTGTTTGATAAACCCAAAGATCCCAGCTTTTGGCAAAAACCTACTATTTGACAAAAGTTGCTGGGAAAATTGGAAAATAGTATGGGAAAAATGAGGTTTAGCTCAATATCTGACACCCTATACCAAGATTAACTCAGTGGGTAAATGACTTAAATATAAAGAGTAAAATCATAAATAAGTTAGATGAACATAGAATAGTATACCTGTCGGATCTATGAAAAAGGAAGTAATTTAAGACCAAGCAAGAGATAATGAACATTACAAAATATAAAATGAATAATTTTGAATATATTAAATTAAAAAGGTTTTGTACAAACAAAACCAATGCAACCAAAATTAGAAGGGAAGCAACACATTGGGAAAATTTCTGTTATAACAAAAATCTCTAACAAAGGTCTAATTTCTCAAATTTATAAGGAACTAAGTCAAATGTACAAGAAATCAAGTCATTCCTCAATTGACAAATGGTCAACGGACATGAATAGACAGTTTTCAGATGAAATCAAAACTATTAATAATCACATGAAAAAATGTTCTAAATCCCTCCTGATTAGAGAAATGCAAATAAAAACAACTCTTAGGTACCACATCACACCTAACATATTGGCCAATATGACAATGCAAAATTAGGACACTAATGCATTGCTGGTAGAGTTGTGAATTGATCCAACCATTGTGTAAGGCAATTTGGGATTATGCCCAAGTTGCTTTAAAAGAATGTATGCCCTTTGATCCAGCAATACCACTACTAAGTTTGTACTCCAAAGAGATAATAAAAAAAGAGTTGTTCAAAAATATTCATAGCTATGCTCTTTGTGATGGCAAAAAACTGGAAAATGATGGGGTGGCCATCAATTGGGGAATGGCTGAACAAATTGTGGTATCTGATGATGATGGAATACTATTGTGCTCAAAGGAATGATGAACTGGAGGATTTCTATATGAACTGGAAAGACTTCCAGGAATTGATGCAGAGTGAAATGAGCAGAACAAAGAGAACATTATACATAGTAATTGAAACAATTGGGACAAGCAAACGTAATCAACACTGCTACTAATATCAATGCAATGATCCAGAACAATTCTGAGGGACTTATGAGAAAGAACACTATCCACATCCAGAGAAAGAATTGTGGGAGTAGATACACAGAAGAAAAACATATGATTGATCACATGGTTCAGTGAGGATATGAATGGGGGGTTTGGTTTTAAAAGATCACTCTATTACAAATATGAATAATATGGAAATAGGTTTTGAGCAATAATACATGTATAACCCAGTGGAATTCCTTGTCAGCTCTGGGAATGGGGAGGGAAGACGAGGCGGGGGGGGGAGGAAGGGGGAAGGAAGGGGAACATGGATCATGTAACCGTGGAAAAATATTCCTAATTAATTAATTTTTTCATTTTTTAAAAAGTGACACAGGCTACCTCAAAAAGTAGTGCTTTTCTCTCTGTTAGAGGACTGCAAGCAAATGTCACTTAACCATTTGATAGTCAGATTTGTGGAGGAGACTCTTATCCACTATAAATTAGATGGCCTCTAAGGTCCTTTCCAATTGTGAGATTCTGAAAGCCTATCACTTTTCACGTTTTCCTCTATATCTTCTTCCTAGGCTATTTTCAGACATGTCTTATTATTCTCTAGCAAGCACTCTCCCTCTTTTTAGTAGTCTCATCTTCCTTTCACAAGTTGTTCCTTTAGGATTATTTTTAGGTTAGTACTTTCTCTTTTAGCCTTTGTTGGCAATCAAATAATTCAATTCAAATGGATCTGTGATCTCTTCAATGTGGTATTCTCTCCAAGAAAGTAAATCAAAACTAAGCCACATCTGCCCATCCTATGCAACTGGTGTCCATGCTCTCTACTAAATTTGCACAAGGAGTTTACCCAATATACTGTGGGTTAAGTGGTCCTTCCTTGAGCTCTCTTGATTCATTGAGGAATTTAAAAGAGCATCACTTATCCCTCATGCTAGTTATGTCACCAAGACATATTCTTTTTTACTCACACATTTGCTTGATGATATCCCACAATATTTTTCCTTTGTAGATCCTCACTTGTAATGAGTTGTACCCTGACAAAATCTACCATTTGCCTCTGGATTGCAGAGTGATAACTCAATTTCAGTTCTTTGGAGACTGTAGTGTTTCATGATTCAAATCCATACAACAAAAGAATATTGGTATTAAAAAGACATACTTTTGCTTTTAGGAGAAGCTTGGTTTCATTAAAAGAACTTTGCAATTTCTCAAAAGCAATGGAGTTAAACTCTCTTCCTCCTGTCAAATTCTGAGACCAAATTCATTGTCCATTGGTAGTGTCTGCACAAGATATACATATTGATGAATGAGCTCAGTAGGGTGTACATTTAACTGCATATTATAGTTTAAGCAACAAATATTCTTCATCTATTTGATTTTCCTCTAAGGATGAGTAGAATGAACTTTTTGAGTGATTACAGTTCTCATTTAAGAGGTTCTGTAATACTTTGGGGTTTACTAAAACCAGGATGATATCATTCCTAAAAAGAACCATATGGAAGACCTCACTATTGTAAGAGTTTAAATTTAGGTTTTATGTCCAAAGTATTGCCAATTTTAAAATACTACAGCTTAAGTCAAAATGACTTTTAGCAGTTTTATTTACAAAAAGGTGGAAAGAATGAAAGTGGAAAATGTAAGAAGAAGGTAGAGGACTATCTAGCCTACCACTCTAACTGCTGCTCTGATATCTGGCTCAGCCCAGGCAGAGCTTGGTAATCCACACCAGACCTCAGTGGTATCTTCAGCCAGATTTCCACCAACATGGCCTCCTCCAGAGCCAAGGCAGGAATCTCAGTCGCTCAACCAGCAAGCTGACACAAGATCCAGGGAGCCAGGGAGTCTCCTCCTCCAGTCCAGCTCACCTGATGCAGAGTGAATGACTGAATCCTCAAGCTGGCCTTTTTAAAGCTGGTTGTTTTTTTTTTTTAACTTCACTTTCTATAGCTCCCCCACTTTAGGAGAACAAATCACAGTCTTTCAATTTGCCTAGCACTGACCAAGAGTGGGTTAGAGGAAGGGGGCAGTGACCTTTGGAGGTGTGAGCTTACTCTAGTAAGTGACTTATGAACTCTCTTACTCAGTGTTAAGTAGGAGTACTTTAAGTCCTTGATTTAATTAGCTAAAAATAGGCAAGGGGAGAGTTAATCCTATCTTTACACTAAGTAGAATTATGCTTTGACCCAGATTCAGTATTGGATGTCTTTCATGACAGCAGCAACCACCTTTAGTAAGCACATACTTCCTTGCCTTATGTTTCCCTTGATATTAATAAGAAACATGTAATTGCACAAGGTTATCATTGTAGGTATGCTTTTTAAAGAATATTATATAATTTTTACATATGGATGGGAGGCACCTTTTTGAGTTTGTGAATTCTTTACATCTTTCAGTCAATTATGTGATGATAAAGAAGAGATATAGAATATCACTTGTGAAAGTATGCCTCTTAACGTCTAATATCTTGATTAAATATGGCTTTTGTTGTATGCAAAGATTATTTTCCAAAAATTATTTTGATGTAAAATTTTGGAATTATTTGGGTAAATTTATTAGGTATTATTTCAATAAATAAGCCATCAGTTACTGCTGCACTCTGCATCTGTTTATGTAAATCTCCCCAATTCTGAACCCCCCTCACTCTTTCTTAAAATAGTATTCCATCATATGCATATGTATTAATATCTACTCCCCAATAGATTAGCACCTTCTCATTTCCAATTCTTTTGGACACAACTAAATAAAGACAAAAATATTTTTCAGAACACTTCCTTAGATCCCTCAATGACAAAAAAGTGTTATCTCCATCAGACATCTTCTGTGCATTCTTGATCTAATCCAGCTGCTTTTTCCTATCTTTGTCTTCTTCAGTGCCACTTTCACTTCCCAAAAGCACATAAAGCTAGAGAATTCAAAAATGGTGATTCTACCACCCTCAGTTGTGATTTTTTTTTTTAAATAAAAAACCTTTGCAGATCTTTTCCATCTTTTGTTTATTTATTCTCTTAATAGTTTCATTCTCAAATGCCTTCCAGGTGAATTTTCTTAGCTGCATCTCAAGCCTTTTATATACTGCTCATCATTTTATCCACTATCCTACTACATATGATTTTTGAATATATTTATATTCTAAACTGGTATTGCCCTTGATTGCCATTGCTTTCCAATAGCAAATAAGCCAAAATATTTGTTTACTCAACTAGTTTCCAGGCTTTTTTTGTCTCCTCATTATGGCAACTTATTTACCTCAGTTAAATTTACAATCAGTATTGATAAATTTTCCTCCATATATTTCTTATTTTTAGCATCAATAACTTGTTTAAATAGGTCTTTGTAGAAGACAAAAAGATCTCTTTTAGAAGGATTCAATCCAGTGTCTAGACAGTCAATGATTTTGGAGATATGGAAAAGAAACTGAAGACACAGGTTGTGCTTACTTCACTTTTGTCCACTGAAAACAAGGTATATAGAAGCAAAAAAAATTAATTTGGGAAATTAACATCTAGCTAAGAAGACAATATCTGAAAATGAGATATGAATTTATGGACAACAGCTTACAATACTAGATTGACAAATTTCTGACCAAAGAAGGAATATACTTAATAGGTAAAAATATTTACTAAGGATCTTGTAAACCTAATCAAAATTATTTAAACTTAAAAAAGGCAGGGGAAAGAGTAAACTATATATATATGTACATACAAATTCTCAAAGTTTAAGCAACAAATAGAAGGAATCAGGGATCCTAATACAAAAGGGCAAATTTGACCCAATACACATCACTAAGACTTGGGTTGAATGATGTATATTAGGTCAAATTTGCCCTTTTGTTGTGAGCACAGATAGCACAGCATAGTAAAAAGGCATATTTGGAAGCAGCAAGGTGATATAGGGGATTGAAAGCCAAGCCTAGAGTCAGGAGTTCAAATCTGGTCTCACTCACTTCCCAGCTGTGTGGCCTCGGACAAGACACTTTACCCCCCAACAGCCTAATCTTTCCTGCTCTTTTGCCTTGGAACTAATACACAATATTGATTCTAAGATGGAAGGTAAGGATTTTTTTTTAAAAGAAGGTATATTTCTTTTTATGAAATGAATGAATGAAGATCAAAAGTAAAGAAGTATGGGTGAAGGCAAAGGAGGCAGAAAAGAAATGATTTTGTTAAAAGAATATGCTACACAGGAATTGATGCAGAGTGAAAGGAGCAGAGCCAGAAGAATGTTGTACACAGAGACCAATACACTGTGTTAAAATAGAATGTAATGGACTTCTGTACTAGCAGCAATGCAATGACCCAGGATAATTCTGAGGGACTTATGGAAAAGAACACTACCCTTTCTTCAAAGGAAGAACTACAGGAGTGGAAACAGAAGAAAAACAACTGCTTGAATACATGGGTTGAGGTGGACATGATTGGGGATGTAGACTCGAAACTACCACACCAATGCAACTATCAACAATTTGGAAATAGGTCTTGATCAATGACACATGTTAAAACCAGTGGAAATACACATCTGCCATGGAGGGGAAGGGGAAGTTGGAGGGGGTGAAGGGGAAAGAAAGTAAGAGCATGAATTATGTAACCATGTTAACTTTTCTAAAAAATAAATATTAATAAATGTTTTTAAAAAAAAGAATATTCTACAGATCATCTGGGCAGAAAGAGGAAATCAATGAGAAGTTTCAGAAATAGATCAAAACTCTGGCATAGTGGCATGATATCATAGTGATAGGGGACTTCAATAAAGAACATTTGATTATCCTCAAGAAAAGAAAGTTCAGGCAAGGGAAAGGAGGAGAGGCCTGACAAGAAGAAGAAATCTTAGCTGTATTCAAGTGTTTGAAAGGCTGCCAAGTGGAGAAGGAATTAGACTTGTTTCATTGGATCCCAGAGAGAAAAACTAGATAGAGAAACGTATAGATGTTAAAAAGAAGAAAATTCAAGCTCAAAATTGGGGAAGGGAGCAGCTGGGTAGCTCAGTGGATTGAGAGCCAGGCCTAGAGACAGGAGGTCCTAGGTTCAAATCTGGTCTCAGACACTTCCCAGCTGTGTGACCCTGGGCAAGTCACTTGACCCCCATTGCCCACCCTTACCACTCTTCTACCAAGGAGCCAATACACAGAAGTTAAGGGTTAAAAAAAAAAAAAGAAAGAAAGAAAGAAAGAAAGAAAGAAAGAAAGAAAGAAAGAAAGAAAGAAAGAAAGAAAAAGGAAAAAAAGGAAGAAAATCAGGGGGAATTTCCTAACAATTAGAGATGTCCAAACTACTTAGAAACATGGTGGGTTCCATCTCCTCAGGAATCTTCAAGACTAGACAACTACTTGTCAGATTTATTATAGTTAGGATTGTTTTCATATATGGGTTGGATTAAATGGACACCAAAGTTCCTTCCAAGTCTCATTCTATGATACTCTGATTCTCGATATAATGAGAACTTTTCTTAAACATTTCTTGTCTTGTACAAAGACTCTAACTTCTAACTCATAAAGTCATAGAATCTTAGAGCTAGAAAGGCCCATAGATGGCATTTATTCTAACCTATCTGAGGAGAAATACTCTCTATGAAACGTTTATTGGGTGATCCTCCAACTTCTGCCTGAACAAACACCTCCAATGATAAAGAACTCATTACCTTAAAAGATTCCCAATAGTAAAGAGTATTTGAAAGGTAAAACAGAGGTTCATCAGATAATTTAAAATTCTTGTTAGAATACATAGAATACTATGAGTTTTGGAGCACTACAATCCTCTGGATTAAGTTCTGGGTCACCCAAAGAGCAATGGTTGGTGCAAATAAGTTACCACACATTATCAACCAAGAAATACTCAAGCAATATAAAGGATTGTAAAAAGTTTGTAACTAAAAAAAGGAAGGAAAGTCATGTAGCGTAACAATAAAGGCATTTTTGTATCCTTTTAATACCAAGGAGTAAAGACTGACTCATACTGGTTGCTTCCCCCATGAATCATTTATGAGAGGAAATGCAAAAGAGTCACACAGAATGAGCTGCAACCTATACTACTAGAAGGAATATCACATCAGTGATCACAGATTAATGTATCAACAAGTTAGAATAATAAATAGAATTTTATAATGTTCATTTTTAGGATAAAATGAGAGAGATATAAAAAATACTGATTACTATACTCGGGAAAAGTAACTCAAGAAAACTGATACATAGAAATATAGTATGTTTATGGTATGCTTGCTCATTCACATTTTAAGTGATTTTTCATTGTAATTAATAATAACTCACATTTCTTTAGTTCTGCAAGACTACGGTAAGACTGAAAAAGCACTGACCCATCAAACAAGCCAAAGAAATAGATAAGGCAAGTAGCATTTTCCTAATTTATAGGAAAAAAAATTGAAACTCTGAAGAACAGTGGGACTAGAAATACAGAAGAAAAACAACTGCTTGGTCACATGGGTTGATGGGGATATGATTGGGGATGTAGACTCTTTGCACCCTAGTGCAAATATCAATAATATGGAAATAGATCTTGATCAATGACACATGTAAAAACCATGTTTTTAAATACAAAACTGCGTGTTGCTATGGGAGGGTAGTAGGGGGAGGGGCAGAAAAAATATGAATCTTGTAACCATGGAAAACTATTCTTAATTAATTAGTTAATTAATTAAACATTTCCTAAAAAATTTAAATAAAATAATTCTAGGATTATAGGCAAGCCTTGTATAAGGGGAAACTAGATATTTAAGGTATGGTTGCCAGAAATTTAACTCAATTTCAAGTTAAAAATAGACCCAAGTCAGGATGACTTTTATGGAAGTTTATTTATAATTAGGAAGGTTAAAGGTAGGGAAATTGAGAGAGAGAAACTCTGGCCTGGACCAGATAAGAATTTAGAGGCCCCAGCAAAGGAGCACAGAGGTTAAATTAACAAGGCTTCTAGCCACAAGGCCTCCTCTAAGAAGAGAGGCAAGAGAGGCCTCCCTAAGGCTGGAGCCTCCAGAAACGCCACAGGAGGAGAAAGGAAGTCAGCCTAGCTTACCCACCGTGACAATTCAGAGGGAAGCAGTCTGAGGTCTCACCAGGAATCCTTCAACACCAAGTTCAAAGCACCAACTCCTCCACAGGAAGTTACCATCATATTTAAGAGACAGCATCTTTCGTCACTTCCTGCATCCACCTTCAATTTCAAGTGGACAAATGGCAGCCTCAACACTGTTTTGGACTGCCCAGGGGGCAGCCCCTTGTTTTTGATTTGTTACTTACTATCACGTGTGGGTAACAGACCTTCCCCTCCCCACTTAATTCAAAGTTGGGTGGGGTGACATTATTTCTGATGGCTAGAGTTTAAACGATGACTGAGGATGAGCTAATTCCATTTACACAGCCTATTGAACTGAATCACTTAAGTGAACAGCATCGAGTATCTATGCCACTTGTTCAATTTGCATTTAATAATGTATTGCTTTGTATAGTTACTTAACTTGTCATACATGCATCAACTGATATGTGTTGAATAAATGGATACTCTACATTTTCACACTTAGTTAATATGATAAGCTTCCTAAAGTATTACTGTATTACCTTGTCCACAACCTTGCACAATGTCTTTCTTCCTTTTTCTTTCTTTCTTTCTCTTTCTTCATTTCTTTCTTTCTTTTCCAACCCTTACCTCTTCTATCTGAGACAAAAGGGCAAGGGCTGGGCAAACCAGGTTAAGTAATTTGCCCACAGTTACATTCCTAGGAAGTGTCTAAGGCCAGATTTGAACTCGGGTCCTCTCAATTCCAGGTCTAGCATTCTATCCACTGTGCCAGCCACCTACCTGCCTGTGCAATGCCTTTCACATAGGAGATAAGCACTAAATATTAGCTGAAGAGGTACAAATTCCTTAACGAAAATAATAGACTAACCAGCAGTTGTTGCTGTGGAGCAAATTTAGCTGGGCACTTTTTTTCCTCTTTTTAAACTCTTCCCTTTTGTTTTAAAATCAGTTCTAAATATTGTTTCCAAGGAAGGAAAAATGGTAAGGGCTAGGTAGTTGGGGTTAACTTATTTAAATTTACATAGGTAGAACTGAGCACTCTGTAATCGCTCCTCTCCCAGACATTTTAGGGAATAGCTAAAGACTTTTATATAGCACTTACTAGGTGCCAGGCACTGTGCTAAGTTTTTTTTTTTTTTTTTTTTTTTAAACCCTTACCTTCCGTCTTGGAGTCAATATTGTGTATTGGCTCCAAGGCAGAAGATTGGTAAGGGTAGGCAATGGGGGTCAAGTGACTTGCCCAGGGTCACACAGCTGGGAAGTGTCTGAGGCCAGATTTGAACCTAGGACCTCCCGTCTCTAGGCCTGACTCTCAATCCACTGAGCTACCCAGCTGCCCCCTCTGTGCTAAGTTTTTTGCAAATATCACTGCATTTGATCACACTAACAACAGCCCTGGAAACTGAGGGATGTGGAATTGAGGGTCACAGAGGCTAGATTTGAACTCATCTTCCTGACTTCAGGCCCAATTCTTGATCCACTGTGCCACCTAGCTAGAACTTTACCCCACCAATGAGGAAATCAGCCCTAAGACCCATTCAAACAGAAATAAATCTGAGCCTGTGTGAACACCCTGCTACTTAACTGTTTTTTCTTTGGGGATGGAGGAGATAGAATGGGGGAGCATGCTTAACTGATTCAATCTTCTAATGAAAAAACTGAGGAAAAAAACTTTTCCACTTTCAGAAAAACCTGATGACCTATAACGGAAGTGCCCTGCCCCCTCTGTAACTGGTTCCAGTCTGCTAAAAACTTGCAATAAAGCCAGAACTGACGTGTATTCCCAATGTACACACACCAGCCTCATCCCTTGTAGTAGCTCTTTGTGTCCTACTGGTATTCAAGAAGGGAGAAGAACTGCTGAGGCCTTCTGGCTTGGGAGCAGCCTGGTCCCTCTCTCCCTCACAGTCAACAGGAAGTCAAGGAGGCAAATCCCTGCTGTTACTTGTGCCCCTGATATCGCTGTCCCTTCCTGCTTTCGGTTGAAGGAAGAATGATAATGGCCATGGCCTTGTAAGCTTCAAAAAGTAAGCACAGTAAGCTACCAGAGATCCAGGAATGGAAGGGGCAAAGTACTAAAAAACCTAACCAAGTCAGGCAGAAGCTGAAAGGAGACTCATCCAGTGGCTGTGCAACACCTGGAAGTAAACTGGGTAGGGTACCAATGGGATATAGAAGCTGCATTAAATCTGAGCCCACTCTCCCCTGGATCTGAGGTGTCAGAGGAGATGGTGAGCTTCCACATATTGGAGGGAAATATCTGTACTTCTGTTCTTGTTCTATCTCAGCAAAGATATCTGACTATCCTTCTATAAAAGTTAATGGATATTAATTGGCTAAATGAAACTGGATCTTAGCCACTGGCAGTGACCAGTGCTTTTGATTTTGAGTTTTAACATAGTTAGTTTTGGTTTTCTGTATTAGTGATAGGATAAGGTCTTAGCATAGCAAAGAATTTCGTTTGTATTGTTCAAATAGGATTTGTAAGATTCAGTTTGCATGAGTTTTGTATAGTTATTATTTTAGGTAGACTTTAGTTTTTTGTAAAACTTAAGTTAAATTGGTTTTTGTAACTATTTTATTGTGTCAAAAGTTTTTCAAAAGTTTGCATTTTGAATTTTTGTAATTATATGTTTTGCACTTGTATTTGTGCAAGTATGTTTTTATTGATTATTTGTTTTCATTGAAATTTTCTTTTCTTTGATTTATATCCCTAGTACAGGTTAGCAAACAGTAAGAATAGGATAAGATAAACGTAAGATTAAAACTATATTTTAGGAAATATAATAATAAGGTTAGGCATAGCTTTAGAATTACATAGAATAGCAAGCGTATGGGAGACATTTTTTATCTCTCCATATGCTCAAAGAGGGGAAGTTATAAGGATATTAGAAATTAGGTCTTGTTATATTAGTTTAGAGATAAGAAGTAGAGAAGTTGGCTTGAGAAAGAATTGAAGTTTCAAACAGAGCTGAGACAGTGTCAGTTTCAAGTCTAACGGGTTTTTTTCTGTGACAGTTACTCTCTCTGGGTGTGACGGTTGATCTCTGGCAGTTGGCAGAGTCACTCACAGAAAGTCTCTGTGAGGGCTTGGAGGAGGTAACATCTTTGTCTCTCTATTTCTCACTGTCAGAGGTAGAAGGATAAGAGGGAAAGACCTGAGCTAAGCATTTTCTTTTTCCAACTTGGGAAACACTAATGGCTATCTATTGCTGTTTTTATAGATTGTTTTAACTCTGAGAAGACCAACAAAAAACCTGGTCTTCGGGTTGGACTCTGAGTCTGCTAAGGCTCAGAGTCCTATTGGTTCTTGTTGAGACTCAACCAGCTAGCCTTTGTTATTTTTATAACTTGGAGGCGAAGTTAAGAATTATAAGGATAATAGTGTTAGTTTATTTAGAATAGTAAAAATTTGGGTTAGTCAGGTCAGGAAGGATTGGTGTAGTCTGTGAAACAGGAGAAGCAGTTCCTTGCAGAACCAGGGAGATTTATTTGGGTGGAATTAGAATCCCCTAAAGTTAGAAATCCTTTTTTTATCCTTATAATTTCAATAAATATTTTATTTTTATTTTTTTTAAACCCTTAACTTCTGTGTATTGACTTATAGGTAGGTGGAAGATTGGTAAGGGTAGGCAATGGGGGTCAAGTGACTTGCCCAGGGTCACACAGCTGGGAAGTGTCTGAGGTCAGATTTGAACCCAGGACCTCCCGTCTCTAGGCCTGGCTCTCAATCCACTGAGCTACCTAGCTGCCCCTAAATATTTTATTTTTATAACAAGAATCTCCTTAGCATCCTTGCACCTAGCCCTGAAGAGAAGTTCACTTATGAACTTCACTTCACTGATATAAACTGAAGATACTTTGTTAGCACAGCAAGCAGAGTACCTAACAGTTTATAACTAATAATTATTTCATTTACATTTATTTTTAGTCATTCATTTACCTTTTATTTTTATACCCTAAATAATGAAATCCCAAGAAGAACTACTTTTAGAATAAAATAAGAATAATAAAAAAATTACAATTAGATTCCACTCAAGTAATAGGTTCATTAATATTTTTAATCCATTTAACAAGAATTTTTCTTTACCTGCATACAAGCATCTTGACCCTTGATTGCAGCAATATGAGCTGCTGTCCAACCTCCTGGGCTTACACTCATTATATCAGCCCCATGCCACAGCAACCAATGAAGACACTAAATTAGGAGAATGAAAGGTTAAAATGCAATTATGTCACACAAATTATTCAAATAGAACTTAGTAACAATTATCAAAGATTCACCACGTGGTACAGTTTCATAGATATCTTCACTAACGGATTCACTAAATTTTTCATGCTGCCTATAAATCCTTGATTTTTATGTTATTTCAAATCATTAAAAGATGTGAAATGTCATCTGTATGGGACTCCTCTATGAGAGAAACTGCAATTATCTTCATGAGATACCATGGCCAAAACCTTTGTAGCCAACTGTCTCAGAGCTTAGTTACCCTGACAAGTGACAAATACAGTTAGCTTACCAGGCTGGTATGTAAAGGCTTTCCAGCTCATAGAACCTACAAGAGTATGCATTTCACTGGTATAACCTTCTAGAACCCAGAATACCCTCCATGCCATAATGAGAGACTGCACTTCAACTCAATAATCTTAAAATATATCAAATGTGTCATTTGTGGATTTTACTTAGTTTCACAGATGTTAATTGGTTGCTCTAAATCTGTGATGGCAAACCTATGGCACACATGCCAAAAAGGGCACACAGAGCCCTCTCTGTGGGCATGCCTGCCCACCAGAATTCATTACTGGAAGCCAGAGGGACTGGGGCAGAGCTGTTCCCCTCCCCCTCTCCATGTGCCTGAGGACATTCCTCACTTCTCCCACAGCCAATGGGAGTGCTTCCTCCCTCCCCTGTCTGGAATAAGGAGTGGCAAGGGGTGAGGGGATGGGACATGGCACTTGGTGTGGGAGGGGCACAGAACTCAATCTGGGGTCTAGGTGGAGGTAGGGCCCAGCACTCACTCACTCTCTCTCTCTCTCTCTCTCTCTCTCTCTCTAAGTTTTGCCATCACTGCTCCAAATCGATGGTGTCAAACTCAAAATAGAAAAAGGCCATTAAACTATGCTTACAGTTCTCTGCAGGCTGCATATTGACTTAGAAAGCCACAGAAAAACATTGCTTACATTTTATCATTTTCATATTTCTCAATTACATTTTAATCTTGTTTGGCTTCAGGCTGTGTTGCCTAAATAACTATCACTTTTTTTTATGCTGACATAAAATGCATCCCTAGTCACCATACTTGCTATCTCTAGATTCATTGGTTGACCTAAAATTTATACATTTAAAAGTACTGCTGGAAAGGCCTGGAGATGGGAGGTCCTAGATTCAAATCTAGCCTCAAACCTTTCCTAGCTGTGTAACCCTAGGTAAGTCATTTAACCCCAATTGCCTAGCCTTTACTGCTCTTCTGTCTTGGAACCAATAATATCAATTCTAAGACCAAAGGGTTTAGAAAAAAATACTGCTGGATCTCTCAGGTGAAAGCAAAGTGAGAGACATCAGGTGTAGTCACAACTGTGGTGGCTAGTCAGAGAGAGTGTACTGTGGAAAAGCACACTGCTAGTTCTTAAAGGGGAGTACCAGTATGAGTCCTTTCAGCAAACTTTACACAGTCACTCTGGATAGGGTCAAATGTAAACCCTTGAAGTTGTCTAATCTAGCTCACGAAGTCAGTTTCAAACAATATATGTCGCTGGAGGGAAGAGAAGAAAAGATATTTCCTCTTAGTGATGGAGAAGAAAAAGGCCAGAGTACTTTGCCATACCAACTACCCTTATGACAACACCATATGGTGACAAGGAAGGCAGAGGGTACCTGGCAGTGGATTACAGGGACTTGAACAAATTTATCATTCCCATTGCTCCAGCTATCCATGACCATCAGTATGGTAGAGTAGGTATCCCAGGCCTAGGGTGGGTGGTATGGACCTTGTCAAGTGGTTATTTTCTCTATTCCTGTGACAGACTAGCCAGATCCAGTTCACTTTTACCTCAAAAGGAGTTCAGTAAACCTTCTCTTTACTTCTCCAGAGCTACCTGAAGTGAACCTCATATTGCCAGTCAATTGTGGGCAGAGACCTAAAAGAGGCTTCACTCCTTGAAGTCCCTGAAGTACACCATTACCCTGATGACATAATGTTGGACTGACCAGAGGAGGCCACAGTAGCTTAGGCCTGGATTAGATGAAAGTGTATATGAGGGACAGAGGGGAAGAAATTAATCCCAGAATATCCAAATCCAAAACTGTTCAGTTAGGTCTTGGAGAAATATAGTGGATAGGAAGAACCGAGATGATTCCACATAGTGCTCAGAATGAGTTACTGAAAATGGCTTCCCCAAAATATGAAAAGAAAGCCCTGAAGCTCTTCTAGTTCTAAACAATGCACATTGTCCCCACCTACATAGTTTGATGGCCCCCGTTTAAAAAGTCACCCACAAGTCTGCCTCTTTACAATGCGGCCTTGACCAGGTTAAAGCCCTGGAAGATTTAAGTAGGCTACCTAGAAATCTACTTCATTGATCATTTATATTCAGTTCTGTGAAGCATAAATTTTGGAGATCTCTTCCACAAACATGAGGAAGAATAGAGCCTTTGACAAGCAGACCAAATGACTACTAGGAACCTCAAGCTTTCAAAAGTAGTTAGTCATGATATTATTTTTGAAATACACTTGCTCTCTTGATCCTGGACCCTAAATGCTACTGAGTAGATGACACAAGGTTATATAATCACCTTCACCCAGTGTTGTGCATCATGAGCATGGTGAGCAAAATGAGCCCTCTAATAAGGTCAAGTGGAAATAGTACATTTAAGATCAAGTCTGTCTAGGCTCCTTGAATATTAATGCCCTCCCCAAATATATCACAATTCTTCCAGGCTAAGGCCTATAGTTCAAGCCCCAAGCACTCTGGCTTCTCTGCTCTCTATGAAGGCCTATATCTTAAGGAAAGACATTTCAATGCAGCTAGGTGGTAAAGCAGACAGGGTGCTAAGCCTGATGTCAGCAAGACTTGAGTTCATATCCAGATTCTGATACTTAGTGGCCGTATGATCCTGGGCAAATCACTTAATATCGATTTGCCTCAGTTTCCTCAACTATAAAATGAGGATAATAATAGCACCTACCTCCTAGAGTTGTTCTAAGGATCAAATGAGATAAGTTTATAAAGTGTTTAGCACAGTTTCTGGTACACAATAGGTGCTGTATAAATGCTCGTTCCCTTTTCTTCTCCCTTTCCCTCCCCTTTCTTCCCCATTCTACCTGGTGAGCTCTCAGCTCTACCCATTCTGAGAGTTACACAAAACTGGCCTTTGGTACCCGGTGATCTGGTAACAGGGGCTTTTCTGAGGGGACTGAGCTGCAGGCTGTAGAGTTGGCATGTGAGAGAACCTTGAATGAATGATTTATTAAGTACTATTCTGTGCAAAGCCCTGCCCTGGAGATACAAACAGAAAAGGTCCTTCCTCACAGATATCACATTCTAATGGGGAAGACAACATGTATGGAAGATTTCAGAAGCAAGTCGGATGAAGAAGTTCCATGGTCCTTAGGGTACAGCAGCAAGGCAGATGGCAATGCCTCTACTTTAGTAACATTTACACAAATAAAACTATATTAGTTTCTGATTTTGAACCATTTGAAAGTTCCAAGGTCTCACTGACAAGAACATTCTTGTCTGGGTCTTCAGTAGCTGTGGCTGTAGTATCTCCAGGAGCAGTAGCCACAATGCATCTCCACTGCATAATGACTGCAGACAATGGGCTGGAAGAACTGCAGTTCCCAAGAATCTTGGGCTCAGAGGCTGAGCTGACATTAGATCTGAGGGGAGATGTGGTGGTGGTTTGGCTTGCCTGTCTCTCCCTCAAGAGATCCTGCTGCTCCAGGAAGGCTGGCTTCCCTTGAGGGAAGGAGAAGATCAGATTTTACTCTATGAGAATTCCTGGGGAGTAGTTACAGGTGTGGCCACATAGTTGGGAAACTGAAAAGAACAGAACTGGGATCCAAAAGCTCTCTCCCTTTGAAGTCAGGACTAACTGAAGAATTTTGCTGATGCCTATCATAGTTATTGTTGGGGCATCAGATACATCATACACCCTTGGCAAAACTGTAGAAATAGGTTGATGTTCTTGCCAAAACAGCAGAAGTTGGGAGTGGGCCCAACCCAGGGTGGACCCAGAAAGCATAATGCCACATCATGGTGGGTTCGGGACCATCTGATCCTCCTAACAAAGGATGAGGCAGCCACTTGGTTCACCTCTTCTCCTCATGCTAGAATACCCACTTCTAAAAGAACAGTGTGACCTGATCACAAGCACCCCTGACCTGCTTCCAGCTAATACATTTTATTACATTAATACCTTTCCCAATCTCAAGCATGAGGTTTGTCCTTACTGCAGATGATGCCAATTCAAGTTGGAGCATGCTAATACCGGTCAAATCTGCCCCTAAGGCACAAACTCTGTTCCTTTTGGGCCTCATGCACTACACACCTAAAAAGATTCGCACCCCCCCCCCCTTCCACCTCTTTTACGGAATGGGCTTTTGAATGGGACAGCTTTGTCATTTGACCTATGACTATCATAATTAGTTATCCTACTTCCCAAAAGCCATGTCCTCAACAAATTGACACTACCCAAGAAAGAAGAATTCTCCAGTTCGGTGACTCCTTGGTTATAGCCCCCAGAAAGATTTATGTGATACAGATGTAGTTCCAGCTAACCTTGTTAGGTTCTTCCTTGTTCCACTTCCTGAATGGAGTTACTTGGACCTCAGTGATCCTGCTCCCTTGGGGTTTCCTTACACCCTGAGGAAATAGTTCAGTTCCTCTCCAATTGGCATGTCTCTTTTTCCAGAGATGGTTTGAACAACGTTTTCCCAAAGAAGACCTGGGACATGATGGGATGGAATTTTTAGAAAGTGCCCTACTTTCTAATAATATGAGGAAAGTGAAACTGTCTCTGCCTAAATATGACTATGAATATAGAGAGAAAGGATATTCCTCAAACAACTTAAAAGTAGTCCTGAGTCTGTAAGAAGGTAAGGGACAATCTTTATCCAAGCCCTGCAGAAGAAAAGAGAAACACTTAAGCAGAGGCCTCTAAAGGGGAAAAGATTCAGTATCATCCTCTGATGGGGTTCAAAGGGTTGGAATACTGAGTGGGTGGTTGTATAGGGAAAGCTTTAGTATGAACTTAGATCCTGGGGCTGGTTACATACAGAAGACTTATCATGCGTTATTTATTTTACTACAGATAAACTTGGTTCATAATGAAGAATCTATGACTGTGCCCATTTTGTGCATGGCCCTGATGTTCTTGGTGCTTCTCTGGCTTATCATTACCATCCTGAATCAGGAGACCAATTGGGAACTGAAAGGTTTTGCCATCACCCACCACATGTATTGAATTATTGAGATCTGACATTTAGTCCTTCTAAAATGGGGAAAGAGGGGCAGAGCCAAGATGGCAGCATAGTAGCATGGGCCTTCTGAATCTCCTTCTAAGCGATTATTACAGAGCATCTAAAAAGGACAGAAATCAAAACTGGACTAGTAAAGGGGCAACTTTTTTAGATCATAATGTGATAAAAATTATAATTAGCAAGGCCACATGGAGAGGCAAATTAAAAATTAATTGGAAATTAAATAATCTGATTCTCCAAAACTGGTGAGTTAAAGAACAAATAATAGAAACATTTACTAATTTTACTGAAGAGAATGAAAATGAGGAAACAACACATCAAAATTTTGGGGATACAGCAAAAGTAGTATCAATTTATATCCCTGAGTCTTACCAAATTCTTTTTATGATACAAATATGGCACTGCTTCCCAAGCCAGGAAGACAAAAAACAGAGAAGAAAATTATAGACCAATATCCTTAATGAACATAGATTCAAAAATATTAAATAAAATACTACATAGCCTTTAAAGGTACAGCAGTTAGCACAAGGATTATTTACTATAACCAGGTGGGATTTATACCAGGAATGCAAAAATGATTTAGTATTAGGAAAACCATAAGCATAACTGACCATATCAAAACCAAACTAATAGAAATCACATGATTATCTCAAAAGATGCAGAAAAAGCCTTTGACAAAATACAGCACCCATTACTATTGAAAACAGCCTTTCCTCAAAATAATAAACAGTATTTATTTAAAACCATCAGCAAAAGTGTCATCTGCAATGGGGATAAGTTAGATGCCTTCCCAATAAGATTAGGAGTGAAAGAGGGATGCCCATTATCACCGCTACCATTTAACATTTTACTAGAAATGCAAGCAATAGCAATTAGAGAAGAAAAAGAAATTGAAGGGATCAAAGTAGGCAATGAGGAAACTAAACTAATCACTCTTTGCTAATGAAACGATGGTATACCTAGAAAATCCAAAAAAGCAAATAAAAAGCTAGTAGAAATAATCAATAACTTTAACAAAGTTGCAGGGTATAAAATAAACCCACATAAATCATCAGCATTCCTGTATGTTTACAACAAAATCTAGCAGCAAGAGTTAGAAAGAGAAACTCCATTTAAAATCACTCTAGAGGGGCAGCCAGGTGGCTCAGTGGATTGAGAATCAGGCCCAGAGATAGAAGGTCCTGGGTTCAAATCTGGCCTCAGACACTTCCTAGCTGTGTGACCCTGGGCAAGTCACTTAACCCACCATTGCCTAGCCCTTACCACTCTTCTACCTTGGAACCAATACATAGTATTGCTTCTAAGATGGAAGGTAAGGGCTTAAAATAAATAAACAAAATAAAATAAAATAAAATAAAATCACTCTAGTTAATATAAAATACCTGGGAATCTACTTGCCAAGACAAATTCAGGAATTATATGAACATAACTACAAAACACTGTTCACATAAATAAAACCAGATCTAAACAATTGGAAAAATATCAATTGCTCATGGATATAACAAGCTAACATAATAAAAATGACTATTCTATATAAATTAATTTACTTATTCAGTGCTATAATTATCAAACTACCAAAATATTTTTTATAATTAGAAAAAATTATTGCAAAGTTCATCTAGAAGAACAAAAGATAAAGAATATCAAGGGAATTAATGAAAAAAATGTGAAAGATGGAGACCTAGCATTACCAGATATCAAACTATACTATATAAAGCAGTGATCATCAAAACTATATGAGGGGGCAGCTCAGTAGCTCAGTGGATTGAGAGCCAGGCCTAGAGATGGAAGGTCCTAGGTTCAAATCTGACCTCAGATACTTCCTAGCTGTGTGACCCTGGGCAAGTCATTTAACCCCCATTGCCTAGCCCTTATCACTCTTCTGCCTTGGAGCCAATACACAGTATTGACTCCAAGACGGAAGGTAAGGGTTTAAAAACAAAAAAAAAAAACAAAAAACAAAAAAACTATATGGTGCAGGCTTAGAGACAGAAGAGTGGATCAATGGAATAGACTTGGAGTAAATTACCTCAGCAAGCTAGTGTTTGATAAACCTAAAGATACCAACTGCTGGAAAAATTGGAAACCAGTATTGGGAAAATTAGGCTTAGATCAACATCTTACACCCTATACCAAGATTAACTCAGAGTGGGTAAATGACTTAAATATAAAGAGGGAAATCAAAAATAAATTAGGTAAACATAGAACAGTATAATAGAACAGTATACCTGCCAGATATATGGGAAAGGAACAAATTTAAGACTAAGCAGGAAATAGAGAACACTACTGTAAAGATAGGATTAACTTCCCCCTTTTCTATTTTTATCTAAACAAATCAAGAACTTAAAGTACCCCTACTTGACACTATGTAAAAGAGTTCAGAGTCACTTACTAGAGTAAGCTGACACCTCCAAAGGTCACTGCCCAGGCAGTACTAGGCAAATTGAAAGACTGTGATTGGTTCCTGTGAAGTGGGGGAGCCACAGGAAGTGATGTTGAGAAAATGGCTTTAAAAAGGCCAGCCTGAGGATTCAGTCATTCTTTCTGCATCATCAGTAAGCCAGATTGGAGGAGGAGACTCTTTCCTTGGATCCTGCAGTGGTGAGTGGAGTGATTCCTTCCTTGGTTCTTCACTGAGGAGAACCTCTCTACTTCTTGGAGCTTCAGTGGGACACTCCCTTCAGCATGAGTTCTGGTGATATTCTTGGTGGTCTTAGCCTCAGGTGCACTGAAGGTTGTCAGTGAAATCTTCAGTGTCTCCTGGCTCTTCAGATTTCGGCTTCCTAATTAGGACTTTGGATTCTGGTAAGATTAGCTTTCTGAATTGTATTTGTGGTCTGGAGACATTAGGATTAAATTTAGGGTATTTGTAGCTAGGCAGTACTCTCTGTCTCTTTCTTACATTTCCCACTTTCACTGTTTCCTATCTCATTGTAAAATAAAGCTGCTACAGCAGTGATGGGCAAATTTTTTAAAGAGGTGGCCAAAGGAAAGGAAATGCTCATCTGTCAGTCTGTTTTTAAGGCAACTCTTTCGAAGTTTCATTGTCTGCTGCTGTATAGAACATTTCAGGGGGCCCCATCTGGCCCTCTGGCCATAGTTTGCCCATCACTGTGCTACAGTCATTTTAACTTTAGTTATAATATTTCTAAATCGGTGACTACAATATTACTTTAGAATTCTTATATTTAGCATAAAAACCTAAATTTAAATTCTTACACTAGAAAATGTAAAATAAATATTTTTTATTATATTAAATTGAAAAGTTTCTGTTCAAACAAAACAAATGCAACCAAAATTAGAAGGGAAGCAACAAATTGAGAAAAAAAACTTATAATTAAAACCTCTGACAAAGGTCTTATTTCTCAAATTTATAAGGAGCTAAGTCAAATGAAATCAAATCATTCCCCAACTGACGAATGGTCAAGGGCCATGAATATGCAGTTTTCATATAAAGAAATCAAAACTATCAATAAGCACATGAAAAAGTGTTTTAAATCTCTCATATTTAGAGAAACAAAAATCAAAGCGATGCTGAGGTACCACCTCACACCTAGCATATTGGCCAATATGACAGTAAAGGAAAATAATAAATGTTGCAGGAGATGAGGCAAAATTGGGACACTGAAGCATTGCTGGTGAAGTTGTGAATTAATCCAGCCATTCTGGAAGGCAATCTGGAACTATGCCCAAATGACCTGAAAAGAATGCCTACCCTTTGATCCAGCTAAATACCACTACTAGATTTGTACCCCAAAGAGATAATATGGGAAAATACTTGTGCAAAAATATTCATAGCTGCAACCTTTGTGGTGGCAAAAAATTGGAAAATGAGGGGATATACCTCAATTGGGGAATGGCTGAACAAATTGTGGTATATGCTGGTGATGGAATACTATTTGTGCTGAAAGGAATGATGAGGAGGCTTTCCATATGAACTAGGAGAACCTTAATGAACTGATGCAGAGTAAAATGAGCAGAACCAGAAGAACATTGTAAACAGAAAGTAAAACACTATGGAACTATCCAATGTAAAGGACTTTGCTACTAATATCAATGCAACAAGTCTTGAAGAACTTCTGTAAAAGAATGCTATCCACATTGAGAGAAAGAACTATGGGAGTAGAAATGCAAAAGCAAAATATATGACATCACTTATCATATACATATGGGTATGTGATAATATTTGGGGTTTAGGCTTTAAAAAATTGCTCTATAGAAAAAATGAATAATATGGAAATAACATTTGTACCACCCAGTGGAATTGCTTGTCAGCTCTGGGAGCGGGGAGGGGAGAAGGAAGGGAAAGAAAATGAATCATGGAAACATGGAAAAATAATTTTTCATTAAAAAAAATTTAATGGAGAAAGAAAAGTTAAGGATTTCTGGCTTTCGTTTTCTAATATTTTTTTTTTTGCATTTTTTTCTTTCTTCTTTTTCTTTATAGTGACTCCTTCAAGGAGAAAGCTTACTTTTTTTTTTCTCTTTCCTTTTCTCATAATACTACCTGTGCCAGGATTGCCAGTAAAAGTTCAATTTAAATGGCAGAATCCATAGGATCTTGCTATGGGTATCTGTAATTGCTACTTATATGTACTAGCATTCTCACCTCCTCCCACCACCAACATGGGTTAGGTTTATTTATTCCTAGGAGACCACAAAACTGAACTGGGGATTTGAATGATCTAGGATTGAAGTAGCCTTTACAGAAGTTTCCTGATAGCCAAGAGGTGGAGATGAGGAGGGAGAGCATTCCTTGGATAAGGGCAAGCAATGAAAATGCCCAGAAGAGTCTTGTTCCAAGAACAGTCAGGAGGCCAATGTCACTGTTCCAAGAATAAGTGGTGGTATATAAGGTATCATTACTTAAATAATTACTATAAATGTATTCTCAAAATCAAAAACTGTCAGTCAACATTTTTTACATCATATTAAAAAATATAACTTTATGTGAGTTTATAAACCTCAGGCAAGAGACAGTATAACATAGCAGATAGAGGGCTAGTCTTAGAGTCAGAGGGACCTAAGGGACTTCAAGATCTTCATATTTCTGACACCCAGGGGCTTTATGACTGAGTAAAAGCTTTCAGAGCTCTCAACCTATTCTTTTTTATTTTAAGTTTCTAAGCAGTTGCTGACCTGAACTGGTAAAAAGGGTTCCCTTTCCATAAATTCCTTTAAATCAGTCAAATCACATGACCAGATAAAAAAAATCTTATTCCTCTTGATTAGAGAAATGCAAATTAAAACAATTCTGAGTTATCACCTCACTCCTATCAGATTGGTCAACATGTCAGAAAAGGAAAATGATAAATGTTGGAGGGAATGTGGCAAAATTGGGACACTAATACACTGCTGGCGGAGTTGTGAATTAATCCAACCATTCTGGAGGGCAATGTGGAATTATGCCCAAAGGGCTAAAAAAGTTCCAGAAATACCACTACTGGGTCTGTATCCCAAAAAGCTAAAAAAAAAATGGGAAAGGACCTGCTTGTACAAAAATATATATAGCTGCTACTTCAGTAGTGGCAAAGAATTGGAAATTAAAGGGATGTCCATCAATTGAGGAATGGCTGAAAAAATTGTGATATTTGGTGGTGATGGAATACTGTTGTGCTATAAGGAATGATGAACAGGATGATTTCAGAAAAAGCTGGAAAGACCTACATGAACTGATGCAGAATGAAATAAGTAGAATAAGGAAAACATTGTAACAGCAATATTGTGGAATAAACAAATGTGATAGATTTAGCTACTATCAGCAATACAATGATCCAGGACAATTCTGAGGGACTTATGACAAAGAATGCTCTCTACCTCCAGAGAAAGAACTGTTGGAGTATGTGAGAAGGGGGTTTGTATTTTGATTTAATCAATCAGGGATTTAGACTTCCCTTCCATTTTTTTTTTAATTTGAGTCAATCAGCAACCAGGGAATTGATCCCATAGGCACTACCCCCCTGGGTGGTACCAGGCTAATTGAGAAATTGTGATTGGTTCCCGGGGAGTGATATAAGAGAGCTAGTGGGTATAGTAAGAATTTATAAGATGAGACCCAGCAGGAAGCTGGGGGGTGGGGGGAGATTATTTTCTGAGGCTGAGATTTGGAGACAGACACTAAGTTATTAGGCTCTGGATTTTTAGGTTAGGAAATTCTTTATCTCCTTTCTATATTTCTCTTATTTTCTTTTTCTTACTAATAAATCTAGCTATTAACAGTCTTGTGACTTAAGGGTTAATTTTAATTTTTGGCGACCACCCATTCTAACCATTACAAATAGGAATGCAGATGAAAGCATAGGATTTTTCACTAGTTTATTTGGGTATATATTTGGGAGTTTTGGTTTTATAAGATTATTCACTTACAAAATGAAAAATATGGAAAAAAATTGAAATGATCCCAATATTTTACAAAATTTAAATACTTTTAACTGTCTTCTCTTTTAGAACATATGCTAGTACAAAAGAGCCATAGGAGAAATATTAATATTAAATAATATTAAATATGAAAAATGAGGTCACTCATTTTGGAGTAACAAAGGAAAAAATAAACAGAAAGATGAAGGAATCAAATTCAAAAACATGCCAAATTATACTATTTTTACCTAATTCAAACACAAATACTTATTTTGAACTTTGTAAATGGCGAGTATTTAAGTCACTTAATATTTCAGTGCTACAGGCAACTATCCCAAATTACAAATCTCAACTAGGATGCAGATCTACAGGTAAAAGAAATTTCTTATTCCAGTGATGTCTTGGGTCCAGGCAAATAAAAAAAAAATTTCAACCTCATGTATGATGTTACTAAATTCCATAATTAAATCATTTACTTTTAGTAAATTTACGAATTTTTTAAGCTTCTTACCTCCAAACTTCCAGAATATGCTGCCCAATGTAAAGGGGTAAATTTATGGAGGACATCAACCTCATTAATGCTGATTCCACTCTCTACAATTTCTGCTAGCTGTTTTACATCTCCAGCTTTCACTGCATCATGTATACTAACAATGTGTACTTTCTTCCTGAGATCTGAAATATCATGAAATTTGAAAGATTATAGGCTATTGTGGTTTCCAGAAAATCCTTTTACCTATATTATCTCAATTAAAATTGACGAATGCATCAACGAAAATTGCACAAAATTATTTTAGTTTTCTAAATCACTATCTGCAAAAAATTGATCTATTATACAATGAAAGTTACTGAAATATGGTTCATTTTTTTGGTCTGGATGTGTGATTTCGCCAGCATAGGGAACTCAGTGTTGTGAAAATTCCCTCTTTTAATGCAAATAGGCAATTAATCTGTCTTAAGAGAATTGCTCAGGGCACAGAGAGGGGCCAGAGGTCCCAGAGCTGGAAGGATTTGATGCTGGTTTTCCTAACTCCAAGGATGTCCTTGAATTCACCATGCTATGATAACTCCTATTTCACTAATGAGACCAAAATTGCAAGTAGCTAGAATCTGATACAAATACCTAGGATAAATTTTATTTGAGTTTCAAGGAGAGGCTGCTGTAGCTATCATAAACAAGCAGTCTGACTACATAAAGTCAGGAATGTTGCACAAAGGATTCGTATTTTGGGTAAGGATTGGATTAGATGATGCTCCCAGCTTTGGGCTTATGTGATTTTGTAAGGTTTATAGGCTCTATAGCTGCCTTTCATATGACCCTCATAACTACAGGAATTATTTTCCCCCACTTTACCAATTAGGAAACAAATATTTATTGAGGTTAAAGGATTTGTCCAGACTCCCAAGCTTCTAAGTAACAGAGGATGGATTTGAACCCTGACCCTCTAACATATATTCTTCGATCTAGTGACACTGGCCTCCTGGTTTTTCCATGAACAAGGCACTCAGTCCTAGACATTTTCTCTGCCTGTTCCCCATGCCTTGAATGTTCTCCCTGCTCCACTCCAACTATAGATCTCCCTGGTTTCCTTTAAATCCAAACTAAAATCCCACCTTCTTCAGGAAGCCTTCTCCCATCCCTCTTAAGTCCAGACTTTCCCTCAGTTATCTCCCATTTATCCAAATATACCTTGCTTTGTATATATTTGATTGTACGTGATCTCCTCCATTAGATTGTGAACTCCTTGAGGGCAGAGACTGTCTTTTGCCTGTTTTTGTATCTCTAGCACTTGGCATAGTCCATGGCACATAGTAGGCACTTACCAAGATTTTACTGAATAAATGAATGAATGAATGAATCTCTAACTCCAATTTTAGTACTTTCAAAGCTAGCTTTCAGAGTATGAGTTATCACATCAAACTACAGGAATATACCCATAAATTAGTCATTCATATTTTTATATTATGTCATCCAATATACTAAACACCAGCTATTTGATATATCATTTTGCAAATCATTTTAAACTGCTTTGTGAACTAGACAAACTAAGGGTTTCTAAGTAGAAACCAAACGATGAAAAGTCACTGAAGAAAAAATATTGGTTAAGAAGGTCAAGCTAGATACCCACTGGGTCTGTGTCCCGAAGAGATAATAAAAAAGGGGAAAGGACCTACTTGTATAAAAATATTTATAGCAGCTCTTTCTGTAGAGGCAAAGAACTGGAAATCAAGGGGATGTCCATCAATTGGAGAATGACTAGACAAACTGTGGTATGTGTTTGTGATGGAATACTACTGTGCTAGAAGAAAGGATAAACAGGATGATTTCAGAAAGAGCAAAAGAGCGAAATATGCAGAACAAGAATATTGTACACAATAACAGCAATATTGTAAGATGATCAACTGTGAAAACTTGGCTACTCTTAGCAGTTCAATGATTTGGAAAAATTTTGAAGGATTTATGATGAGGAATGCTATCCACCTCCAGAGGAAGAACTTTTAGTCAGATGGATGTGGATCAAAGCATATTATCTTTCAAATCAGTGTATTTACAGTTTTATTTGGGGGTTGTATGAGTATGTTAGTACAACAATGACCAATATGGAGTATGTTTTGCATGATGATACACATATGGCCCAGATCAAATTGCTTACCATCACCAAGTAGAAGATGGTTTTGATCTTAAAATTTTGGAAAATGCATGTTGAAAATTATTATTGGGAAAATAAAATATCTTTGAATTTTTTTAAAAGGTCAAGCTAGGTAAGAAAAATAATGGGTATGACATATCTACTAATTCATCTTTCACTATGCAAGACACTGTCAGGTGACAAGAAAATATGAAATATGTCATTGCCCTCAAGAAGCTTAATATCTTTCAGGAAAGACAAAGGCTATACCATTAATTTACTACTAGACAGAGTAGATTGACTT
This sequence comes from Gracilinanus agilis, assembly GCF_016433145.1. NCBI lineage: Eukaryota > Metazoa > Chordata > Mammalia > Didelphimorphia > Didelphidae > Gracilinanus > Gracilinanus agilis. The sequence goes on along the minus strand of NC_058132.1, from coordinate 107,819,861 downwards.
CATAGTTTACTTCATTTATGTCCATGTCTTGTCTACCACACTTTATTCTAGGTTCTCTGAGAACCTGGTATTTCTAGGGAACAAAATGTTTATTTAAAACACTGGGCCAGATTTTTTATACAATTGATTTAGCTCCTTGTATCAATTGTATAAAAAATCAAGCCATTCCCCAATTGATAAATGGGCAAGGGATATGAATAGGTGTAGAAGACCGATTGGAGAAATAGGGTCAAAATAGGGCCTATTATCTGGATTCCCTACATGACCAATCCAGGCTGAGGCAGTCTTGGTGTTTGGTCCTGGTCACCTGAGCCCTGAAAAGCTCTGGTACCAGCAGGTTGGTTAATCCAAAAACAACTTGACCCCTCCAGGAGACTATTGGAAGTCATTTAGAGAAATAGAGTCTGTAATAGATATTTTATCTGGATCCCATTGCAAAATCATTGGCAAGTAAAACTGTGTGTATGATTTTTTCTGCAATGCATGTCAGGACGCAGAAAGAATGGGCCATCTAAGGTAAAAATCTGAGACTCCTCTTTTGACTCATTTTCAGATCCCCACCTTTTCTTAATATTCTTATTGGAAAGCTTTGAGTCCTTAGCAGACCAGCAGCTACTGAGTTAACCACTTTTCTCCTTGATAATTAAGAAGCCTGAACTCTAAAAAATATATTACTTAGATAAGGCCAGAGACAGACAAGAGACAAGACTTTATCTGCCCAGGTGTAGTCCTGGACAGAACGCAATTAGTAAAAATCTCTATGAAATATATTTCTGCTCCCAGAATTAACCCCCTACTAATTGGTGGTTGGAATTTGGCCTTTGACCCTAGACCTATCTCTCTACTTTTTAGACTTTAATGAGTTTTTTGTATGATTTGTGACCCCTTCACAGCTGTGATTCTTTCTCTGTGTTCTTTGTTTGAAACCAGTATAAAAATAAACTCAAAACTCCATGAAGTTGGAGCAGCATGGGCTAACCACTAGTCTGGCTGTTCTCAGTTTCTGTTTTCTGTCTTTTCAATCCGACACCACTAAATGCCACTCAGGACCCCCCCAAAATATATAGAGCTGGCTCTCTATAAATAGGCAATTTTCAGATAAAGAAATCAAAACTATCAATAAGCACATGAGAAAGTGTTCTAAATCTATAATAATCAGAGAAATGTAAATCAAAACAACTCTGAGGTACCACCTCACACCTAGCAGATTGGCTAAAATGACAGCAGGGGAAAGTAAGGAATGTTGGAGGGGATGTGGCAAAATTGGGACATTAATGCATTGCTGGTGGAGTTGTGAACTGATCCACCCATTCTGGAAGGCAATTTGGAACTATGCCCAAAGAGCTCTAAAGGACTGCCTGCCCTTTGATCCAGCCATACAATTATTGGGTTTGTACCCCAAAGAGATCATAGATAAAAAGACTCGTACAAAAATATTTATAGCTGCTCTTTTTGTGGTGGCAAAAAACTGGAAAATGAGGATAGCCCTTCAGTTGGGGAATGGCTGAACAAATTGTGGTATATGCTGGTAATGGAATACTATTGTACTCAAAGGAATAATAAACTGGAGGAATTCCATGTGAACTGGAAAGACCTCCAGGAATTGATGCAGAGTGAAAACAGAGCCAGAAGAACATTGTACACAGAGACTGACACACTGTGGTAAAATTGAATGTAATGGACTTCTGTACTAGCAGCAATGTAATGACCCAGGACAATTCTGAGGGATTTATGGAAAAGAATGCTACCCACATTCAGAGGAAGAACTACAGGAGAGGAAACACAGAAGAAAAACAACTGCTTGAACACATGGATTGACGCGGACATGATTGGGGATGTAGACTCAAAACGACCACACCAATGCAACTATCAATAATATGGAAATAGGTCTTGATTGATGACACATGTTAAAACTAGTGGAAATGTGTGTAGGCTATGGGGGAGGGGGGTGAAGTGGGGGAAGAGGAAAGTAAAAACATGTAACCATGGAAAATTTTTCTAAAAAAATAAAATATTTAAATTTTAAAAATAAATAAAACACTGGGCCAGAAACAGGTACCTGTAGAGATCTAGTGATGAAAGGCAAGGAGCAGGGATTAGGTGGGACTCATGGAAGCTTTACAGTTTCAGTAGTCTGAGGCTCCAAGGCAGCTAACCCTTCAGGCTCTGAACATGTGCATAGATCAAAGGTACAAGTAGAAGTAGTGTGAGTATTTGCTTGAGCCTATGATTATGCTGTTGTGCTGCTCCATCTGGACACAGATACAATGAGGAAGCTGAGTAGCAACAACACATCACAGATTTGGTGGCTCAAACCAATCTCATCTCTAGGGATGCCTTGTCAAGGGTAATTGGACATAACCCATATAAAGGAAGACCACTCAACTGGAAAGTACAGAAATGAGGGCTTACAGACCTGGCTCCACTCCTAACTTGATGAAGGCACTGAACAAGTGACTTACTTGGCCTCTGGGCCTCAATTTTTTAGGTTTATGAAGTTTCATGGAAAAGGTGGGACCTGAGGCTTTAAAGGATAAATATAATTTAAATAAGTTAGCAAGAGGTCATACTACATAGAATAAGCTCCTTGAAGACAAGGTCCTTACTTTAATAGCAAATTATTTCACACATACTTGGATTTCAGTAGTTTGCTGAATTAATGTACCTACTCCAAGGGTAGTAACATGTAACCATGCTTCATCATCAATCTTTTCCTTTCCTCCTATCTTCTGGCTCTCAATGACACCAGGCTCCCTTCCTGAAGACACAGCTTCAGTGGCCACCCTCTCCAGTATTGTTTTAGTCCCCCCAGTCACTGGTGGAATGCTCCTTGTTTCCATTGCTTCTTGCAGGTTCTTCCTCTGTCATCATTCAGGAACCTCTCTTGCACTGAGGTTCTATCCCTATCTATTAACAAATTGAAATTTTGGTAGAATGATTCCCTAGTTTCTTTAACGAATGTTCAGTGTTTAGGTCACTATCTTCTCCCTCCACCAACACTTGTCCTAATACTAGGAGACTTCAACATACATACTGTACTTCCTCAAATATCCTTTCCTCCCAGGTCCACAATTTGCTCATGTCACTTCTACATTCCATCCTTCTTCCCCTCTACACAGAGATAATCATATCCTTGATCTTGCTAACATCCACAAATGTACCACTTCCATGTTCACAAACTATGAAATTACCTTGTCTGACAACAATCTGCTGTTATTACACCTCTCACACTGCCTCACAACTCCAATCCTGTTTTTCATCCTCCACAGCCTCCAATCCCTCCAACCCTCAGGTCTTTCCCAGGCTGTCACTCCTAAACTGGCTACATACTCTTATCTCTTCTCCATCCAGATCCCTAAGTGAACCCATTAAGCTCTATATTGTCCTCATCTCTCAAGACTCTTGACCACTTAACCTATCACCAATCTTGCCCTATCAAATCTCAAACTTAGATTACTCCCACTATTCATTACCTTGACTCCTACTCACTTGCTGCTGCATGAAGGTAGAGAAAAATCACAAAATCTTGCTAAATCCACTACAAATTTAGGTTACATAATCTCAACTGGGCCCTCATTGTGGCAAGGTAATCCTTCTGTACCTCCCTAATTAATTCACTGTCCCACTCAACCCAGCAATTTTTCCAAACCTTTTCAGAATTCCTCAAACCTCTTATGGCTCTCCCTTAGCTCCCCTCTAAGCTGAGAAACTTACCTCATATTCACTGAAAAAAAAAAAAAAACTGAGGCCATTTGCAAAGAATTCCCTCTTCTCCTCACTTTATTTAACATCCCTACTCATAGGAGAAGATAACCCTCATCCCAGCCAAGGCAAACCCCTTTACAGGCACAAATGATCTCATTTCACTGCCTCTTCCACTAAATTGTCCCATTAATCATCCCCACCCTCTATCTTATCTTCAATTTCTCCCTTTCTACAGGGTGCCTCCCTCCTACAAACATACCCAAGTCTCCAAAGAAACCCTTATTCAATCCATCAGTCTCTACTATCACCTCCTATCTCCTTGTCTTTTGTGATTAAATTTCTTGAAAGGCTGAATATTTTCACTTCCTTTCCTCTCACTTTCTTCTTACCTCCCAACAGTCTAGTTTCCAACCTCATAGATATCTTCCAAGTTACTAATCATCTCTTAACTGCCAGATCAGTGTCCTTTTCTTCATCCTTCTTGATCTCTCTGCAGCCTTTAATAGTTGATCACCTTTGTCTCATTTATACTCTCTTCTCTCTAGTTACCATCACACTACTCTTCTTTGGTTTCTCCTATGTGACTGTTCCTTTTACTGGATCTCCATCCAGATCACACTTACTAACTATGAGTGTCCCCCATAGCTCTTTCCTGGGCCCTCTTCTCATGTCTCTCTATATTATTTCACTTGGTTATCTCATCAGCTTCCATGGATTCATTTATCCCAATGCTACTGATTCTCAGATGTACTTATTCAGTACTAATCTCTCAACTCTCTCTCCAACTGCCTGCATTTAACTCCAAATGCCATTAGACATCTTGAACTGGATGTCTTGTAAACATTCAATTCAGCATGTCCTGATCTAAATTCATCATCTTTCCCTACAAAGTTTTCCCCTTTTCCAAACTCCCCTATTACTATCCTTCATCTTGCCAGGGCACCACCATCCTCCCAGTCACCTAGGCTTGAAACCTAGATGTCATCCAAATCCTCACTTTTACCCTACATATCAAATGTGTCACCAAGTCTTGTCAATTTTACCTATAAAATTACTCAGAGAATATGCCCCATTCTTCCCACTGCCACAATACAGGTCCAAGGTCTCATCACCCCACACCTAAACTATTACAATAGCCTGGTAGGTTGGTCTCCCTGACACAAGTCTCTCCCCAATCCAGTCTATCTTTTCAAAATGATCTTCCTAAAGCATGAATCTAACTATACTACTCCCTTCCTCAACTACTATTTAATAAACTCTTTTAGCTCCCTATCACTGCCAGGATCAAATATAAAAATCTGTGTTGGGCATTCAAAGCCCTTCATAACTGGGTCCCTCCTACATTTCCAATATTCTTATAACCATTCACTCACACACTCTGTGACCCAGTGACCTCCTTGCTATTCTTTACACAAGACATCCCATCTCCTGATTCTGAGCATTTGCACTGGCTATGGTCTCCCACACCTAGAATTCCCTCCCATATCACCTCTATGACTTCCTTTAAATTCTATCTAAAATCTCCAGAATATAAGAAGTCTTCTGTAAGTCTTCCCTCTGTAAATTATCTCCAATTTATCCTGTATATCACTTATCTGGTCATAGTGATTTGTATACTGTTTCCCTTTTAGACTATACATTCCATAAGAGCAGGAACTATCTTTTGCCTTTCTTTGAATCCCTTGTGCTTAGCACAATGCCTGACACAGAAAGTATTTATTAAATGCTTGTTGATTGACAACTAAGTGTTATTAAATTCTAGCAGCTGAAAGAAAGTTAATAAAATCATAATTATTATAGAACTTTTGGAGCCAGGAAAAAATCTCAAGAGATCATCAGGTAGAACTCTGTCAATGTACACATGGACCAAAACCTAGAGAGGTGACGCAGTTTGCCCAAGATAATCATTGCTCTAGCCAAATTAAAAATCTAATTTTCCTGATTTCCAGGCTAGAGTTTTATTATTATTAATATTAGTATTAGTATTAGTATTATGCTACTACTCTAGTTATATAATCAAATATAAGCCATACTTTTTGTTGGCCTTTGGATTAAAATTATTATCTGAGCTTTCACTGATATGGATATTATATTCATCAATACAGATCTCAAGCTCATAATCAAGAATTACCATGGCCAAAAAAAAAGTATCACCTGGTGGTGACAAACCTGGTAATGAACTTTTAAAAATCTGACTAGCATTTCCCAAGTATGATAGACAATACAAGTCCATGAGGCCATATGTGAAGTCCTTCTAGCCTGGTGAGATATACAAAAGCTTTTGTGTGCAACTAGCCTAGCCTTGGAATGCCCACAGTTACTTCCACACCTTGACAGAGACACAAAAGGCAAATAAAGGCTTAAGAGGAAGACTTCTATGGAAGGACACACACATTCATTTTGGATCCCCACAGTGTAATTTTATCCATTTGAGAACCTCTGAGGTAGAAATTCCCTCCATCAATGAAATTAGATAAGGTATAAATTATAGTCTTAGAGTTACCTAGTGCACTGAGGCATTAAGTGATTTGCCTGTGACCATGCAGCTAGTGAGTGGCAAAGCTAAAGAATTTTAAATCCAAGTCTACTAGACTTCAAGGCTGATTTTCTTATCATATGCATATGCAGTTTATAAATTTCTGATTTTCCCATTTGTATATCAAACAAGAAAATTCTTATTTGGCTGATTTAGTATGATACTAATCTCCATGTTATTCCTCAAACCAGACATTCCATCTCCCTTGACTTCTGCCTGACATTGCCACTGTTGGTCCTCATGTCTGAATTCCTGGCTTCCCTTGTTTCTTTCAAGTTCCAACTTTAGCCCATCTTTTACCAGGAGCCTTTCCTGATCTCTCTATTGATTATTTCCAGTTTATTCTGTATATATCTTTGTAGATATCTGCATGTTGTCTCTTCCACTAAACTGAGGTCCTGTGAAGTGTGGGGTATTTTTTGCCTTTCTGTGTGTGTATGTGTTTTAATAACCCTTCTGTCTTAGAATCAATGGATTCCAGGATAGAAGAACAATAAGGGCTAGGCAATTGGGGTTAAGTGGCTTGCCCAGGATCACATGGCTAGGAAGTATGAGGCCACATTTGAACCCAGGGCCTCCTATCTCCAAGACTGGCTTTCGATATCCACTGAACCACTTAGCTGCCACTTATGCTTTTCTTTGTGCTAAGAAAGTGCTTTCTTAGAATGGTCCCTGACATATGAAGAGCAGTTAATAATGCTCACTGAATTTCAAGAATTAGGGCAGCATGCATGAGATTGTACAGAGACCAACAATAAAAACTGAAAGGAGGACAGAAGGTGAAGCTGGCCAGAAAAAATTAGGTGAAAGAGGGAAGGATTATAATAATAATAACAGCAGCCATAACTAAGGTTCACAGAACCCAATTTAAAAAAAATCTCACATACATCTTCTCTGAGGCAGGAAGGAAGGATACTTCTAGCCCAGTGATGGCGAAACTTTTTTGAAGACAGAGTGCCAGGCCCTGCCCAGCCCAAGCACTACACTCTCCACCAGCTCTGCCACCTGTGAGTCACTCACCTTACCCCCATTGGGCTGCTGGGCAGAGGAGCAGGTGATATGAAAAAAGTCCTCTGGAATGGTGGAGAGGGGGAAGGGAGCAACTCTGACCAAGTCCCTCTGCCTTTCTAGTAATGAACTGGGGGGAAGGGGGAGGGGAACACTCTGCATGCCATCTTTGGCAACTGTGCCATAGGTTCGCCATTACTATTCTAGACTCTAAGGGCACATAAGCCCACCAGCAGAGAAAAAGAGGAGAGAGGGAGAAGGGGTAAAGGGGAGAGGAGAGGGGGGAGAGGAGAGGGGGGGAGAGGAAGGGGGGGGAGGGAGAGGAAGAGAGAGACAGAGAGAGAGAGATTTGACTCATTAACTCTTTCCTTCCCGGAAGACTGCAGGAGCCTGTGCCCCCGAGAGTGGCCAGCCAGGCAGACTCACTCGAGACGGTCACGGGCGCGGAGGAATCGGAGGCCGCAGGCAAGGAGGAATCCTGAGACCACGACGACTCCTTGACGCCCCGGGCGCCACTGCAGTCTCTCACTTTGCAAAGGGTTTCCAGCTTTCTGCCTCCAAATCCCCCTAGCTATAAATCTAAGTTGCCACGGGAACAGGTAAACGTCCGGGATGGATACGTCACTTCCGCTTCCGGGAAGACCGACAACTCTTCCTCCCCCTTCCCCCTACACCCCACGCCGCCCCGCCCCACCCTCGTCTCCTGGGGCCGAGCGTCCTTTCCTTTGGGAGGTTTACTGAGGAGGAGCTCATCCCGATGGGCCGCCCCTCGGCCGGCCTCAGGATTATCACTTCAGCCGCCCAAAAAATCGTGGTGGGGGCGGCCATCTACAGCTCCTGTCTCGTCCAGAGACGTTGGTTGTGTGAACAGCACCGATGTTGGGACGGCCTGGATTGCCTTACGTGTAGGTGCCCGACCCGGCCGAGGGTGGGGCGTGGGGGGCTGCTCGCTGTGGTAGAGCGGGGAGGACGCAGGCCGGGGCGGGCGCTCGGCCTCGCCCTGTCCGGCCCGCTTTGTAGCTGTGTGACCTCGGGGAAGTCATTGCACCCCTCAGGGTTCGGCCTCCTTCCCTGGTAAAACGTGGTTAATACCACCCAGTGGAAGGAAGGAAGGGTGGTAGGGAGAGGAAGAAACCGGAAGGGGGGGAAGGGAGGAAGAAAGATTAATTGCGGAAGTTGGAGTCAGAAAAATTGCCTTGAAATCCCAATCCTGCCCCTAATTCATAGATTTAGGGAAAGTCTCACACTTTTTTGAACCTCAGTTTCTTTTTCCGAAAAGTTAAGGTGTTGATTGGGCTAGATGTTCTCCATAGTCCATTTGTTCTTAAAATCTTAGAATAATAACTAGCATTAATAGAGCACTTCAAAATTTTGCAAAACTTTTTACGCGTTTTATTTCTTTTGATCCAATACTAACAGAGAGGTTACGACCTAACCAGGGTTACACAGGTTAGTAGTGTTTTGAGTCAGGATTCAAGCCAAGGTTTTTCTGGCTCCAAATCTAACAATTCTGTCCATGTGACCTAAAATATAATATCCTCACCGGCCTTGCCTACCCCCTCTTAAAGGGGAGACCTGATGAGGTAATAGTGGTAAAATCCCTTTATAAATTATAGAGATCTGGGCACAATCAAGGTGGCAATGAATGATAGAAATTATAGGATTTCGAGCTGTGGTTTGTCCATGGTCACAGCTACTTATTTAATATAATGCCACACCTTGAGGCAGCTATGTGACCCAGAAGATAAGAGTGCTGGGCCTGAAACCAGAAAGATCAGAGTTCAAATATGTCCTCACTCACTTAGCAATGTGACCCTGGACAAATCACAACCACTTTTATGCCTTATCCACTGGATAAAGAAATAGCAAAACATTCAAGTATCTTTGCTAAGAAAACCTCATACAAGGCCACAACTAAATGCCATCCATTGGTTGTATTTTTTTTGTAGTCCTTGTTTTTACAAGATATGAAGCCCTGTACCTATGAAGAGACCATATCTTAGGAGCATAAATTTAGAGTTGAAAATAAGACCAAATCTCTCATTTTACTAAAGTTTCTCTTACATCTCCCACTTCCCAGTTATTAGTTACATAGNTCCTGGGCCCTCTTCTCATGTCTCTCTATATTATTTCACTTGGTTATCTCATCAGCTTCCATGGATTCATTTATCCCAATGCTACTGATTCTCAGATGTACTTATTCAGTACTAATCTCTCAACTCTCTCTCCAACTGCCTGCATTTAACTCCAAATGCCATTAGACATCTTGAACTGGATGTCTTGTAAACATTCAATTCAGCATGTCCTGATCTAAATTCATCATCTTTCCCTACAAAGTTTTCCCCTTTTCCAAACTCCCCTATTACTATCCTTCATCTTGCCAGGGCACCACCATCCTCCCAGTCACCTAGGCTTGAAACCTAGATGTCATCCAAATCCTCACTTTTACCCTACATATCAAATGTGTCACCAAGTCTTGTCAATTTTACCTATAAAATTACTCAGAGAATATGCCCCATTCTTCCCACTGCCACAATACAGGTCCAAGGTCTCATCACCCCACACCTAAACTATTACAATAGCCTGGTAGGTTGGTCTCCCTGACACAAGTCTCTCCCCAATCCAGTCTATCTTTTCAAAATGATCTTCCTAAAGCATGAATCTAACTATACTACTCCCTTCCTCAACTACTATTTAATAAACTCTTTTAGCTCCCTATCACTGCCAGGATCAAATATAAAAATCTGTGTTGGGCATTCAAAGCCCTTCATAACTGGGTCCCTCCTACATTTCCAATATTCTTATAACCATTCACTCACACACTCTGTGACCCAGTGACCTCCTTGCTATTCTTTACACAAGACATCCCATCTCCTGATTCTGAGCATTTGCACTGGCTATGGTCTCCCACACCTAGAATTCCCTCCCATATCACCTCTATGACTTCCTTTAAATTCTATCTAAAATCTCCAGAATATAAGAAGTCTTCTGTAAGTCTTCCCTCTGTAAATTATCTCCAATTTATCCTGTATATCACTTATCTGGTCATAGTGATTTGTATACTGTTTCCCTTTTAGACTATACATTCCATAAGAGCAGGAACTATCTTTTGCCTTTCTTTGAATCCCTTGTGCTTAGCACAATGCCTGACACAGAAAGTATTTATTAAATGCTTGTTGATTGACAACTAAGTGTTATTAAATTCTAGCAGCTGAAAGAAAGTTAATAAAATCATAATTATTATAGAACTTTTGGAGCCAGGAAAAAATCTCAAGAGATCATCAGGTAGAACTCTGTCAATGTACACATGGACCAAAACCTAGAGAGGTGACGCAGTTTGCCCAAGATAATCATTGCTCTAGCCAAATTAAAAATCTAATTTTCCTGATTTCCAGGCTAGAGTTTTATTATTATTAATATTAGTATTAGTATTAGTATTATGCTACTACTCTAGTTATATAATCAAATATAAGCCATACTTTTTGTTGGCCTTTGGATTAAAATTATTATCTGAGCTTTCACTGATATGGATATTATATTCATCAATACAGATCTCAAGCTCATAATCAAGAATTACCATGGCCAAAAAAAAAGTATCACCTGGTGGTGACAAACCTGGTAATGAACTTTTAAAAATCTGACTAGCATTTCCCAAGTATGATAGACAATACAAGTCCATGAGGCCATATGTGAAGTCCTTCTAGCCTGGTGAGATATACAAAAGCTTTTGTGTGCAACTAGCCTAGCCTTGGAATGCCCACAGTTACTTCCACACCTTGACAGAGACACAAAAGGCAAATAAAGGCTTAAGAGGAAGACTTCTATGGAAGGACACACACATTCATTTTGGATCCCCACAGTGTAATTTTATCCATTTGAGAACCTCTGAGGTAGAAATTCCCTCCATCAATGAAATTAGATAAGGTATAAATTATAGTCTTAGAGTTACCTAGTGCACTGAGGCATTAAGTGATTTGCCTGTGACCATGCAGCTAGTGAGTGGCAAAGCTAAAGAATTTTAAATCCAAGTCTACTAGACTTCAAGGCTGATTTTCTTATCATATGCATATGCAGTTTATAAATTTCTGATTTTCCCATTTGTATATCAAACAAGAAAATTCTTATTTGGCTGATTTAGTATGATACTAATCTCCATGTTATTCCTCAAACCAGACATTCCATCTCCCTTGACTTCTGCCTGACATTGCCACTGTTGGTCCTCATGTCTGAATTCCTGGCTTCCCTTGTTTCTTTCAAGTTCCAACTTTAGCCCATCTTTTACCAGGAGCCTTTCCTGATCTCTCTATTGATTATTTCCAGTTTATTCTGTATATATCTTTGTAGATATCTGCATGTTGTCTCTTCCACTAAACTGAGGTCCTGTGAAGTGTGGGGTATTTTTTGCCTTTCTGTGTGTGTATGTGTTTTAATAACCCTTCTGTCTTAGAATCAATGGATTCCAGGATAGAAGAACAATAAGGGCTAGGCAATTGGGGTTAAGTGGCTTGCCCAGGATCACATGGCTAGGAAGTATGAGGCCACATTTGAACCCAGGGCCTCCTATCTCCAAGACTGGCTTTCGATATCCACTGAACCACTTAGCTGCCACTTATGCTTTTCTTTGTGCTAAGAAAGTGCTTTCTTAGAATGGTCCCTGACATATGAAGAGCAGTTAATAATGCTCACTGAATTTCAAGAATTAGGGCAGCATGCATGAGATTGTACAGAGACCAACAATAAAAACTGAAAGGAGGACAGAAGGTGAAGCTGGCCAGAAAAAATTAGGTGAAAGAGGGAAGGATTATAATAATAATAACAGCAGCCATAACTAAGGTTCACAGAACCCAATTTAAAAAAAATCTCACATACATCTTCTCTGAGGCAGGAAGGAAGGATACTTCTAGCCCAGTGATGGCGAAACTTTTTTGAAGACAGAGTGCCAGGCCCTGCCCAGCCCAAGCACTACACTCTCCACCAGCTCTGCCACCTGTGAGTCACTCACCTTACCCCCATTGGGCTGCTGGGCAGAGGAGCAGGTGATATGAAAAAAGTCCTCTGGAATGGTGGAGAGGGGGAAGGGAGCAACTCTGACCAAGTCCCTCTGCCTTTCTAGTAATGAACTGGGGGGAAGGGGGAGGGGAACACTCTGCATGCCATCTTTGGCAACTGTGCCATAGGTTCGCCATTACTATTCTAGACTCTAAGGGCACATAAGCCCACCAGCAGAGAAAAAGAGGAGAGAGGGAGAAGGGGTAAAGGGGAGAGGAGAGGGGGGAGAGGAGAGGGGGGGAGAGGAAGGGGGGGGAGGGAGAGGAAGAGAGAGACAGAGAGAGAGAGATTTGACTCATTAACTCTTTCCTTCCCGGAAGACTGCAGGAGCCTGTGCCCCCGAGAGTGGCCAGCCAGGCAGACTCACTCGAGACGGTCACGGGCGCGGAGGAATCGGAGGCCGCAGGCAAGGAGGAATCCTGAGACCACGACGACTCCTTGACGCCCCGGGCGCCACTGCAGTCTCTCACTTTGCAAAGGGTTTCCAGCTTTCTGCCTCCAAATCCCCCTAGCTATAAATCTAAGTTGCCACGGGAACAGGTAAACGTCCGGGATGGATACGTCACTTCCGCTTCCGGGAAGACCGACAACTCTTCCTCCCCCTTCCCCCTACACCCCACGCCGCCCCGCCCCACCCTCGTCTCCTGGGGCCGAGCGTCCTTTCCTTTGGGAGGTTTACTGAGGAGGAGCTCATCCCGATGGGCCGCCCCTCGGCCGGCCTCAGGATTATCACTTCAGCCGCCCAAAAAATCGTGGTGGGGGCGGCCATCTACAGCTCCTGTCTCGTCCAGAGACGTTGGTTGTGTGAACAGCACCGATGTTGGGACGGCCTGGATTGCCTTACGTGTAGGTGCCCGACCCGGCCGAGGGTGGGGCGTGGGGGGCTGCTCGCTGTGGTAGAGCGGGGAGGACGCAGGCCGGGGCGGGCGCTCGGCCTCGCCCTGTCCGGCCCGCTTTGTAGCTGTGTGACCTCGGGGAAGTCATTGCACCCCTCAGGGTTCGGCCTCCTTCCCTGGTAAAACGTGGTTAATACCACCCAGTGGAAGGAAGGAAGGGTGGTAGGGAGAGGAAGAAACCGGAAGGGGGGGAAGGGAGGAAGAAAGATTAATTGCGGAAGTTGGAGTCAGAAAAATTGCCTTGAAATCCCAATCCTGCCCCTAATTCATAGATTTAGGGAAAGTCTCACACTTTTTTGAACCTCAGTTTCTTTTTCCGAAAAGTTAAGGTGTTGATTGGGCTAGATGTTCTCCATAGTCCATTTGTTCTTAAAATCTTAGAATAATAACTAGCATTAATAGAGCACTTCAAAATTTTGCAAAACTTTTTACGCGTTTTATTTCTTTTGATCCAATACTAACAGAGAGGTTACGACCTAACCAGGGTTACACAGGTTAGTAGTGTTTTGAGTCAGGATTCAAGCCAAGGTTTTTCTGGCTCCAAATCTAACAATTCTGTCCATGTGACCTAAAATATAATATCCTCACCGGCCTTGCCTACCCCCTCTTAAAGGGGAGACCTGATGAGGTAATAGTGGTAAAATCCCTTTATAAATTATAGAGATCTGGGCACAATCAAGGTGGCAATGAATGATAGAAATTATAGGATTTCGAGCTGTGGTTTGTCCATGGTCACAGCTACTTATTTAATATAATGCCACACCTTGAGGCAGCTATGTGACCCAGAAGATAAGAGTGCTGGGCCTGAAACCAGAAAGATCAGAGTTCAAATATGTCCTCACTCACTTAGCAATGTGACCCTGGACAAATCACAACCACTTTTATGCCTTATCCACTGGATAAAGAAATAGCAAAACATTCAAGTATCTTTGCTAAGAAAACCTCATACAAGGCCACAACTAAATGCCATCCATTGGTTGTATTTTTTTTGTAGTCCTTGTTTTTACAAGATATGAAGCCCTGTACCTATGAAGAGACCATATCTTAGGAGCATAAATTTAGAGTTGAAAATAAGACCAAATCTCTCATTTTACTAAAGTTTCTCTTACATCTCCCACTTCCCAGTTATTAGTTACATAGTAATAATACAAAAATAGCTAGGATTTGTGACATTTTAAAGTTTGCAAAGCACTTTACATATCTAATTTGATCCTTACAATCCTGTGCCTTAGTTAAGATATTAGATGATTATATATTCTCATTTTGCATGTGAGGAAACTGATGGCAAGGATAAGTGATTTGCCCAGGTTTACACAAGTCCAAGAAATGTTTTTAAGTAGTAGCTTTTACTTTACAGATCATAATTGGATCATTAGGAGTCAGCCAGTCAGAAGTACCAAGAGCCACAAAGACTGAAGTTCAAATCTGTCCTCAGGCTTAGTTGTGTGATGGAGATACTTTACTTGTTTGCTTATTTCCTCATTTACAAAATGGATATGATAATAATAGTACTTCCTTCCTAAGGTTGTGAGGTCAAAATGAGGTATTTGTAAAGTGCTTTGCAAACCTTAAAAGCGTTAAGAAAAATGCTTTTTGGGCACTGTAGTCTAATGGAGCTCTGGGCTAATGAAGATGGCAGTATTCTGGTTCTGGCTTTGGCATTAGTTATTTTGTGACCTCTGCTTGTTACTCCTTTCTTTAAAAGATTTAGATGACCTATAATGACCCTTCCAGCACTAAGATTCTATTTACTCCTAGCAGAGAACGCGAGTAGTATGGTGTTGGGAATTAACATAGCTAGACTCTTTTTTTTTTTAAACATTTATTAATATTCATTTTTAACATGGTTACATGATTCATGCTCCTCCTTTCCCCTTCAACCCCCCCCCCCCCGCACCCCCCCTACCCATGCGCATTAGACTCATTTTTATAAAAGTGAAGAGCACGAATGGAGTTACCTGATGGATAGTGAGACTAGATTATGGAATATAGAAAGGCAGGCAAAGATGTTTTGATTTATTTTCAGTAGGAAATAGAGAACTAGTGGAGCTCTTTAGCAGAAGAGTGGTATAATTAACAGCAGCAATATTTAAGGAAATCTGATGATGGTATACAGAATAAAGAGTGGAGTGAGGAGTCCAAGCAGTTGTAACAGCTTTTCTCTTAGTAATCCACATGTAAGGGGTTGAAGGGTCTAAAAGCAGTAGAAATATAGTGGAAGAGATACTTGGTAAGAAAAAAATGTTAGGATTGATTAGCTGACCTGATTGGAGAAAAGATCAAGAGAAGTCAAACATGGCTCTAAGTTTCAAGGTGACATGTGAGGCCAATGGTATAACAAACTTTCCATTCCATTGAAATTTTGACTACCCCTTACCCTATTTCTTGCTATATACCTATCAAATACCAGGTAAAGACATTATTTGAAAATGTACTAGTTTAAGGAACAACTTTTAGTTCCAACTTGAAATATTAGGCAATATTAGCTCAGCTCACCTACTATAGGACTGACATATTAGAAAATTTCTTTAGCAATTTTTTAACCATTAACCTATTTCCATAAAGGTAGTTACTTCATCATATATAATTGAACAGTTCTAATTATCATCCCAGTCTGTTTAAGTTGGCATCCAAAACTTAAGTCAATTTTGATATAAGCCAGGAGATAATTCAGTGTCACTCAAATGTGCTGTTAAAAAAATCAGTGAGGCATCATTGGCATAGTGGATAGTATTGGCTCAGAAACTGAAAGACCCAAGTTCAAATGATGGCCCTGATATTTAAAAAGCTGCCATTCTGGCAAGGTACTTAACCTTTTTATACCTGTTTCTTTAGATGCAAAATAGTGTTGGTCTAGATAGCCTCCAAGGTTCCCTTTAGCTCTATATTTACCATTTAATTCTTCCTCCCCCCCCCCCCCAAATACCTCCCTAATGACATGGTTAGAGGTCTGGTACCAGCCTAATGATAGACCATTTGTTATCTGTGAACATATTGTATCCCTCTCCTTAGAATGTAAGCTCCTTGAGGGCAGAATCTCTACTAGATTTAAGTCCAGATTCCACTATTAGGGGTATGACCTTGAACACAGTGAATTAACTTCTTGGAGCCTGTTTCCTTATTTGTAAGAAGAAGAAATCTGATAGAGGTCTGATATGGAAAGATAAATAGGAAATTAGCACAAACATATATAACCACGACCCATCCACCAATAGGATCAGAAATAGTTCTCAGAATTGAAATCATTAAAAACCATAGAATCTGAGATCCAACTTCATACTTACCAATTGGCAAAGGTTGCCACATAATACTGAAAGTGGACTGGGTGTGGCCCAAAAGATCCCTTTCAAGTTGTAAACTGGCTATCAATTCTCCTGAGTTGTTTTGAATTATAGTATTTGAGAAATGTGAGTTAGTAATACACCAACATTTAATTAATTGTAAACATCAATGACATTAGACTATGTCACCCTACTTCTTAGCATCCAGGCAACTAAACAGTTCAAATAGCAGAGACTGAGAACAAATTTTTCAGCTGTCTCTGCAGAAGAAATCACAGAAATAATCCTAAAGGAAAAACTTTCCTCACACCTTTAGAACAGTTTTTAAACCAAACTTTTTAAAGTGAGGTTAAATATATGAATGACAGCTTTTAGTTCTACGTTTATGAAAACATGCTAAGAAATTAAGAACTAGCTGTCATTTAGGCTAGGTAGTTAGTCTAATTAAAAAGATAAACTATGAGTTAACAAATCTTCCCCCATTGTTAAAATATTTGTTAAGATCCTTTTCTA
Source organism: Gracilinanus agilis (assembly GCF_016433145.1). Classification (NCBI taxonomy): domain Eukaryota; kingdom Metazoa; phylum Chordata; class Mammalia; order Didelphimorphia; family Didelphidae; genus Gracilinanus; species Gracilinanus agilis. The sequence continues at coordinate 107,802,873 of NC_058132.1, read as the reverse complement.
GCATGATTATACTAGGTTTCTTTGTAATGTTTAAAGTTTGATAGGAATTTATTTAGGGGTGAGGGCATCATCATAAGGCAATGGTTCATAATCTTTTTTTGTGTTGGGGTTCTCTTCGGCAGTCTGGTAAAGCCTATGAACCTCTTTCTCAGGTTTTTCAAAACATAAAATATATAGGATTTAAATGGAAACCAATTATACTAAAATAAAGATGTCGTTTTCCAAGCTGGATGGATCTGTGGGGCCCATGTTAAAGACCTCTTTTTAAAGTTAAAGACTGTAGTTAGTATTTTAAGAGGCACCCTTATTCCAACTAATCACAATATTGATTCATGTTCAGAATAGTATCTTAAAGTATTCATAAATTAAAATTTAGCCATACATTCTAAAGCCATTCATGAAATAAAGAGATACAACCTCAGTTACTTCATCATTCTATTTATTACATGTATGAATATTAACATCTCACGGTATCTGATTTATCATCTAATCCAGTCAAAATCAACAAAGGAAAAGATTAACCATGCTTCAAAATGAACATTCTTACATTTCCCCTTTGACTTAAAATAAAAAATGTTATGTTCATCTGCTTTAAATTGTTGACAGTTTGAAAAATGTCATTAAAAATCACCTTCAACTACTAAATATACTTGTTTGTTAAATGTTTGATGGCACTGGTGTCCACTTTTAAGAATAAAAGTTGCTTCATTTGTTTCTGTCAAACTGACATTTTGGTTTTTGTTTTTTAAATAATCTGGATATATATGCAAGTTTGTCCTGTTGAGTTTAAAACTTTTTTTTTTTTTTTGAAATCTAGACTTTACTATTGAGAAAGGTCCTGCAGTGCTGATATCCCCTTTTGATGGATGAAAATTAACTTCAGGTTCGTTTGGTTTTTGTTTTCTTTTTTTAATCATGGGAGGCTACTAGTAAAAAGGTCTATGTTGAGGTCGCTGTTTAATTCCACCCAATAAAAAGTACAGAAACACTGTCTTTATTTGATGGTGTGCATAAACATTACACTCCATGGATAGCAAAAATATTTTTATTTATAATTTACAGTTCCACAAGTGAAAATTGTACATATTTTACACATACAATTTCATTTTGTTAAATTTGCACGCATCTACAGAACTTTCACACAACGAGCACCTGAAACTGTGCAGGCAGTAGGAAATGCAAATACTAAAATGTATTTATTAACCAAATGATAGCTAAGGACCCTGCCTTAGCTAAGTAATTTATATATATATACTTATATATATATACACACATATAAAAATTCTTCACCTTCTAGATTCAACTATAACACAGCAGCTCCTTTTTTTTTTTTTTTTAAAGAAAAACATACCTCTCATTTTATTTAAACTGACTCAACTGTTTCAGGTTCTGTTTTAATTTCAGTAGATGTAGCTACGCTTTCATCTGTACAGGCTGGTGGGACATCAACTGGTTCTTCTTTAACTTTGGAACTGTCACAGGGTTCCTGCAGTTCTTTTTTGACAATGTTCAACATAATATTCAAGGGATTTTCAACAGGTGTCTTGCTGGGAGATGGTGTACAATCAAATGAAGATGTCTGCAAAATTAAGAGTATCACCCAACTATTAATATATGCTCACAACTATCAATGCTATTACATTTTTTACACATTGTAAATTGTATTAATTGGAGGAAAAATTAGATAAGCTTTCACAGATGCCTTGCCTATGCTCTCACCAAAGTGCTACCAGTAAGTACCAGTAAGAACCATGTCTGAGCAGCTAGATGGTGCAGTGTATAGTGTTCCTGGCCTGAAGTCGGGAACTTGTTTTGCTGAATTTAAATATGGTCTCAGACACAAGCTGTGTGATCCTGGGCAAGTCACTTAACCCTGTTTGTTTCAGTTTCCTCATGTAAAAAATGACCTGGAGAAGGAAACGGCAAACCACTATAGTACTTCTGTTAAGAAAACTCCAAATAGAGTCAAAAAGAATGCCATTGGCTTTTGTATTAGTAGTAATAAAATAAGAGTAATAAACAAGTTGGTCTAGAGTATCCTCAGGTTTCCATTTAGGAAGGAAAATAGGTATTCCTTACTATTCTAAAAGAGTTCAAAAGAAATATTCACTTTAGGTTTCATTGATAAAGATGCATTTTAGTTGGGCCTAGGAGGAAGGGTAAGATTTCAACAGGTCAAAGTATGGGAAAGACCATCTCAAATATCAGAAACATGAGTTTGGCTGGAACACATGCATTAGGACAGTAGAGAGGTGACTGATAACTGCAGATTTCATTTAGTCCAATCTCTTTAACTACAGATAAGGAAAGTGAGGTCTGAAAAAAAGTGACCAGTACCAAGTTCATACAAGTGGCAGAGGGAGGATTTGAACCCAAATCCTATCCCTTCAAAGCCAAAATTCTTTCCATTACACCAGACTGTGGGCCTAAAATGCCAGGAGGAAGTTGAGACTTATATGACAATAATCATGCATTAAGCATCAAGAAGTAATGTTTAAGATGGAGGGGAAAAGAATAGTTTTAAAAAGTTATAATAATAGCTTCAAACTTTAAGAGCTAGAAAAGACTATATTTTACAGGAGGAAACTAAGATCTCTGAATCTTAGTTTTGTGTTGGCCCAAGATCACACAGAAAACAACTAGAAATGAAATCTCCTAAAAAAGCAGGTGGTAATGTTAATTAAAATGACACAAGGCAAAAGGTGAAGTCAATAGAATTTAGGAGCTTAATGGGTGTAGAGAATGGGAAAATAAAACCCTAATAACTAACCCAAAAAAAAAGATCAAAAATAAGAGGAAAATCTAGGGAAAGATCAGCACAAATGAGCCATAAGATGCTTCACCAGTGTTTGTTTCTTAAATACCTTTTTACAATACCATAAGGCAACTTAAGATTTTGACAAAGAGGTCAATCTCATATCCCATACTCTATATGATTATTTTACCAAAATTAGAAAAAGAAAACCCTACTGATTTGTTCACTATCAGTCTCTCAACTCCATTTCTACCTTTGCTTCCCCCATATATCAACATTTAAAATGAATAAAATGCTAGAAATAAAAGACTAGGAGGGAAAAAACGTCCTTATTAGTATCCAAGACTCCAAATCTAATCTGTTACTGAAAATTCTTTTCCAGTTCTACCATTCTCAGGCCTCAAAATAGGAAAAAAGGTTAATATATATACACACACACACACACACACACACACACAGATACATACACATACACACACACATATCACTAGGGGAGAAACTACTTGAGAAAAACTAGTATCAATTTGCCTTATGTTAATATATAAGCACAACCAAACCAAGTTCAAAAGAACTTACATTTTGATAATCTTCATAACATGATGGATGGTAAATCTGAAACAAGGAGGAAGAGTTAAGTTACAATGTTTATTATCGTCACATGTACATTTATTTCAATTGAAAATGATCTGAGCAAAAAATTTAATCTAAATTTTTTTAGTCTTTTAATTATGAAGTAGCTAAAAATTAAATTATTTTCTTCCCTTTCACAATATAGCCACCAATATTTTTAATACTAAGATGTGTTACACAATAATGAAATACAGAAACATACTAATTTTGTTATCACGATCCAATTTGAAGTCTTAATTATGAGCTTTACATTTCCAAAACACCAAAAATAATGACCGCACATTTTCAGTACTTCTAACATCAAGAGGATGCAAAATTACCTTTCCATCTACTCGGATAGCATTTTTTAGATGCCATTCTTCCTCCTCTTCATCCCAGTATTGTTCAAATTGCTCCTGACATATTTCACAGCTCTGAAAATAAGATAAATAAAGATAACATGCTAGTAATCTCACTGTCAGAAAGAATTTAACAGTTCTATAAATGTCATTAAGAGAATTTATATTTCAAATGGTAATTTTTACAAAACTATTACTGTTTCTTTTTTAGCAAAAATACATCAGTAAAGAATTCTTCAAAATTTTAAAAATTCCTAATAAGAATTACAAAGTAAAAGGAGATCTGTTAACCAAAAAAGTTAATAGTATCAAACTTCATTACTCCTATCTTTCTGAAACTCAGTGTAGGTCAGAGGAGTAAAACCTTTCATACATGCTTCCCTTACCTCTACTGCCCCAGCTGGTCCAGCAGGGACACTCTGAAACTCCTTTTCTTTAGCAGCTTCTTGGGTTTTCAACACAACCTCTTCATGTACCTTTTCAAAGAATTGGCTCTTTGCACGTTCCTCCAAATCAGCTATTTCCTCAAATTCTATCCAGTCCTTAAAAGAAGAATATTAACATAATTAAAATACTATTTCTTCCATTGAATGCTAACATTTTATGGGGGTATTATATGTCACCAGCACTCCTGCAGCCTGAAATAGAATAAAATGTACTTGGGAAATATTTAATAAAATGAATAAAAAGACAAAACAGATATTACATTTTAAAACCATGTTGATATGTGGCCCACAAGGATCCAGTTACAAATCAGTAGCCCTGTTTCTATTTGAGTTTGACACCATTACCTTTATACCATCAGAAAAGAGACAATCAGGGTTCTCAAAGTTTATTCAAATAGAACCCTCCTATAGGAGTCTCAACCAATGGGAAAAGCTTTGGAAACATGTCTGACAACATTTAGTGTTTCATCTCCAGAAGACTATCCCTCCCTCTAGATCAGTGATGGGCAAACTTTTTAAAGAGGGGGCCAAAGGAAAGGAAATGCTCATCTGTCAGTGTGTTTCTAAGGCAACTCTTTCAAAGTTTCATTTTATTGTATATCCTACTCATTGTATTCATCAGATTAGGAATAATGTTGCAGGGTGGATAGAACATTTCAGGGCGCCACATCTGGCTTGCGGGCCATAGTTTGCCCATTGCTGCTCTAGATAATGAGAAATCTTTGAACATGGCCAAAAAAAAAAATCTTTGACGAGGTATATAAATTTAAGTGCTCTAAAATCATTTGTTAATCCTTAATCTCCTAAAATTGCTGAATACATACCAGAAGACCAAAACAAAAAATTCTCTTAACAGTAATATTATTTGTATTATGCAGTTTTAAAAGCATAGAATCTGTCCCAGAATATAACTGAGGATCATTTCATTTATAATCTCCTTAAAGATGAGGAAATTCAGGCCTAGACAGATTATGTAACTTGCTTTAGATTTACACAGCTAGGTGGCAGCAGAACTAAAACCATAACCCAAGTCTCCAGCTCCAGGGCAATGTTGTTCATCATGCTGCTCTTATTTCTTCAGTCCAGTGTTCAAAAGATAGTATGAAGAGACCTCAAGAGTTCTAGCCTCAGCTCTACCACTAATCTATTAGTTTGAGGCAAATGGTTCCATCTCTCTCAATTACATTTTCCTATCTAGGAAGTGAGGAAGTCAGACTAGATTAGAGATTCTTAACCCAGAGTCTATAAAAATTTCAAAGTATTTTGATATGGGTTTTCCAACATGATTGCTTTCCTTTGTAATACTGTTTGTTTCAGGGTACCATATGCTTTACCAGATTGTCAAAGGGCGCATAACACAAAAGTTAAAAATCCTTAGTTAGGCTAGATCACCTCAAAGGTACCTTTTTCAGCTCTAATTTTTTAATCTATTTCAAAATGCTAGAATTAAGGTCAGCTTGTCTAAATGTCAGTTTATACACAGGATCATAATACATTCAGAATATTAAAAAACTATAGGTGAGTTTTCAGAAAACAAAAAGTATTCAATTTAACAAACTTTGATTAGCCAACCCTGTGCTAAGTAAGCACTAGTCATAAAGACAAAAACAGAAAATATTCCCCAACCTTAAGGAGCTTGCTTATTTATTCAGTCTTCATACATATAACCACACTCGTTCCCAAAGACAAAAACATAAAAAATACCATTCACTTGAATGCTGTAAAAAAAATCAAAATTATACTATATTATGTATCCATTACTTACGGTTAAACTGTAGTACCACCTCCTATGAGTAACTTTTCTGCTAACATCCTTTTCAGTTCTATTTTGTCGATAATGCCAGTCCAAATGGTCTGCATAGACGTCAGTCTGTGATGTTGTAAACCTCATTCCACAAGAATAACACTGGATACCAGTATATAGTCGATTTATAACACTATCATAACGCCTATTAAAAAAGAAAAACATCCTTGCAGTTTTCATAAGGTAAATTAAAATAATTACAATAGATTTTTATACTAAAAATATCACAAATTATAATAAGATTCTTCAACATTATGATAACAGTGGCAATAGAAAGATGAATTATGAGAAAAGGCCAAAGAGTTCTGCCAGTGATGACTTTTGTATAAAAAAAATGGCATAAAAAAAACCTTGAGATTACAGAAGTTCAGAAAAGAAAGTGAACCAGTCATATATGAACAGGTAGAAATGAAAAGCTAGTGCTGCACTGGTACACACAAAATATATGCTTGATAAAAAGGCCTCCAGTACAACAAGTGGATCCTCTAAAAAGGATTTCTAGAATGGCATGGAAGGCTTTCATTCTGGACCAATTCACATAATTAACTCTCATTCACATAATACTTTAAAGTTTACAAATTCTATGAGGTAAATAATGCAAGTATTATTACCTTCCCCTTTGATCAATTAAGAAACTTCTCTGGGAAATGCAGCCAGAAAGTATCTCTGAGTACAACTTGAACCCAAGAAGGTAAGACTCTATTATAGCATGGATCCTCAGAATACATATTTCCCAAATAATCCATTGCAATTTACTATTAAGTTTTTTTAAAACCCTTGCCTTCTGTCTTAGAATCAATACTGTGTTTTGGTTCCAAGGCAGAAAAGCAAGTAAGGGCTACGCAATTGGGGTTAAGTAATTTCCTAGGGTCACACAGCTAGGAAATGTCTGAGGTAGAATCTGATTCACAACCTCCCATCTCTAGGCCTGGCTCTCAATCCACTAAGACACCTAGGTGTCCCCTTGCCAACAGATTTTTAATACATCATTCTTATGGTGCGCCCTGTATAAAAAAGCTTAGGCAAATGTCATATGGTGGGGCCCCCGCTCTTCCCTTTGGTTGTGAAACTGTTCTAAAACTCCAGATTAAAAATAGCCCTGCCACCTGCCAGCTAATAAGACAACAGCTAGGCTATTCTTAGATTGGGAGCAATGTCAAGCCTATAACATAGTGGGTCCTTAGGGCCAGAACTTCATTCCACAGAGCTTCTGAAGGTTTCAGTAACCAAGCTACACAATATGAAAGAGGTCCACTGTAAAATGAGCCATATGAAAAGAGTAAATGAGCGGGATGATTGGGAAGACTGAATGAAAAAAGAGGTAAGGAACACAAAATCTTAAGTAATAGGTTTCCAAAAGCTATTTAAAATCCCTAGCACTTTCCCCCCCCCACTTCTAGGTGGTGAAAGGATTTCTAAACAGGAAAATGACTACATAGTTTTAGATGGTGACTGAGCTATTATGTGCCAATATATCAAGAATAATGATTCATCAATGTATGAATTAGTCAATTTAGGGGGCGGCTAAGTAGCTCAGTGGATTGAGAGCCAGGCCTAGAGACGGGAGGGTCCTAGGTTCAAATCTGGTCTCAGATACTTCCCAGCTGGGTGACCCTGGGCAAGTCACTTGACCCCCCCATTGCCTAGCCCTTACCACTCTTCTGCCCTGGAGCCAATGCACAGTATTGACTCCAAGACAGAAGGTAAGGGTTTAAAAAAAAAAATTAGTCAATTTAGTCAATTACATATCACAACTTGACTAAAGCGTATAGTCTTAAGAGAATTACCTGAAGATCAGAAAGGTTCAATGGCTTTCTTATGGTCACATATCTACTAAGTGACAGGAATTGAGCCCAGGACAGGACCAGCTCTTTTGATTATACCTTATACTAACTCTTTTGAGAGATTAAGAGTCTAAATAAATAGCAATACTTAAAAGTTTATCACTCATACCAGCAGTCTCCAACCCTATATATAAACATAAATACTATCAGTACAACTGACCTAAAATTGGAAAGAAAAAAAAAAAAATAAAAAGGAGAAAATTTGGTCTAAGCCCAACACAAACAGAGACTAATCTTATCATGCCATCTATAGTAGGGTACATATTACTAAGTGAATCTTCAAAGACAGTAACAGTTATCATTAACAACAAAAAAAGAGAATAGGTTTAAAATACCTTAAAAATTTTTTGAAATATAATAAAATGGAGCCATTTTAAGATAAAAGCATCACAAGTGATTTTGACATGATTATATTTCAAGGTAAGACTTTAACTAATATGGGTTATGTCATTAATATACATACTGTTTCAATTCTTCAACTGTGAAATTAGTGAGGTCAGGAACATCTTGATCTTCACTTTGATCTTCTTCTTCTTCCTCAGGGGGAGGCTGTGTAGTAACTTCATTTACTTCTTTAATTTAAAAAGAACATACAAATTTTTTTAATGCATTCTGAAAATATTTAAATGGATTCCTTAAAGGGGAGAAATCAAATGTCAAAGGCATAAAGAATACCCCTGCATGCAGTACTTTTAAACCCTTCCAATAATTATCAGTATGCAAATGTTGATAAAAGTATGAAATGATATGTCATAATTTGTTCAGGATGAAACTCTAAACATGAAATTTGTTTAAATGCCAGTTTGGGTTTTGTTTTTTTTTAATGATGACAAAAAAGTCAACAGCTCAAATTTTGGAAAAATCTAGTTTGAAAGATCAATACTTGACAAATTGTGTTAGAAGTTTAAACATAAATTTATACAACATGAAAAATGATACATAAAGTTTAACATCCTCCCTAGCACCTAACCTCTTAAGAGTTCATCTAAGAATAAAGAGACATAAGTCTTTAATTCACAATTCAAAGCTTTGTGTTGTCAAAATATCAAAGTATACTTACGCGTTGTTGCTGAATCAGGTTGAGATAATTTAAGTATTCCTGTTTTTAGCAGTTTAGAGAACAGTTCATTGACATCAACCTGGCTGAGATGATTATCAGGATATGCTCGTGGAAGAGTACCTTAAAGTTGGAAGGAAAAAAAAGTGCACTTTAATTTCCAAAGGTAAGATTCTAGTGAATTCTTAAATTGCTTCCTTTTTGTTTAAGAAAACACCCAACAATAAGCAAAAAAAGTATACAAAGCAAAGAGCAGAAGGCTTTCCAGACCCTTTTTTCTAGAGGGATACATCACTACCACTATCAGTTAGCATTTCTGCCCTTCTACCCCACCTGTTCTTAAATGGGAAATTAATAAATCAGTGGAACATACTACCCCAATTCTCTATAAAAGATCTGCATTTTACTCCCCACCCCCAAAAAAAACATGCTTCCAATTAATATGTTCAATGACAAATGCTAGGAACAATAAAGCCAGGTTTACAACCTATTTTTCTCTATAAAATGCCAATGCCGCACTATATTCCTTTATCAGAAATGTGTAAGACAGAGAAAACCTGGAGTTACCTTTAGAGATGAAAATGCTAACTATAACTCCTGTCTTATATTTCTACATAGTAACTACACCACCCCCATACAAAACCACCATAACCCTTTGCCAAGGGAAAAAAAAACAAAACACCAATAACCTAATTCTTTTCATTCCTAAAACTTCAAGAGGAAACGTGTGCCATGGATATAACTATTCTCCTTGTATATACTGTATCTGATCAAAGACTTGGAACTCAATTCTTTATATCATGAACAATGGACTAGAAACCAGAAGACCTATGAAAATACAACTCCAGTACTGTGTAACCTTGGGCAAGTCACTGAACTTCTATGAGCTTCAACTTCCTCATCTGTAAAAAGGGTAATTCCCCAGCCTATCCCACACCAAGTTGTTGTGAGATAATTTATGAGAATGCCAAAATGCTATTTAACTTTAATTCCAATGACTGCTTCAGAGAGTAAATTAACCAGAAACACAAAATGGAATTTGGATAGGATTGCTTAAGTTACCAGACTTTAGCAATTCCCACATTTTGTAATTAACCAGCATGTCTTACCACGGTGTGATAATTCTATTACTGAAGATGTTCTGTTATGGCTCATTTAGAACCAAGAGAATTGCTTTGCTAACTGGCTCTGTTGGCCTAATTCTTAAAGAGTTCTGGCAATTTTTTTGTTACCTTTCCTACATATCAAAATCTAAAATTATAGGAAGTCTTCTCATTTAATTATAAGACAAGGTATGGACCTTGATTAGTATATATATAATCAATTAGGGGTATCACTTAATATATTCTATATGGCACTTGGCTCTAAAGGTACTCAAAATAAAAACTATTTTATAGCTGCTAAACCAATAGATCTGCTACAAGTGATATTAAAAAGCTATAGCTATGCAAAAATAAGATACAAATATAACTTATATCTGCTACAAGCTATAAACACAACCAATGGCTTGTTTGTACATTATTTGTTCACTTATTGTCTCCCCCCATTAAATTATGAACTGAGGGCAAGAACTCTTTTGCCTCTTTTTGTATCCCCAATGCCTGCACATAATTGGTGCTTAATAATGATTAACTGATTGACTGACTGAACAATGATCCCAACTATCAGAGATTGTAATTGACTTGTTATTTATGTAATTCTACCTCAAGTATACTGGCTCTTTTCAATTTTCTGCCTTTCTTCTTGGACAGTGATTCCCAAAGTGGGCGCCACCGCCCCCTGGTGGGTGCTGCAGCGAAGCAAGGAGGCAATGATGGCCACAGGTGCATTTGGGTGCGTGAATAACTGTAAGGGGGAGGGGATAGTATGTGACAGGGGGTGCTAAGTAATATTTTTTTCTGTAAAGGGGGTGGTAGGCCAAAAAGAATTAATTGCAAATCTCTGCCTATAAAGTGTGAATGGCCATGAATTAGGCAAGCTGAGTTTGTGAACAAAAAAGCAAACTTTTAAATATGACTTGGATATGTATTAGATATGAATTCCTTTAAGTAAAATATGCTCTCAAAAACATCATTTCCCATTACTGAAAAAAGTTTACTCATCAACAAGGAAAATACTCATGCTGGTTTTCTAAAAGTACATACCTGTTGGATTCTGAACAAAAGTACCAGGATTTTGTGGATGAACTGGTAAAAACTGTTGTCCTTGTCCAAAAGCTACAGGCTGAGTAACACCAGAGAGAACCTTTAAAAAGAATTTATTTTGTTAAAAGTATGTAACCATTCATTTCTATACTTGTGTAAAAACTTAAGTATTTATTTCACATATAAATTTTTAAAATATATGTACTATAAATTTGCACAGGTGTTACATGGTAAACTTATATTAAAGTTTTTCTAATGATAAAGTTTGAAAATTTCATTTGAACATATCTTGACTTATTTTGGGGACAAGTGAAGGCATATAACTGAAATAAAATGAAAGTAAGAAAAAGTACAGCATTTGGTAGAAATCAAGAAAATACACTTCATGTTTAATCAAGACTTTCAAATATGTTTAAAAAACAATCAATTTAGGGGGCAGCTGGGTAGCTCAGTGGATTGAGAGCCAGGCCTAGAGACAGGAGGGTCCTAGGTTCAAATCTGGCCTCAGATACTTCCCAGCTATGTGACCCTGGGCAAGTCACTTAACCCCCATTGCCTAGCCCTTACCAATACACAGTAGTGACTCCAAAGACGGAAGCCAAGGGCCTTAAGATAGATAGATAGATGAATAAATCAATGAATGAATGAATGAATGAATGAATAGGTTAATGGTCAATTTGGAATACTAATATTTCACTCTTTTCCTACTCTTACAGAGAAACCTAATTATGAAGTAATTCACTACAAAACTGGTTCTGTATTAGAACAGTCCATCTTGGATACCATCCAAAGAAAATTTAAGATTGAAAATATCCACAAGATTTCCTATAAGACTTCTACCACTAAACCAGTCTTTATGGCTCTGATTCCTGGAAATGAATACAGTTAGTTTTTAAGTATATAAGTAAACCCAATACCTAACTACACTACTGGATTTAATCATAGTTCAACGTTCAAAGTTAAGACAAGGGAAAAGTTATAAAGTGTAATAAAATTTTAGATTTTAGATAACATCTTACTTGAACAATAACTAACACACTGTCATAGACATAACTTTTGAGAATTAAAACAACTCCTTGAGATGAAAAGATCTTTCTTTTTTTATATAAGGAGCCAGAAATAGCAAAACGGGGCAGCTAGCTAGCTCTGTGGATTGAGAACCAGGCCCAGAGACAGGAGGTCCTAGGTTCAAATCTGGCCTCAGACACTTTCTAGCTATACACTAGCCAGACACTGGGCAAGTCATTTGACACACCCCCAACCCCCCACTGCCTAGCTCTTTTTGCTCTTCTGCCTTGGAACCAATACATAGGATTGATTCTGAGACAGAAGGAAAGGGTTTAAAAAAATAAATACCAAAATGGCCTTCAAAAATTTTTTAAATAAAATAATGTAAGTATGGCTTAGTAGTCAAGGCAGTTTCATTTCTTTTAGTCAAGTCAACAAGAATTATCAAGTACCACTATGTGCCAAACACTGTAATAAAGTTGGGGATAAAAGGAAGACAAAAACAAGAACTAGTCACTGCTTTCAAAACTCTCATAAACCAAGAGGAAGAAAGTATAAAAATAACCATGTTTAAATATGAAATAAACATGATAAGTTGGAAATAAGCAAATGAGGGACAACACTAGCCTTGGAAAAGACTTCTTATAGAATATGGGATTTTAGCTGGGATTTGGAAGCCAAGAAAGGGAGATGATAAAAGAAGGAATCCCAGACATGAGAGCTAACCAGTAAAACTTGAGAATATGGAATATCTTACTCTAGTAACAGCAAAGGGGCCAGTACCAATAGATCACAGAGTTCATATAGATGAGTAAAGTATAAAAGACTGGAAAAAAAGGAAAAAGAGCAGGCTCTTAAGGGTTTTAAAAGCCAAAGAGAAGATTTAATATTTGATCCCACAGGTAATAGGGAGCAAGTAGGTGGGTGAATGGATTTCATACTCAAGTCCAAGACAGCTGAGTGAAGGGTGGACTACAGTGGGAAGATTTGAGGATAAGAAACAAACCAGAATGCTATCGTAATCTCAAGAAATGAAGTAAAAAGGGCCTACCATACCTGAATGGTGGTAAGGTCAAGAGAGACAGGCCCATTTACCAGAGAGGAGTTATGAAAGTAAAAACTAGAAGATATAGGAAATGATTAGATATGTGAAAGAAGAGACAATGAAGAGTTCAATGACGCCTAGATTTTAAAGGGGTATGGGAGGACTGAAAAGACAGTGGTGCCCTAGACAGTAATAGGAAAGGTTTGGAGTGTAAGAGAATAAATTCAGATTTGTACATGTTGAATTTAAGATGTCTTCATTGGATCCAATTCAAGATGTCTACCAGAATATATGAATCTAATGAGTAGAGTGGTTAAGTAACTCTGAAAATCACATGCAGAGATATGTAATCTGTGATAGCAGAAGAGATGACTAAGTGATATAAGAGGGCCCAGATAAAAATCGTAGGGGACTCTCAGTTACTAAACATGACCTTGATTAAAGATATCTAGCAAAGGATCTTTTCCTCCCATTAAAACACCCTTTTTGAGCATATGTAAGAGAGTATGATCATAAAACTCTTCAGAGTCAACAAGGGAAAGAAATCTGTCTTTTCCATTTACCCCACAGAGCCTAGCATAGAAACAGACAGTAGAAACACTGAATGTACCTAAATATGGGACTTTACAAAGAGGTCTTTTTAATAAGAATTAAATCTTGAGATTATTGATGAAACCCTTACTTAACTAATTCATTAAATATAAAAATCTTTGTTTTAACAATCTTTTGTTATAAGTACACGCAAAAAGAAATCACATTTCCATTCTCTCTAATGACTTAGCCAACAAAAACAAAAACACAAAAAAGGCTAAGGAAAGAGTTGACATGCCCTATTCTGGTAAATGATTTTGGACTTAGAATTTTTGTAGGCTTAAATAGTAAGATGAGAAGGAAAGCTAAACATTTTTTTTAAAATCACCTCTGTTTTCTCTAATCTTTCCCATTATAAAATTAAGAATCATTTTCAACTGATTAGATCAGTGAAGGGCAAACTACAGCCCACAGGCCAGATGTGGCCCCCTGAAATGTTCTATCCGGCACATGACATTTTTCCTAATCTGACAAATACATTGAGTAGGATACAATATGATGAAACTTAAAAGTTGTCTTAGAAAGAGACTGAGAGATGAGCATTGCCTTTCCTTTGGCCCCCTCTTTAAAGTTTGCCCATCACTGGGTTATATCATTTTACCTATAGAGAAATCATTAAAATTAGACTAGCAAAATAAACTACTTTGTAATGGGAAGGACACTGATGAGTAGTAGTTGTTTTTTTAAACCCTTACTGTCTCTATCTGAATATAAGAAGAATGACAAAGGCTAGGCAATTAGAGTAAGTGACTTGCCCAGGGTCACAGAGGTGTAGGAAGTATCTGAGGTCAGATTTGAACCCAGGGGTTCTCCCAACTCCAGGCCTACCTTCCACTGTGCTACCTAGCTGCTCCTTCATAAGTATTCAATGAAATTGTTTTCCTATATTGATATTAAATGCTACCTGTTTAAAAGGTCCCTAGGAAGATATCCCAGAAATAGACACAGGAACTATCATTTCAATTAAAATTATAGAATAATTATTGCCAAACTATATCAGGAAAAAGAGTTAACCAGAATAAACATTCTCTAAAAAGTGAAATGCATGGTAAATAAAATACCATCCAAATTAATTGCAGTTGGAAAAACAAATTAGCAACCATGGAATAAAAACACTTTTACAGAAGGTCTAAGAAAGAAGAGAGAAGCAGCTCCTCCTTTTATTTTGTAGGCTCACTGGACTTAGGAGCTTGAAGGTCTTTAGAGATTATCTATACTACCTCAATTCATAAATGAGGCCAGAAAGAACAAAATACTCAAGAGTTACTCAGATGTTGAGAGAGCCAGAATTCCTACCTAGGTCCTTTTATCTCCAAAGTGTTCTTTCCACACTCTCTTAATTATTATGTTTTCTTCCTAAAAACTAAAATTTATGTTCTCAACATTTAAGTTTTATAGGAGGTAGGAAAGAAAATAGTGAAGGTAGCAATAAAAGTTGGGGCAAATTGAAAAGAGGGCACCTAGCACCTAAATAAAAAGCTAATAAAAAGGTGGCAGGAAAATACCTGCTTGCTCTTATGTTAAATAAGACCAAATACAAAGAATGTATAGATGTAGCAAATTATACTCCTATTCAGTGTATTTTTTTAAAACTCACGATTAATGCAAAATGCAATTGCCTTATTTCAAATTCTAGCTTATTCACAAAGAACTGTTAAGTTATATTTTAAAGTACCTCTAAGCAAAAATCCTTCACTTAAATTACAAATAGCAAATTAAGGAGCCTGGTCTTTAATAAATAGAAAAGATTATCTTGTACTTTAACATGTATTTGTGTTATTTAGATAAAAACTATGACTAAAAGTGTTTGAAAATTCTCAAATATTTTAAGTATTCCCACCCCCCCCATAATAATGAACCTACTTTCTGATGAAAGAGTTTTCATGAATTAAATTAACTGGAGCCTAGCAAAATTATCACTTTAATTAATGATAGGTCATCTAATAAGGAGCTCTCATTAAGAGAATTCTAACAAAATGACAAATTCTATTGAGTTAAAAAGGAATTACTTCAGCTAATTAGATTGAAATCCCTATGTACATACTCTGGATATAGGATAGCATTGGCAAAGTATTAGCACCCATGCCCAGCTGGCACTTGGGGAGCTGCCGCATTCCCCCTCTTCCCAGTACCCAAGGCCATTTTTTGCATGCCTGCCCCTCTGTCCAACTGCCCAAGTGAGCACTTCCTCCCTCCACTCTCTGGGGTAATGGGGGGGGGGGAGGGTGGTGTCTCACAAGCACCTTGAAGTTGCAATTTGGCCACCCAAACCTTTGCCAATACTGATAAGAGATAACAGATGGAAATTTGAGGGTTATTAAACAGGTTGCCTTAGGTAGAAAAAAAACAGCAATTTGGATGGCTGACTTTATCTAGAGAGGGTTGTTAAAAGAAGTAACAAGAATAAAGATAAAAGGGTACTGAAAAGTATGAGTGTCCTAGTTTTAAAAAAATTAACTGGCTAGCAAGTTCCTTGAAGGACAAAGGAATCTAAAATTCAGCTAAGGGACAGCTGGGTGGCTCAGTGGATTGAGAATCAGGCCTAGAGACAGGAGGTCCTGGGTTCAAATCTAGCCCCAGACACTTCCCAGCTGTGTGACCCTAGGCAAGTCACTTGACCCCCATTGCACATTCCACCTAGGAGCCAATGCACAGAAAGAAGTTAAGGGTTTAAAAAAAAAAAACAAATAAAAAATAAAAATCAGCTAACAGGATACTTAAATTTGTCAGAATTTTACTAATATGGTAGGAGGCCTATCTGAAAGTCCCACAAAATAGTAAGGAACTTTACCTGAACATCAAAGAAAAATGCCTAAGTGCCAGTTTCCTGGTTTCTGGTAGTGTAAAAAGCAACAGCATATCTTCAGGTCAGAATAGAAGCTATCAACCACAAAAGACACCAAATTCTACTTTAACTACCAAGGAAACCAACCCTTTCCAAAATATAGGCAAGTAGGGGATTTTTTTTTAACTCTTACTTTCTGTCTGAGTAACAAGTCTAAAACAGGAGCAAGGGCTAGGCAAATAGGACTAAGTGACTTACCCAGTGTCACACGGATAGAAAAGTGTCTGAGGCCAAATTTGAACCCAGATCCCCCAGACTCCAGCCCTAGAGCTCTATTCACTGTGCCACCTAGCTGTCCCTTCAACTAGGGGATTTCAAAGTCAAATTAAATAGCTCCAGCCACAAATAACTGGAATCCATAAATTCAAAACAAGACCAGTTTTGGATAATTTTCCTACTACCTTTCTTCCTTCATTTTCCCTAGTTCTTCATGATAAAGCATAAAACTTTTTAACTCATTTGTAGGCCACATAATTTAAGATTAAAATTAAATACTTACTTGTTGAGATGGCTGAATATTCCCTACTGCAATTGGTGTGGGCAGATTACCAAAGTTTCCAAACTGTGGACCCTGAAGATTCTTTTCATCAAAATAATGTCCAGATGCTCTGTTAAGTGGATTTGAGAAACCTTGTGCTCCAGGGCCATGTGGTCCATTAAAATTTGGTCCCTGAGGTGTATCAAACATTTGCTCGTGTCTTTGGAACTGTATTCCTTGCGATGGTGCATTAAATGCATTATTGGGAGGGTCATTATATGGGCCAGTCTGACTAAAAGAAACGGCATCAAGTCTCTGTGAAGGATGATTGTCAAACCTTGCACCTTGAAGACCAAGAGGAATATCAAACCTCGATGCTTGCTGGTGTTGTGGACCATCAAATCTTTGAGGCCCTGTATCAAATCTAGGTTGTACCTGCTGACCAGGCGGCCCATCAAACCTTTGTGGGCCTTGTTGACCAGGAGTTCTTTCAAATCTAGGACCAGGCTGACCATGCAAACCATCAAATCTTGGCAAAAGAGATGGCTGACCTGGTTGACCATCAAATCTTGAAGCATGACATCCCTCAAATCTTGGTCCACCTTGACCTAGAGGTCCTTCAAATCTCATATTACCTCCTTGTACAGAAGGACCTTCAAATCTCATTCCACTTCCCTGTTGAACTAAGGGTCCTTCAAATCTGACTCCAACCCCTGGCTGACCATGTGGTCCTTCAAATCGAAGGCTTCCACCAAGCTGATTATGTTGTCCTTCAAATCTAAGACCTGCCACTGACTGGCCATGGGGACCCTCAAATCTCATACCGCCACCCTGCTGGAGCAAGGGGCCCTCAAATCTGATTCCACCCCCTGGCTGACCATGGGGTCCCTCAAATCTAATTCCACTTCCTGAGGCACCATGGCTTCCCTCAAATCTGAGTCCACCAACAGGCTGACCTCGGGGATTCTCAAACCTTAGAGCACCCACAGGCTGACCATGAGGTCCCTCGAACCTAAGACCACCCACAGGCTGACCACGAGGACCCTCATATCTAAGACCTCCCACGGACTGGCCAGCTGGGCCCTCAAACCTCAAACCACCTGTAGGACCCTCAAACCGCAAACCAGCAGCTCCTTCAAACCTCAAGCCGCCGCCTCCTGCCTGTCCAAGTGGCCCTTCAAACCTCAAAGGAGTCCCTGCTGGTCCTTGAGGACCTTCAAATCTCAAAGGACACCCACCTCCTAGCTGACCTTGTGGTCCTTCAAACCTCATAGGTCCCCCTCCCCCTATTTGTCCTGGTGACCCTTCAAACCGAAGAGAAGCTGGTGTTGGAGGTCCATCAATTCTAGGATTTGGCTTATTGGGTCCTTCAAAAATCATTTTAGTTGGGCCATCTCCTCTTGCTACAGATGGCCTAGAAGGTCCATCAAATAATGGTCTGTCTTCAGCTAATGCTGTAAGTCTCTGATTTGTTGTATCGAGGCTTGAATATCTCGATGCTGGGCTGTCTGCAAATGTTTTATCTGAATCTTCATATCTAGGTCTCTTAAGTGCAAAACGCTCACCAAATGGAGACCTTTGCTCTTCTCGGACACCTTAAAATAAGAGAGAAAAATAAACTTTAAATTTTCTCAAATCTGAATACACATCAAATCACCTGAAAAATCCCTTTACTGTTAACACTAAAGTAAATATTTATCAATATATCAATATAAATTTATCAATATAAATATCAATAAATAAACTCAATTTATTAATGTCCAAACTATTATTTCTCTTACACTAAAATCCATCACCACCTAAGTGAATTATTCATTTTCCCTTGATTACAAAACAATTTCAAGAATCATAATTTTATACTTTATACCTTTAGCAGAGACTTGCTCTTCATGTCTTCTTCGACCATCATGGGAAGAAAGATTCTCAGCATAAGTACGGCTTCCAGATATTGGAGAAAGACGCCTTGATCTTTCACTAAATTGCTCTTTTCTGTCAAATTGTGCTCCACTACTCCTACCTGTATGTTTACTTTTGGATGGTTCACATTCTATTCCAGACAACAAAGCATCAGTCAAATGGTAATCAAAAATATCGGGATCCAAGAGATCAAGTCTTGGAAACGAATGCTGAACTTGTGTCCTTTTGAGTTTAGCTTTATGCTCATAATAGGTTAATTCAGCATCAGATAAGAGAGGTTTCTTTTTTAATCCACCTTTATTTTCTTCTGTAGGACTATCCCACACACTGCATCTATGTTTTCCTTCTTGATATTGAAAGAGCTGACGAATCTGATGAACAACAACAAGAAATTCATCCTGTGTAATTTCACCAGATGTTAAACTATCATTTGCCTGCAGAAAAATAAAAAAAAGGAATTAAATAGTTTCAATAAAAAATTTACAAAATTCAAGGCATAAAATAAGAGTAATAACTATGGAATGAATCAACATAATTACCTTTTTAAGTAATTCTCGTTTGCTTGCAGAAGTTAATTCTTTAGGAATCTGAAGATTGGCATCTACACTTAATCGATGTTGTTGTTTAGGGGCTCGGGATGATAAAATTCCTTTAGCACTGGCCCAACTCTCTCTATGTCTTAGATGAGGTGATTTACTAAGTCCTTGATGCTCTTCACCCTGTTGTAAGCTAAAAAATATATAGTACATTAATATTAAAATTTAAATTAAGGGGACATCTAGTTATTTCAGTGGATAGAGAGCCAGGCCTAGAGACAAGAGGTCCTGGGTTCAACTCTGATATCAGACATTTCCTAGCTGTGTAACCCTGGCCAAGTCACTTGGCACCAGTTGTTTAGCCCTTATCTCACCTCTGCCATGAAACCAAAATTTAGTATTGATTCTAAGACAGAAAGTAAGGGTTTTTAAAAAAAATTTAAATTAAGTAATATCATGAGTAGTATGTTTAAAAAATCCTTTAATCTAGATATAAAAATAAGCTTCTTTGTTTAAAAGATATTTAAAAGCCCTTCACAACTTTGGTCCCATCATATCTGACAGTCTAATTTATTATATGCACAGCTACATACACAGACACTATGATCCAGCCAAACTACCCTTATTGTTGTTTTCCATGCATGGTACTCTCCACTACCTTTTCCAAGCTTTTCTATTAGCTCTCCTTTATTCCTGAAATTCATAAACTCTGTTTCCTACCTTTTATGACTTCCTTCAAGACTTAGCTCAAATCTCATCTTCTACAAAAGGTCTTTCATGTACCTCCTCCTCTTCCTACAATGTCTTCCTGTCAGAATTACCTTAAAACTATTTTATATGTGCCTATACATGCATGTTTTCTGCTAGAATGACCTCAAAGGCAGGAACTACTTCAATTTCATCTTTGCATCCTATCCCCTTCAGTACATAGTATAGTGCCTAGAACCCATTAATAAATGTCTGCTGACTGAGTAAAATGGTATATGTTAATTACTCTAAGAATATATACATAAATACATTTTTTTCATCAAATTACAATAACTTACCTTTTGTTTTCCTCCCAACCAGATTTCCATCTTTTTGTAGACTTAGAACTTTGCCAATTTTCTACATTCTCCTTTGGTTCTGATCCCGATTTCGTAGAATGCTGATTTACAGTTTCTTGTGGTCTCTCTTCTTGAGTCTTTTTTACTCGCCTAGGATCTCGAGTGTCCTGCTTAGCACTTCTCTTATTAGAATTTCTTTCATCACGAGAAGGTTGTGTAAATTCTTCTACATGTGACTGCTTAACTCCTGATTGACGTAGCTTTCCAGTTTTAGGTGTAGAAGTAGAAGGAGAAATGCTTCTTTGCCTTCGTTTAGGTGAGCGTCTATCTCTCCTTTTTGGAGAATGCGTAATTGGTGATCGAGACTTGGGAGATCGTGATCGTGACCGTTTTCTAGTACTTGATCTTCCTGTTTTTGTCCCTTGTTTTTCTGATTCTTCAGCACCAGCTTCTTGTTTTTGTACAATGCCATTTATAATTTTATTTCTACCTCCAGTGAGTCTATGTTCAGATGATTTCACATGCTCTTCTTTATCTTTTTTTTCTGAGGACTTTCTCTTCTCTTTTGAGTCATCATCTTTGCCATCAGGCTTATCCTGGAGGTGTTTTTTTAATCGTGGATCTCTTTTGCTCATTTCAGGGACCCCTCGACTTTCAGATTCCTGATTTTTTATATCTTTTGTATGAGAAAATTTGTTTTTCAAAGGTGAAGGAGATTTAGATTTGGACTTAGTATCTAACTGGTCAAGTTCTTTCTTTGTGATTTTTTCACTTGATTTACTTTTTTCTTGCTTTGATGAGTTCTGTTTATCAGTAGGTATAGATTTATTTGCCTTGATATCAGATTGATTCATTGTATTCACTAGAAAGTCTTTCCTGTGACTTTGTTCTTTACCATGAGAAGAATGTTGGCTTATCCGATTAAGACGGGGATCTCTGTTTGTTACTTTCATATCCTGTAGCTGTGATGATGAGGATGAAGAGGGGCGACTCTTTTCAGGCTGTACAGAAACCTGATGAGAAGCTTTAACTGCCATAGGTGGAATTTGTGAAACAAGTAATTTGGAAGGTGCCGATCCAGGAACTATGTTAGTTGCCCCTTGCTGAACACTAAGAGAAACTGCCTGAAAAAAATAAACAAATTTTTATCATATAAACATTGTAAAAATTGCAAATTGGTTGTTAAGAAATCTGGAACTAGAGAAAACAAATATTCACACAATAACCTCAGTCCGATTTATTCTTCTACTCAGTAATCACTGAATTCCTAACACCATGCATAGCATTGTATTAATTGAGGGGTTGCAAAGGAAATAAAGAAGTCTTTTACTTTTTTTTTTTTTGAGCCAACTTGAGATTTCCTCAATGTAGTAAGCTCACTGTGAATTAGCTGTCATCAAGTATACTACAGACCATTTGGTCAGAAAAAGGAAAAAGATGAGGAATTTGGGAAACATCACAAGCCTGGCAAAAAAAGCATGATGTGGATTTTCCAAACATCTGCTGCAGAGTTCTCTGCCAAAGCCAAAATAACCTTAAATTGCCTCAGTAATAATAAAATCCTTCAAAAGATGAAGAATAATCAAAAAGGAGAAAGTCACCTACAGAGAGGCTACTAGAATAAAAATGATGGGGATAGGGGAAGGAAGTGACTACTCCACTCTAGTTTGTAAACAGAGAAGGTGAAATCCAAGAATAGCCTGACATGAACCCTAGATTCTGGAAAAGCAGATTTCAAAGCATTCAGAGGAAAGAAATATGGGTAGGATCCCATGTAGTCAAATGATTCAGGGGAAGTCAGGCCAGAAAGATGGGAGATGCTTAATTATCTCTCCATCTTCTCCACAAAAACAATGATACTTTATCAAAAACTTTGCTAACATCTAGTTAACTGTATCCACAACATTCCCCCCTTAAACCAAACAATTATTAAGAATCTACTATGTACAATGCACTGTGCTAAGTGCTAAGGATACAAAGGAAAGCCAAAAAACAGTCTTTGCTCTCAAAGAGTTCAGACTAATGAAAAAGACAATATGCGACCAAGATAAATATAGGATAAATTGGTGATCATCTCAACAAAAAGGTACTAATATGAAGGAGGACCATGAAAGGATGCTTCCAAAAAGCATAACTTTAGCTGCGACTTAAGAAAACCAAGAGTCAGAAATAAAAAGGAAAGGGACAGCCCATGAAAGCACTCAAGAGTAAAAAGAGTATGTCTGGGGGCAGGTAGGTGGCTCAGTAGATTCAGAGCCACACCTAGATATGGGAGGCCCTGGGTTCAAATTTGATCTCGGACATTTCCTAGCTGTGTGACCAGTCACTTAACTACCACTGCCTAACCTTTACCACTCTTCTGCCTTAGAATAAAACAAAAAGAGTTTTTAAAAAGATGATAAATGTCTGGTTTGAGGAGCACCAAGAAAGTCAGAGCATATGAAAGGGAACAGACTTAGGAAGAAGACTGGAAAGAAGAGACCAGGTTATAAAGCTCTTTAAAAATGAAAGATTTCACTAGTAAAGAGCCACTAGAATTTACTATTTGGGGGGAGTAGATTATGGTCAGACCATTACTAATTGTTTTGCAATCCTGTTATAAAAAAAATTCAGAAGACACAGGCCAACAATTCCAGTGAGGGAAAAAAATGTGATTTTTTTTTCCCCTAACATGACCAACATGGATAAAAAAGAAATTATCAACCTAGATTTCAAAAAAGAAATGTGCAGAAAATGGCAATGTAACGCAAGCCAACAGAAGATTATTATAAGAAACTGGTGCCATCTTGTAAAATAATATTAGGAATGCTAAAGCTCAGAATAAACAAAGACTGTTGAGGTAAACAAAGGACAAAAACAAAAAGTAACTTTTGTTGTTTTAAGCTATACTGGGGGGAGGAAAGGAGGATCAAAGGGATAGAACCTTTGGCTTGGAGTGCCTCCCCCCCCCCCCTCGAACCATGATGGTGAACCTATGGCACACAGGTGCCAGAAAGGGCACATAGAGCACTCTCTATGAGCATGCATGCCATCACCAGGCCAAAGTTTGTTACTAGAAAGGCAGAGAGACTAGGGTGGAGCTGCTCCCCTCCCCCCTCCCACCATGCCTGATGACATTTATTCACATCATCTGGGCCTCTGCCCAGAAGCCCAATGAGGGAGGGTGCAATGCAGCACTTGGTCTGGGTAGGAGGAGAATGGCACAGGATCTTGGGGGGGGGGGGGGAGAGGGAGGGAGGCCAAAGGCAGTGCACAGTACACAGTCTCTAAAATGTTCGCCATCTCTGGCTTAGAATATGATTAAGTGAAAACAGAGAATGCAGAGACTCTTACTTTTCTGAAACTCAAATGACCTGAGGGGCAGCTAGGTGGCTCAGTGGATTGAGAGTCAGACAAGAGACAGGAGATCTTAGGTTCAAATCTGACATCAGACACTCTTCCTAGCTGTGTGACCCTGGGCAAGTAAATTAACCCCCACTGCTTAGCCTTTACTGCTCTCCTGCCTTGAAACCAATACACAGTATTGATTCTAAGAGGGAGGGTAAGGATTAAAAAAAAAAAAAAAAAAAAAAAAGACCAAATGACCCAATTTATTAAAAAAGAAGGGGAAAAAAAGGAAGGTAAAGGAAAAAGAGTCTGTAAATTAGAAGCCCATAAACTTTATATTCACTCCTAGGAAAACTCTAATTGAGATTAAAGAAATGACTGGAAGGAAACAGCATCTGTGACTATAAAAAGCCAACCTATCTTCATCCAGAAGGTATTATGCTAAGAGCAGGGTAGGTGGCTCAGTGAACAGAGAGAACCAGGCCCTCAGTTCAACTCTGGCCTCAGATACTTTCTAGTTGTGTGACACTGGACAAGTCACTTAACCCCCATTGCCTAGCCCTTACCACTCTTCTATCTTGGAACTTGATTCTGAGACAGAAGGTAAAAGTTTAAAAAAAAAGATAATGTTATGCTAAACTCATTTTCCTTTTTTGACAGGATCATACTACAGATGAAGAAAATGTTTTAGATATAGTCTTCTATCTAAATTTTAGAAAAGCTTTTGATTAAGTGTCTCATATTGTTCGTGAACAAGCTGAAGAGATATGGAGTAGTTAATAATAGTCAGTTGAATCCAGAACTGAGTGAATGACTAGATTCAAAAAATTGTTGTTAGTGACACAATGTCAAAGTGGCAGCTAGTTTCTAGAGAAGTATTATCTCCTGGAATTTATGGTGTTCTGCTGTTTAGATTTTTATCAACAACCTGGGATATAAGCAGACGTATATTCACCAAATTTGTAAATGATGCAAAGCTAGGAAGAATACCAACATCCTGCAAGACAGACAACAAGGGCTAGACAGGAAGAGCATTTGAGCTGAATCTTATAAAAAAAAATTCAATAGGATATGTAAACTCTTGCAAGTGAATAAAAAAAAATCAACCTAACAAGAATAAGAGAAAGGCAGCTAGCCAGGAGTCAGAAGTTCTGGGCTCAAATCTGACCTCAAGATACTTCCTAGCTATGTATGTCTCCCTGAGCAGGGCACTTAACCCTAATTGCCTAACCTTTACTGCTTTTCTGCTACTTAGTCTTGTAAGCTGCAAACTCAATATGAAGCAAATGATGTGACAGCCAAAAAGGTGAATACAATCTTGAGCAGTGTAGAGGCAGGTATAACTTGCAAGATAAGGAAGCCCCACTACAGTCTTCCATCATTAGATTCCTTCTAGGGTACTATCTTCAGTTCTGGGCATCAGTTTTAAGGAGGCTATTGATAAGGTAGAGAATGTCCAGAAGTTAGTAATGAGAGTGATGTAGGGCCCTGAATACCTGTTTTATAAGAAATGGTTGAAAGAACTGGGCATGGTACATGACTCAGGTACATGACATCTGTTTTCATGTATTTGAAGTTATCACAACAAATAGAGCAGTCTTAAGAGCTGAACACACTGCCTAAAGAGCTGGTAAAGTAGTAGATTCTCCCTCCTTGTAAGTCTTCAAGCAGAAACTGGATGAACCTAAAGATTCATCTAGATAGCCACTATGTTTCCTTCCAACTGTCAGTTTCTATAATTCTGTCAAACACCCTTCCTCCTCAACAGAAGTCAATAATTATTTTGCAATTTTTAGTCTTGAGAAATTTACCTGAGGCAGTAAGTAAGAAGTTAGGAGACTTGCTTAGGGTTATACAGTCAAATGTGTCAGAAAGGGAACTTGAGACCAAGTTCATCCTGATTCTAAGGTCAGCTCTACTAAGACCTACTTACCATTATAGGCCCAAGCCTCCCCCCTTTTTGGTCCCACTGCCTCACCAAGTAACCGACGATAAAAAGCAGAGAAAATGTTTCCTCTACTACTCCAACATTTTTTGGCCTAACTATACCCAAAGAACATATCCTGTGATTATGAGCTGCATGCTGAAAAGCAAAAGCTTCTGGATCTAAAATTGAGTACTCAAATAAGTCATACAAATAAAACTAGCCAACACAGACATGGTCCCACTACTACTGCTGGCCCTATCTTTAAAGTCTTTTGGGGTTTTTTGTACCCTTACTTTCTTGCCTGAAACTTGATACTAGGTATTGATTCCAAGGGAGAAGAACAGAAAGGGCTAGGCAGTTGGGGTTAAGTGACCTACCCAGGCTATACACAAGAATGTATAAGGACAGATTTGTACCCAGGACACCCACTGATTACAGGCCTGACTCTCTATCCACTGAACCACCTAGCTGCCCCTTTCTTAAAGTTTTCATCACTTTAAAAAAAGTAGCAGTAAATAACTATTTTAAAAACACTATTACTTTCTGTCATAGTAACAACTCTAAGACAGAAAGACAAAGGATAGGCAATTGAGGTTAAGCCTGGGGTCACATAGCTAAGAAGTGTCTAAGGCCACATTTGAATCCAGGACCTCCCAGTCTTCAGGCCTGATGCTCTATCCACAGAGGGTTTTGGAAAGGCAGCCTATTTCAGAGACAGTACATAATGATGGGTAGCCAGAATTGGGGCCTAATTCAGAAACCTGTTCCCTTACTGCCTCCTTATAGTACCGTGGCTTTGAGGTCCTCCTTCTAGAACTAAATTACTAAATTAACTGTTATAAAGGAATATTCCTTCTGGGGGGAAAAAAAAAGCTGCCCCATAAAAAACTGTCTCCTGCACATGCCAAAAAATATATACTTTAGGGATCATAAATTTAGCACCAAAAGTCCTCTACAGGTACAGCCCTCATATTTTTTCTTTTTTTTAACCCCTTACCTTCTGTCTTGGAGTCAATACTATGTATTGGCTCCAAGTCAGAAGAGTGGTAAGGGTAGGCAATAGGGGTGGTCAAGTGACTTGCCCAGGGTCACACAGCTGGGAAGTGTCTGAGCCCAGATTTGAACCTAGGACTTCCCATCTCTAGGCCTGGCTCTCAATCCACTGAGCTACCCAGGTGCCCCACCCCCATACTTTTACAAAGAAACTATGGGCAAAAAAGTCACTTATCTAAGGTCTTCTCTTTGCTCCTTTAATCTTAAAAGCTTCCTTCAAAAGGGTTTATGATAATCTAATTTCTCAAACACAGAATTAAAGCTTATAAAAGAGTAAGAACATACCAGCATTTTCTAGCATACACAAGAAAATTGTGATTTACATGTCTTTTAGAGTATCAAAACTTAACCTATCTAAAGATCAATACTACCAAAGCAACCGTTTAAAAGATCTTTTATGAAGTTTTTGAAGAAAGCAGCTAGATGGCACAATGGGTGGAATCAGTCAGGCCTAGAGTCTAAGCCTGGATGGATTAAGAGTCGGTTCAAATTCAGCCTCAGTAACTTACTAGCTGTCTTGACTCTGGATAAGTCACTTAACCTGTTTGCCTCAGTTTCCTCAACTGTAAAATAGGGATAATAAGAGCTCCTCTCTCCCAGAGTTGTGAAGATCAAATGAGATATTTGTAAAGTGCTTAACACAGTGCCTGGCACATAGCAAATGCTATATAAATGTTAGAAATTATTATTATTAGATATTAGATGCTAGCTACTAGTTAGAGAATAGTTAAAGATACTAGAAAAGGCAGGATTTTTCTCAACTAGATATTAGAACTTGTGAAGATGAAGTCAACATTCAAGCTTACTTTCAAGAGTTTTAGCTTTACAATACCAAGAACATGAACAATAAGAGAATTCACTCTGGAAACAAATCCTATAAACATAATTATTAAGGATATCATACTACTGCAGGAATTAAATTGCTTTTGGGGAAGAAAACTAAATGATGTACACTAAAATTATTTTTATTATATCTGACTTTAATAAATAATGTACCGTAATTTGTCAAATCATTTATTTTAAGACAGAAAAATTCTGAAATCATATGCAAATAATTAAGGTATACTGCTTTAAAAAAACCAACAATGACCACATACAAAACAGATTACTTTTGAAGGAATGATTAGACTTAGAATAAGACACTTTAGGGCATATGTAACATCTCTCCTACTTACCAGTTGTGCCTTAGTTTGTTCCAGCTCCAGCTCCAATTTTTTCTGCTGAAGTTCTAACAACTGTTTTTGCTTTGCCAGCAGCTGTTGCCTTATCAGTTGCTCTTGGGTCAAATTCTTTTGGATATCAGGGACAATTGGAGGAGTGGAGATACCAGGGGAACTGACCACTGTGCTAGGTGTAGGAGGTTCTTCAGGCTATAAAATAGTATGAAAAGAAAAAATATATTATAGCTACCCTGGAATTTAAAATGTGGCTCAAAAATATATTAACTCATTAAAATTCTTAACACCTTTTGAAATGAATTGAATGGCCAATTGTCAGCTTTAAAATATCTCACTTAAAAAATCTTAACACAATATTTTCAATTATGTTCTAAAACATCTAACCATGTCAAATCTGCAAAAGGTAAAAAAAGTTATAATTTGTACAATAAAATTATAAAGAGAAACACTGAAAGACTTAGGAACTCTCAAGACCAACCACAATTCTAGAGGTCTCAACACGAAACATTCTCCCTTCTTTTGAGAGAAGAGACTCAGGTACAGAATAAGACCTTTTTTAGACTTAGCCAATGTGGGAATTTGTTTTGCTTGATTATACATGTTTATATGCTTTGTTTTCTTTCTCAATGGATGGTGGCAGGAAGAAAAGTAAGAAAAGTGAAAGAGAAAGATCTTAGTGAAAATTAAATTAAATTAAAAAAAAGAAATATTATGCCAACTAAAAGACAAATTAATAAGTTCTTTCCTTTTCAATTTAACAGATTTAGAGTACTGTATTCTGGTTTTATTTCAATAATTTTACAGCAGAAAAATAAAACTAGTGACAAGAATGTTAACTATGTAGCATTCATATGAAAACTTACCGATTTATTTAAAAATTTAGGATTCACATGGATGCTAGAAGTATTCACATTGGGGGGTAGAGGCTTAATTGGCCAAGCAGGATCTAATGAATTAACTCTGACATCCAAGGCATAAAGTTTCTTCAAAGGGAAAATGTCATCCCATGTGGAGCGTAATTTAAATAAACTTTTCCTAGTATTTTCATCCACCTAGAACAACAGAACAGTTCTATTGCTTGTTAAGTTACTATAAAAAGTTTTATACACAAAATGCAATTAATCCTTCTGAATTGCTAAGCTACTCCATTTTATGTATGCTTTTTTCCTATGGATACATAGAATTGTAATTAATATTTAATTTACAAACTCCAAATTTTAATAGTTTAGTTTTTTCTCCTCCAAGAAAAGTAAATTGGCAAAGCTCAAGTTGTTAATACCTACTGGCTCTCATTCAAGACAAATTTCTTGTTTTTATAACTGCAATTCAATATGGCAACTATTTTCTTATTCACAGTACAAGTTTCCCATTTATAAAGTATAATACTCTAAAAGCTTTACTTCGGTCCTAAAATGACTTTTTCATGTGGAGTAATCCAAAGTCACAAGAAAACGGTGTTATCAGAATGCAGTGTAACAAAATGCTTACATTTTAAAACCTTTAAATGGTCAATATCTGGGATGGAATTAGACTATTCCAGCCCCTTGCACAGTGCATTTGCACATTTGAATTTTAATCTCTTTCAAAGATAACACTTCCTGACTATTAAAAGGTTCCTTAGAAAAGGATAGTAACATAAAAGTTAAGGCAATCATTATCTCAGCCAGTTCTCCATTATTTGTAATAAAAGGGTTAGCATTATAATGAAAATCCATAACCTAAACCTGAAACTTTCCAAGTCAATTTCTAAAATTGTGCTAAGACACAGCCCAAATTAATTAAACTTTATTTTTACATTTTATTTTACTTGTCCTCTTTGTAAATGCTACTAAGTGATTAGAAATCAAAATTATCTAGCAGCTAGAAGAGACATCATGGGTCCTAAAATTTCCACAACCCAGATTAGCAGCCTCTGAATAATCAAAAAGTCAATGGTAATTTGAATCTTTTAACATCAATTATTATAAATTATTTTAAAGTGCATTGGACAACTCTACTTATTGGAATCAACTATGAAAAAACACGTTTAATCTACCCTAAAGATCTAAATGAATTTAAACTGAAGGTTGATGACACATGAAAATGTTAACAGGCAAAACATCTTTGTTTTAAAAGCAATGTGGACACTTCTCAGTACCCAAACTTGTCTCTCTTTCCTTAATCAGAACCTCCCAGAAGATCATTTAACAAAGATCTGAACTAGATATTATTAGTGATCAGAAACGCCTTTTTTCCCCTCATATTTCATTTTAAAAGCAATTCAGTACATACTACGAATACTTCCTCTAAGTTTCCAAATTTCCTATTAACTCCTAAGTATTAATTGTAACAGGCATGTAATATCTAACACTGAAAACTTAATTTGATTCTATAACCCAATCCCAAATTAGTATTTCCCCAGCTAAATACTCGTATAAAAACATAAAAAGTAACTTATTTCCTTAGCAAGAAACAGAACACAAGGTATGACCAAAATTCAATTCTCACAAGTGTTGAAAGATACACAGGCTCATTTGAAACAGTCAGGGAATTTACCTAAGCAAATTCAATCACCTTTACTCATTCTTCCTCAACATTTTAAATACTGTATAAACTATACTTGATACAAAATACTAAGGAAGTATTCTAAACAACTTCATCCACAAAATCAACACCCCCAAAAACTTTATCTCAAATACTAAGAAAAAAAGGACTGTATAATACAGAAGGATAAACTAAAATCTGAAACTCAAGCATAACCCAGCTGAGATACTTTTACTTGCAGAAAGTAATAGACAAGTCGTTTCTGACTACCAAAAAACTCAGAAATACTGGACCAATGCTTAGGTAGGGGGTATTCAACAATCTACCACCACTAACAAATTACTTAACTTATTTTTGTCTCAAGTCATTCCTGTACATATTCCAAGTGACAAAACAACAAATTTGAAATTAAGAAAATGGTCAATGCAAAGGTATTGGAAATAATTCTGAAAATAAACTGTCTTCACTGTTACCGCTTAGAAATTAACACTAATCACTCCTTTTTTAAATAGTAAATGAGAAAAGAAAAAAATTTAAAGAACCAAACATTTATTCACCCAAGAAAACCCAACACAATAACAAGTATTTATTTAATCTGGAACATTTTTTAAAAATTCAGAATGTTTCTAAATTCATATATACCTTTTCAAACACACAAATAAATGTTGCAACTAGGTTTTTAGTAAAGGCAGTAAGATACTCTCTTCCAACGTTCTTCACAATGGAATCCATAAGATACATAACAGGGAGCTTCTCTGTAGAAGGAGCCTGAAGTAATAAAAAGAAACTGAGAAGTTTAGTATAAGGAAATATCATTTTTAAATTGTTTGCAAATGAATTTCCAAACCCACAAATACAGACCTATTTTTGGTTGATACTAAGTACCACTGGGTTGACATTAATCTATATGAAGCTCAAATGTTCAATTAGTTTCTCTTATACTGACATTTGTGGAGCAGACAAAACAAGCTCAATTACTGAGAAGGGAAAAAAGTGCAATCGTGAATGTAATTACTGGACACAATGCTGTTTCAGGTTTATGTGGTAGTAAACTGTGTTTTTAAAGTGGGAGAAAATGAGATTGAGAGTGGCAAAAAAAAAAAAAAAAAATACCATTAATTCTCTTCTGCTGGAACCCAAAAGTGTTGTTTCATGACCCACACAAACTCAAAAATAGTGTGCCTAGGCTTCATGAAATAACAGAATTCAGATTTCTGGCAGAAAGCCCAAGGTAACTTCAGTAGGCATTATTTTATATGTTGAATTCTATGTAGCCTTTGTTTTCTATTAAGTCACACTGGGAAAGGGCTAGAATTATTTTACAGTCCTAATGAATCAGAAGACTCAGGAAGGTTTCACATCTCAGGCTAATGACAAACCACTTTTTAAACTGCATGTAAGACATGCAGCAAGTTGGGGGGTTTGTTACTGATACAAGAAAAACAGGATCAAGCAGCAGGTTGAGTCATGTAAGTCAGGTTGAACTTGACACTGGCAACCACGATTTGCACCGAAGATGCTCTTCATGGGATGTACATTCCGTCGAGCTGTTTTTTTTTCTTTGACATGCACAAACCACTGAATCTAAATTTGTGCAGTCAGTGTAGTGATGTTGGTACTGTTTGTTAGGGCTTCCAAGGCAAAAGAATTGCTGTTGCCCAGTTCAATTGCAGTGCCTACCCACTCATTCATTGGCTTTTAGTAGCAGAAGGCACAGCAAACTTCCAGAAAGCATCAGCAGGTACACAGACTTGTTGAGGAGCATTAGAGAAGGCAAACCATACAAATTGTGTGTTGATTATACTCCTCAAATCCATAGGATCTCCCATGGTTAAAAACCTTAAGTCATTCCCAGTTACCACCACCTTACCCCACCTCCAAGTGTCCAAGTTTTCTCAAATCCCCAGCAACCTTTCCCCTAGCTAAGTGTAGCTAGGGTAGGGCTCACAACTCTTGAACACAATGCCAACTTTATTTCACAAAACCAACTGCCCATACAAGTGTGTGGAAGTGCTCTTGCTTTTTTTTTATATATATATATATATATTATTTAATGCCTGTACCACTGAATTTGGCTAAAGAAACTGAATAACCTTGCATGGAATGTTTCCTTCAAATCCTAACTGGCTTTTTTTTAAGGTCCACAAGGCCACTGCTTTGATAAACCATAGCCAAGTATCAAACATGTCAAGTACTTTATGGATGTGTCTTTACCCTTAAAAGGTATTGCTATACCATTTTAATCCTTGTTTTCATAACCTGGTGAAGAGGTACCTGAGGTCATCATTTTAAAACCAAAATCGGTCCAGAATGCTACTTCTATTGTTGTGTATGTAAGCAGTATATAAAGTAGGTGGAGTCTTTTTATGTAACAAACACAGTCAGTCATTTGTAGTTAAGGCTGTCTCATGGTAGGGGTCAAAGTATATGTGAAAACTGAATTTCAAGTTTAATAGTTCTGTGATTCTACAAAATAAGGATACAATACTCCCTGAGGGCAAAACCAAACCACTTTGATACTAAAATGAAACATCATCCATCCCTCCCCTCACCCTCAACCAACCCAACCCTCATTAAGACAGATTTCAAAACTGTGGCAGAATGAAGACCTTACATCTTTTCCTCAAACTGGCTTTAATCGGGAAAAGTGTAGTAAACTCACTCACGGCTCTCATATCATCGCTCAGCCCCAAGAGCTCTCTGTTCATCTATTTTACCACTGTGTATTTGTCCACAAACTAGATGTTTTAATGTGGTTACTATTTGGGGGGGTTAACTTTCCAGTTCTTGAAGGTCCTCCGGATCCATCGAAACCATTTCTTTAAGTGTCAACTTGAGCTACAAAATCAGGCTATTTGGAAAGTAAAATTGACAGATCACTTAAAAAAAAACACAAAGCAAACTAAGGTTTCAGTAATTAAAAAAGCATTCAAATTCAAGTTAAGAGCTAGGCCTTCAATAAGGCTAAAATATTTTAGTCTTCAAGTCCCATTGGTGTCTGTGATATCAAGATAAAGAAAGGAATTTCATTAACTAAGGGAATTTTAACCTGTCTACAATGTTTTGGTATTTTCAATCCTTCCTGTTTTAATTTTGTGCTTTAAAAATGGCCAAAGAAAAACAAACAGTTGTTGCATACAGGCTATCCACATGAAAACAAAATTTCAGACCCTGAAATAGTTGTATTTTAGCTGTCAAATTGTTAGCATGTTGGGGCCTTCATTTTAAAAAAATGCTCACTGCTTTCTTGTCCCCTCTAAATTAAGGGCTGAAAAGGGCCATCTGAAAAGTGTAGCACCGGAAGACTTAAGTTGCTGGAAAGATTGGAACCTAAAGGAAGAATGAACCCCAAGTCACGGAATTTAAATTTTGTTTTAAACACACAACCACATATTTAAAAATAAGTCTTGAAAACAGATTCTACACCTTACAATGGTAAATAAAAAAGACAAATACATATTTTATATGTTTTATTCACAAATTTTATAATACCAGTCACACATTTCAAAACCATTTATTTAAAAAAGTCAGACCACTCATTTTACACTAGACAGAAACCGTCTCTAGACAATATTTTGGTGGTTGTTGTTAAAAGTGGCCTTTTAAAGGAGTTCTCTCTACTGAGAGGAGAGCTCATCCTGTATAACGGTAGTCACTAACATTAACTAGGAAAAACTAGACCATAAATACAGGGTTGAAAATTACTTTTAAAACTGACACTGGGAGGTTGTATTATCTCTCACTTTTGTAATATCTAAAATTTAACAGTAACTACTTAAATGACATCACTCAGACTCTTCCCACTCCCACCAATAAGGTCCACAGAATAGGAAGACTATAGCCAAATAAAAAAGTGGCACAAAAGATCACCTCCACTGATGGGTGAATAATATGTAAACCTTCAGTTAAGGAAGAGGAAAAAGAATCAGGAACTACACTTTTTAGGAACACTTTATAACAAGGCATCTATTAAGGTCTATTCTTGCCCCTCCCCCTATAATTAGGATCCCAAAAGCTTTGGGGAAGATTGTTTTCCAATTTCTCATAATCTGTGGGTATCTTAAATTCTCCAATAGGAGAGATGAGTGCCAAAAGGTATATACTCTAGCCACCCCCACCCCAATATGGGGTTGACGGGTGTGAGCAGCTGCCTGGCTGGCAGGGAGTGGATCCTCCTCTCTTCCCCTTCGCATCATGTGCCTTTCAGGCGCCATGTTGGGCTCTTACAAGAGGCTGCTCCACTCGGGGGCCAATTGCCCTACACCCCCCCCTACCCTCCCCACCAGCTCACTCCCAAGTCCCTTTTCACCTCCTCCCAGGTCCCAAAGCACCATTACCAGAAAGGGGGGATCGTGTGAAGGGATGGGCGATGAACCCACTCCCACTGCATAAAGCTAAACGTTGCATTTTAGCTCTTAGTTTCCCAGCGTGAAGTGGAATTGCCCCCCCCAACCCCACCCCGACCAAGGTCCATCCGAGAGATAGATGTATAGAATAGGAGAGGTCTGAATGGGGTGCTGGTAAGCGGAAGTGGGGCTCCACCCTCCCCCGCCCGCCGCCCCCCTCCCTTCCCCGGGGACAGGCCCCGCCATGCTGCGTGTATGAGCCTGAGCGGAGGTGGGGGGGAGAGGGAAGAGATTGTCCCCCTTGGATCAGAGTGGGACCTGGGATGAGGCAGACACTAGTATTAGGGTATTAGAAGAATAGGAGGCTGCGGGGTGTATAAAAACCTTGGCGGTTTGGGCCTCGATGAGGGAGACGATCTCCTTGGCGAAAGGCAGGTTCTCCTCAGCCAGAATGGTCAGCATATTGATGTGCGGTTTACTGTTGAAGGTCAGGTCTTCCAGGGACGACTGATAATCCCGACAGGCGTCCTCCCGGGCCCCCGCGGTACCGGCCTCGGCCGGCGCCGGCTCCGACATCGCGCCGCGGCCCCCCTCCGAGATCCGCCGCAGCTGTCGCCGCCGCCGCCGCCCGCTACCCCGCCTCCCTCGCGACTCCTCTTCCTCCTCTCGACGGGTCACTCGCGGCTCCGGCTTTACCACATGCTGACCACGGAGGGGGGGGTTAGGGACGACACCAGGGGGGAGCCTCGGGTGGGAACCGCCGCCGTCGCACGGGGTGGGGGAGGGGGTTTCTGCCTAGTTCACTCGCCGCCGCTGCTCCTTCTTTCTCCACAGACACAAAATGGCGGCGGCTGTGGCGGCTCCAGCTCCGAAAATGTCTCTGTTCCCAACCGCTGCGTCGTGCGAAATGAACGAGGGGGAGGGGAGACGCTCAGAAAGGGGGCGGGCTCCGGCAAGATGCCTAGTCCTGATTGGATCTTCTGCGAGAACGACAGAAAGTACCCCTCCCCCTCACAAGACGTCGTCGCACCGCCTCCTTCCTCCGCGCCTCCAGCCTCTAACAGGGGCTTTCGCAAGTCCGACCTACTAGGTGGAGTGTAAGAGACATCTCTTCTCATTGGTCGGTTTGTACAAGACTGTTCGGTCATTTGTTACCATAACAACCCATTCAGAGAGGCCCATTCCCTCAGAGAGGCCAGCCCAGCAGCCTCACCTAACCAGTTTGAGGAGCTGCGTGGCCTAGTCTCGGCTCTTTTTTCCCTCCCCTTCCTACAGCCTGCGCTGGCACCAATGGTGATTCATCCACCCACCCTCCCCTCAGCTTGGGGAAAGCTATAGCTTGATGTGGGAGAGGAGGGAGGGCCTTTTCGGGCCGGGCTGCTGGTTTAGTCCACGCTCCTCACGTCTCTGGTGCACCGAGGCCGCAGGGCCAGTTCGCAACGGCTGCTGCAGCCACAGCTCCAGTGCCGCCCCCGCGCCCGCCAGGGGGCACAGGGTTGGAAGCAGATCTCTCCTGCAGCCTGAAAAGTCCCTCCCCCTGTACCCCACTACGAAAAAGAGGGGGAAATGCACGGAATTTCTCCTAATGTGGCCTGTACTTCTGGGTCTCAGGGGACTGGCTGGCAGCGGAGGGGGGTACTGCTTAACCCGGGAGGGCGTCTGTCCAGTTCTAAGGGGAATCCAGCGGGCTCCCCCCACCCTCGCGATTGGCATCGAGTACCCGAGGCCAACGGCTTCGTCACTGTTTACTCCGCACAGAAGGGCAGCAGTCACAAGGGCTCTCAGTATGCCGAGCGAAAAGTGCGGGGGAAGAAGGACATTAATGTGCATTCATCTGTTCCCGCGTGCCCAGACTTTGGGGGCTCCTAGCCCAGGTCTCTAGGATTCCTTAATTTTGGGTATCTGTGATAGAAAACTGAACAGAGCCGTCCCACCTCCCCCACCCCATTAAAAAAAAAAAAAACAAAAAAAACTCAAACTTTCAAGCCCCTGGAGTGCTGCCTAATATACCAGGAAGCTTTTTCTTTCTTTCCTTCTCTAAGATGGAGAAGTTACCCTGAGCTTCTTCCAAGAGGGAAGTCAGACTCCCCCAGTTAATTCCCTCTCCAGGGTTAATTGCCTGCAGCACGCTTCATTGTTTCCCTTCTTAAGCTACAATTCTGTATAGTAAAAGCTACTTTGTTGATCCCCAGAGAGAACTGCTCTAGAAGGGCGATTGAAGCTTTTCATGGCCTGTGTATCATATGCATTTTCTATATTTTTATTTCCTCCTTCCTTGTCATAGCTCGGGAATGGGAAACAGAAACCAAAGATTGAGTGGGGGGAAAGGAGGGAGAAAGTGTAGCTGACTTGTCACTCACTGAAGACAATACGTAGGATAGTGAGTAAAGTTACAGGTTTGATCTCTGAGTTTTGGGGTCACCGTCGCTAGTGTATTTTGACATCATGGTCAGAGTTAATAGTCTACCGAAATTCCGGGTTTCCAGTGCAATTTCCTTACTGTCCCCCGTATTAAGGTGAATGTGCTTTGTTTTGTTTTGTTTTAATTTTGACTTCGGGTTTATCCTTTGTCGTCCTTTTTAAACTTGTAAGTGAAAAGTAAACATCTTAAAAAAAAAAACTTTTCAAAGACCGCTTAGCAAATTGACCACCCATTGGGTTATATTTAGTTTTGGCTAAATTCTTGATAACCTTCTACTAGGAACAAGGACTTTGGTAACTAGCACATACTTCTTACATCTAATCGTAAATAGAAAGTAAACTCCTTGAGAGTAGGGATTATTCAAGTGGGTTTTTTTGTTTGTTTGTTTTGTCTTTGTATCCCCAGCACCTAACAAAGTGTTTTATATCGGTTTGTAATGTATTAGAATCTTTAAATTTTTAAGTAAAACTGAGATCATACTATGGTCATAATGCTTTACAGGCCTGTTTTTGGAATGACTGACTATTCCTCCCTAATAATGGGGGAACGTGAAAATCATTCTTATTAAGATTAAACATGCTTACATGTTAACCATTAAATTTTTTTAAAGGCATCATAAGTTCACTTCATATATCCGCGTATTTAATTCTAAGGTAATTTCATATAGTTAAATATATTCAGCTCATTAAATAATATGGATTACTAATTTCAGATTATGAAAAGAGCTCTGTAAAAAAAATTTTTTTTCAGAATAGCTTGATTATCCTTTTTTCTCTCTACCGTATGATTTGGTATCTACTTCCCTTCAACTCACTTGAACTCACTCACACATTAAGACTCTTTTCTCTTAAGTTACTTCCTGGTACCAAGCTGTACAGTATAGTTAAATTGGGTGCTTAGGGCAGCTCAGAGGGGAAAAAAAGGAATTACCATAAAGGATGGAGGTTGGGGTAGAACCCATTATGTTGATTCCCAAAAGTTTTAACAACCCAGAAAATCTGTGAACTGAGTTCTTTGGAAATGTGACTTAATCTAAACAGTCTCTAAGATTTACAAAGCAGACTTAAATTAAGAAATCTGTAAATCAAAACAACCTGCTATTTTGGTGTCTAGTCACAATTTACCCCCATGAAACTTATATAGTATCCCTGGAGGCAATTCAGTAACAATGTTTCCTTGATATGTTCAATGTATCTAAAAAATCCTTTATGTAAATATTCCTTTTTGAAAATGTTTTCCCATGTCTTCCAATGTTGTTTGTGGATTCACTTGGATACTGTATCATAGGATATCAGTGATAGAAGGGATCTCATCCAGTCCAAACACCTCATTTTACAGATGAAGAAACTATGAGTTTCAGTGTCCAGCTGAGAATCATACAGGCAGTGACCATACAAATCAAAATAAGTTAAAAAGCACTTATCAGTCACAGGAGAAAAAGACAAAATTAGCCTCCTCCTTAAAGGCACTCAACACCTAAGCAATGGAACCACTGTATCAACCCATTTTACAACTTCAAATCCAAAGTCTTCTTCACTCTAGATCCAAATTTTAAAAAGTTTCACTTTGCCTCCTAGATTCCAAGAAAAGAATTACACTCAGACACACACACACACACACACAGAGTTTACTTTATGAAAAGAATTAAGTCATTTAACCCCTCTCCTCTTGAGTCTCACTTTTTCTATCTGTAATTTGGTGATAATATCTGCCTTGAAGGAAAGTTTAAGAATCAAAACTGGGTTAAATGTAAAGTGCTTTATAAATCTTAAAGCACTATTATGTGGGAACTATTATTACTCTTAGAAACAAGTTGGGGAAGATGATAATGTCCATTTTAAACATGTTAAATTCTGAATGTCTGGTGAGTGGGTATATCCTACAGGAAGTCAGAAGCATGGAGCTAAAGTTCTAAGAAGAGGTTAGGATTAGAGATATAGAATTGGGAGTCATCTTCATAATGGTGATAATAGATGGCATCCTTGTCATCAAAATCATTACCAAATGTTAGGGAACAGAAAGAAAGGAAAAGGATTTAAGATAAAACTTTAAGGAAAAATCAAAAGTTAAAGGGGCAAAAGGAGGTTGAGGAACCAACGTAAGACAGAGAGGAATTAGGAGAGATATAAGAGGAGAATCATGAGACTTCACTGTCTTGGAAATCAAGGAAAGAAATACAAAGAAATAGTTTATAGTATCAGTCATAGATACAAATCATAGATACAAATCAAGAAGGTACCCCAATAGTCATCTAGCTTAATGTTCTCAATGTATAGTCAAGGAATACTTATTATACTTTTTATACCCCTAATAAGCTCTGGGTGTAGGAGTCCCTATTTTAAAAAACAACTGTTAAATCTATCCACTTGTCCCGTGCAAATTAGTATTTTGGGAAAAGAGAACTAGACAGTCTATGACCCTTGGGTTTTACTCATTATCTATGTTGGCCTTTTATATGCAAAAGAACTACTGAAAGTTTCTCCAAAGTTTACAAGGTAAAATTACCTTAGTCAAAGTTTTTCATTCTTTACCAAATTACGAAATTATCTATTCAAAGATAAATGGTACTCTCTTACCCATAATGAATGCAGTCTGAATGGGACATACTCTTACATTTAATTGTCTCTGTTACATTTTGAACATCTGTCAAAATTTGAAAGAGGTTAACCTTAACACTGTCATTCACTTTCTGTACTGGATACTTTGATTTCTGGCTATTTTACTACGTTTTACATACTATTGTCTCTAATTGTATATACTTGTGGAGCAGGTAGGTAGCTCAGTGGATAGAGAGCCAGGCCTAGAAACAGAAGGTTCTGGATTCAAATTTGGCTTCAGATATTTCTTAGCTGTGTGACCTTGAACAAGTCATTCAACCTCAATTGCTTAGCCCTTACTGCTCTTCTGCCTTGGAAATCATATTCAATATTGATTTTAAAACAGAAGATAAGGGATTTTAAAAATAAATAAATATGCACTTGCCTCTGAAATAGAACTATAAACTTCCAGAGGGCAGAAACTTAATTGCAGAGGTAATTTGGCAGTGAGTGCTTACTTAATAAAGTGTTGCATTAAAG
Organism: Gracilinanus agilis; assembly: GCF_016433145.1. Classification (NCBI taxonomy): domain Eukaryota; kingdom Metazoa; phylum Chordata; class Mammalia; order Didelphimorphia; family Didelphidae; genus Gracilinanus; species Gracilinanus agilis. The sequence goes on along the minus strand of NC_058132.1, from coordinate 107,762,536 downwards.
AGTGGTTATCTATTCATTTTTGCTATGGTAACTCTACTCTTTTTGTCCTTTGACCAAAGCAGACAACCTTTATGTCATCATCATAAAACAACTTTGTTGAAATATTTATTTACACCCACTATAGGCTTTCTTTGAAAAGAACCAGCTACTTTTTCAAGGGGGGGAAGTGGGGAATGTATTGATACCACCTGTGCTTGACTTGTAAATTTGTGAATTTTACCTCCATAAAGACTAATTCTATTTTATTCAATAATAGTATGTAGTAATCGCTTATTTAAATTTTTTTAATTCACTTTTACAGGTAAAAAAAATCAGTTGACATTGCATGGATACTCAGTTGCTATTAAAAATACTCATTTTAAAATTGCAGGTAACAGTATTTAATATCAATAAACATTCATGGTCTATTACATGTCTGGCACTGTGCTAAATTTGAAGATACAAAAAGCAGCAAAAATCTTCCTCCAGAGAAGGAACTGTTAGAGTTGGAATGCAGATTAAAGCATACCATTTTTCATTTATTTGGGTTTATGTTTTGGGAATCGGGTTTTAGATGATTATTCACTTACAAAAATGAACAATATAGAAATATGTTTTGCATGATACTACATGTATGACTCAGATTGAATCATTTGCCAGCTCCAGGAGGGGGAAGGGAAGGGAGGAAGGGAGACAAGTTCAATCACATAACTTCAGAAAACTTATGTGGAAATTTGTTATGTGTAATTGGTAAAAAAAATTTTTTTTTAATCAACAAAAGACACTCAAAGAACTTAAAGTCTCATGGGGGAGACAACATGCAAACAAAAATATGCAAAGCAAGCTAATTACAGAATAGGAAATAATTAACATTTATAAATTATATAAATATAAATTTATATAAAATTTGTTAACATCCAATAACAGATGAAATAACTACTGAAATTTAAAAGGATTGGATTTTAGTTGGGACATAAAGGCAAGAAAGTTTTAATAGAGTAGAGGAGGGAAAGCAATCCAGATATGGGGGAAAGCCCAAGAAGAAGCTCCAAACTGAGAGATGGAGAATCTTATTCATAGAATAGCCCCTTGGGGTAGAGGTAGTAAGGTATAAAAAGACTGGAAAAGGAGGAAGGGGCTAGATGAGGAAGGGTTTTGAATACCAAAAAGGATATTTTTGCATTTGCTCCTGGAGACAATAGGAAGCCACTGTTGTTTAATGAGTAGAGGATTGACAGGGATCAAACCTTCATTTTGAGAAATCACCTTAATAGCTAAATGAAGGATGGATTTATCTTGAGGTGGGCACACCTATCTGCAGGCTACTGCAATAATCCAAGTGTGAAGTGATGAGGGCCTATATTAGAGTGATGGTAGTGTCAGAGGAGAGAAGGGGGTATATTTGAAAAATGTTGCAACAATGAGATTAACAAGCCTTGGTGACAGATTGGGTATGAGTTGGAGGCTGGTAAAAGGTAGTAAGGAATCCAGGGGTGACTCCTAGGTTGTGAGCCAGAGAGTCTGGGTAAGATTAGCCACAGACCAGGACCATTATACCAAATTAACTTTACTACAGAGAATATTCTCTGTTGAACCAACATGTTTGTCTTAACCCCTATGGGGAGTGGTTAGGGGAGTGGAATGGGAATTAGAAGGATTTGGAGGGAAGGTTATTAATTTTCCCATAATTTCATTTGTGTAGATATCACAGTGAGGGAATTCCTTCTACCAGTGCATATTAGAGTTTTGTGAGGCCACTACCACTCCTCTTCATATATTGTCTTCCATTAGAATGTAAGATCTTTATGGATAGTCACTGTTTTGCTTTCTTTTAGCCATTGGTTAGTATAGTGTTTGGCACAGAGTTAAATGATTGATAAATGCTCTGTTATTCACTCATTCCTAAGTGATATTTATCCAGAATCACACAAGAAATCAGAGTCAAAGGTATGAGTTAATTCCAGGTTTCCTGGTTTATGCAACATCACCTCTTTAACTATGTACATTTGCCTCTTAGGAATCACCTTGGCTTAGCAGGAATATGAATTGATTTGTGTAGTATAATTATATATTATAATTTACATTTTGTTTATATACTGTTTTGTACCATGGACAGCCACGACTGCAATTGCCAAATGAGTGAACCATTCCCTATTATTTTATAGTGATATTTCATATTTTTATAGAGCTTACAGTTTGGAAAAGTGCTTTCATACATATACATATATATTTAATTTTATCTTATGACACCCCCAAGATGTCTCTTTTCTTTGCTCTTTTTTACAAATGAGTTTTAAAAATTAAGTGATAGCCACAATATGAGTAATATTAGATTAAAAAGGCAACATTCATTTGAAAGGTTCATTTTGGGGAACAATAGCAGGAAAAAGCTAAGGATTTCTCTTCACTTTCAGACAGTGTCCAAATTCATTTTTACTACTTGGCTTATTAATCACCAACCACAGCTCCTAGGCTATAACATGATGCCTTGCATAAATTATGTGTACCATTAATTTTTTGTTGTTGTTGAATGGATGAATAAATAACACATGTCCTGTAAAAAAAATTAAGTGATATGTGACAAGCCTTATGAGGCCACATAGTAAAGATATAGTGGACTTGGAACTAAGAAGATTTAGATTCAAACTCCTGTGTCAACGACAGGGACTGGGCAGCCAATGTCCTGCCCATGACAATAGTCTAGGGCCTGAAGGGGTAAGAAGAATAAAAATGGAATCAGGAAGGCTAAGGTGCTGATGGCAACCAAAAGCACTTTAAGAATGGCCACCTCCTTCCCTATTTATGAGAAAACAAAATCCCAGAGAAGGCAAATAACTTGCCTTAGATCACATAGTCACCAGCAGAGCCCAAAATTTAATTAGGTCATCTGACTATAAATACTAGTTCAGGGACTTTCCCAGAGCATAATACTTATTCACTAGTGGAAAATTTGGTGGTTATAGCAATAGAGGTAGAGAATAAGTACACAAATTTTGTGATATTACAATTAGCAGAAGTTTGCCTTCTTTATTATCATGGCCATAGTGTCTAAGCTCCTGTCTTGGCTTTTTTTCAATTTCACAGTTCTCACTCACAGATTTGCAGGTTGGGTTGCCAAGGAGAAATTCTAGGGGAAATCTTGTGGTCCGTGGTCACATTTTTGCTCACAAGTTCCCACTAGTTTGTTTCCCATTGATAATCAACCATGATAACACACTAATTCTTAGCAAAGACATCTGTTAACCTAGAAGTAAGAAAAGGTGCTATAAAGCATTCCTTTCATAAATTGTAAAGTCACTCTCCCACAAATATGTATGATGTCCATAGGAAGAATAAGCTCAAACTTAGAAAAAAAATGATAGTGAAAGGTATATATAAGGGAAATATATGTATGGCAAAGGAAACTCAACTCCTGGCTGTTCAAGGTCTGGAATACCTTTGTCTTTTCAAAGAATCTTTGCAGGAAGCCATCAAAGAGGTGACATTTAGCCCAGCTCATCACCAGCTCTGACAATCCAGCACAGCAAGTTGTCAGGAAGATGGAAATTCCACACTCAGTTTACCCTATGTGATTCTTTTTACAGTGACATTCACTTGCATTGAAGCTATTGCAATCAGTATCCTTATTCAGCCCCAGGGAGACACAGAAAAACAATACAGATTCCTGGCAAAAACAACCACAGTCACAGACTACCCACTATCCCAAAATAAACCCCTAAACAAACCCCCATAGTACAGAAACTTCCCCTAGAATCAGCCCAGCAAAAAACCAGCAGTTTGTGAGTTAATGCAAGTTTCTAAATTCACCAGCAAGAATGTACCTGGCCTGGGTTTGTTCCCAAACTCCCACAGGCCAAGGAAATAGTGAAACACAAGGAAAACAGGGGAATGACAAATTAGCACAGAATCACCCTTCCAGAACTGCATTCTTATTAACCCTATAGCAGAAAGAACAGCATACCTTAAGTAAGCCCTTTCTTACATTTTCAGAAAGAACTTGTATAATGTCTAAATAATTTAGGCAGGTAACATACCTTATAAAAATAGTGAAAAATGAAAGAATATAATGGGAGCAAAATTTGGACCAGACTGATATTATTGTATCTTATTTGATGTAATCAACTACCATAACTATCTTCTTGATTAATGATAGGTATGAATAGTATAAAGTAACAATATGCATGATTTAATTAGTTAAAATATAATCAACTATTATGCTTAGCTAGGAAATGATGTTCTTGTACCTTACAGATGGTTGAAAATAATAAAGTTCCAACCAAGCCATTCCATAATGAATAATTCTTGACAAGCTTGCTTCTTTGTTTAACCACAATAGGATAATTAGTAAATGCCAATCATATGATAATTCAAAAGTTAATATGTGATTTTTGAATGTATGGGAAAATCAAAACCTGTATGAGATCATAAAGAAAAAAGGGTATAAAAATAAAAATCAGCAGGTGGCAAGAGAGAACAGCCTCTGCAATTACACTTGCATTCTGGCTTAGTTTTTTTCATTTCATTTTCACCACACCATCCCACTTCCAGAGACGCCCCCTCCCCCAGCAAAGAGCGGGATCTTCGAAAAATCTTCATGCAGCTCCTATTGTATATGATATCTCTACTAGGCAGGTTGCTCAATTAGACTGCCAGATCCTTTCCATATCTGAACTTTCAACTCTTTGGGCTGGTTCTCTCCTGAGTCTTTTCTCTGCCACTGGGGTCATTCTTCTTAAAGCTGCTTTCTCAAGTGACTGGCTCAGTATCCATGTCTTTATTTGTCTTTATTCCAAACTATATATATGTAAAATATCCCCCCCCCATGAGCATAAATATATTCATGCAGAAATTAGCTATTTAGAGCCTTCAGCAGTATGACTAATTTATTTTTTACTCAACTAATCTAGTTATAATTCCCTATTTTACTAAATCAGAGAGTTATTCATACCTTATAAAAGGAACATAAAGTATTCTACTTTGTTAATATATTAAAACCTCATGATTTATATAAACTATATTAGCCAAAAAAAGATGGAATCATATTTTCCTACATTATAGTTAAAATAAGTTCTTTAAAATTGGTACATACTGAGCCCTTTCTTACATTTTCAGAAAGAACTTGTATAATGTCTAAATAATTTAGGCAGGTAACATTTTCTAATACAATCTAAGAAGCACTCATTAGATAATACAAAGATAAAAAGACATAATGAAAAATATCTCTACCCTCAAGGAATTTACATTCCACTGTATTCATGTTCTTTTAAAAAAATTTTCCCTAAGAACATGAACCATGTAACCATGGGAAAATATTCTAAATTAATTAATCAATTAAAATAAAATTCTGTGATTCTGTAAAAAAATAATAATAGCCACAATGGGAATTCATATTCTCTAGATCTTTTAGTCAATTTTGTGGTTATAAAGATGTATTCAACTGTTATGCCTGTTTCCTACAACATACTCAGTGCACATGCACATTATTCTAATTATTCAATATTGTACTGAAGTTTATCTGTGGGTATTTAAAAAAAATCTTTCCCCAGATTACATTGATGAAATTTTCAACAATCATATTCTGACATTTTGTGATCCATAATCTTTCTCATCCACCTCTACCTCATCCCCACGAGGGCAAGTATTATGGATATAGGTTGTTTTATAATGTGTAATATTGAAAATTAATATTATACCAAATGTAATATTTAGAAATTGGTTTATAAATATAATACTAGTTTAAAAAGATTGTTGTAGTCACCATTTATAATTAACCCTTAAGTCATGAGGATGATAGTAGCTTTTAACAATTTAATTTTAATATAAGTATAGTCTAAGAAAGAAATGAGGGGAAGGAAATAGAAAAATATTTCCTAATCTTCCACCCTAATCTTACCAGCCCATGAGAGTGTCTTCCACCCCAGCTACCAACACCAAATTGCAGAAGTACCCCCCAGCCAAAAACCTCCAGAAAAGCCCCTCATCTCTATGGTCTCATTTTTTATAATAATACTCTTTCTCCATGTCACTTCCTTTCCCTGTGCACTGGTCTATCATATCTCAGGAACCAATAAAAATCTCTGTTTGGAGTGTTCCAGCTAGGCTAATGGACTGGCTCAGATAAGCAGAAAGTTCATGAGCCTGGGAGGAAGGGGTTCCCTTTATACAAATACATGTTTCAGTATTCATTATATTGTGAAAAAAGATACATATTGCTTGCCCTAGAGGAGAATTCATAGAGGAGATAAAGTGAAGAATGGTATGCTTCAATCTGTATTTAGACTCCATCTGTTCCTTCCATGGCAATTTATTTCATCATGAGTCCCTTGGAGTTGTTTGGGGTCCTGTATTGTTGATAACAGTTAAGTCATTCACAGTTGATCATCATATACTTTTGTTGTTACTGAGAACAATGTTCTCCTAATTCTGTTCATTTCATATCATTTCATGTAAATCTTTCCAGGTTTGTTTTTGTTTTGTTTTTTTAATTGTTTTTTTCCACCATTTCTTATGGCACAAAAATATTCCATTACAATAATATACTACCACTGTAAAGGTTAAATTTAGTGGTTAGACTTAAGTTATGTGAAATAACGTGGTTGTGAAGTTATTGTCTCAAGTTAGAAGTTTATTTACAAAATATGAGGGGAAACAATGAAGTAGAGAAATATGAGAGAGGTTAGAGAAAATATCTAGACTAGTTCTCTACCAGGAGGGCCAGTAGTGAGTAAGTACAAGGCCTCCTCCAAGATGGAAGCTAGTCTCTTAGGAAACCAGAAGTAGTCAGCTCTTTTCACTCACCCAATGAAGTAGTCCAGGAATCAGAATCTAAGTTGAAGCCAGGTCACACCGCTGAAGTTCCCTTGAAGACTATCTCCAGGAGACACTCTCCACTGAGACTACCCCTAGCGGAAGGATTTCATGGCTTTTATGGTGGTTTCCTGGATCTGCCCCTTTTCACAGGGGCAATCACAGCCTCCAAATTGTGCAGCACTTCTCCGAGGCAATGTCCTAGGGATTGACTTCTCACCTCTAAAGATGTTAACTCTCCTAGGATTCACACGTTTCTGAGTGTGTGAATTCCCCCCAAAAGAATTCAAAAGTCTCTGTCTGTTTGAGCTAGAAAAAAGGCACTTTACTGGCCTCCCACCCAGCACCAAGCAGGGTGTGAATTCACCAAATTGTTCTCTAGCTCCTTCACCTAGTTCAAACTTGTGTTGATTTAATCAAAAGGTAGACAAAAGAGAGTAAACCTGTCCTCAGGATCTAGTGAGGAGTGAGGTACTAAGTAGGGGTACTTAAGTTATTGTTAACCAAAATTTTAACTCCAACTAGGCAAAAAGAATAAAAGATTTCCTTTTCACAAGTGTAAACGCAGAATAGACAAAGAGAACCAAGAATTTCTTTTCACACAACTTGTTCAGGACCTTCCCAATTGAATGACTTCCCTTTACCACCATAAAATGAGCTGCTATAAATATTTTTGTATGAGTGGGCCCTTTTCCCCTATCTTTGATCTTTTTGGCATATAGACCTAATAGTGATATTGCTGGGTCAAAGGGTAGGTATATATTCATTTAGCCATTTCCCCCATAGGAAAGTCCTTTCTTGGTTTCCAGTTTTGCCCTACTACAAATATTTTTGTACATTTGAGCCATTTACCTTTTTCTTTTATCTCTTTGGAGAATCAGCAAATAGTGATATTACTAGGTCAAAGGCTGAGTTCAGTGTTTAGTTACTTTTGAGGATATTTAATGTTAAATTGTAATAATTTCTATATAAAACCTTTCTTAAATCTTGATTTCAAAAGTCAGCCAACTTCCAGGATAAAGTAATTTACCCCCCACCCCTCACCCCCAGCTTAAGACATCTCACCTGCCTTGCTTTTGTTCAAAGTAGAGTGGAAGCTTGCTCCTTTTTTATCTTTAAACAAGAACTTTCTCAGGTAAAGGAAATTGGCAAGCTCTAGTTATTGAACTTTTGGCTGGGGAAAGCTTGTGCTGGAGTCTTTCTTGTGAGCACTGCCTCTCCTGTGATGAATTAATGAGGGAGAAGTTAAGGTCTCAAAGTCCACTTCCTCTCTTGAAAGATCCACCAATGGGTACTGGCAGGGGAGGTCCTAAGGTCAAATTGTCAGGGCAATCAGAAAGAGGATAGAACTCCCTTTATAAGCAAGAGACAGGACCCACTAACTCTCTTTTTTTGCACTTAGGAGGCTAGTTAAGAGAGCCATTCTTTGTTAACAGACACGTACATCTGTTAAAAGTGTTATTCCTTTGCTCATCAGCTCCAGGAGGGGAGAGGGAAAAGGAGAGGGAAATAACTTTAATCATGTAACCATGGGAAAATATTCTAAATAGATAAATTAATTTTTTAATTAAAAAAAGAAAAGTTAAAACAGGGATTAACTTATCAGATCTCTGGGATTTTGTTATGGAATTTGAATGGGGCACCACTTTATTATATATCTCTTTATCATATATTATTTCAGTCAGGAATATTATCTATCTTAAATTACCCTCCATGTGGGCAGAGATCATGTCTTGTCTAAACTTGGTATATTTCCCAAGGGTCTCTACACATAGTAGGTGCTTAATAAAACTTTATTTTGAAAAAAAAAATTAAAATGTTATTCTTGGAGAAATGGCTTCATGTTCTTTATTGGGTAAAAATCCAAACCCTACCCTTTTGCTTTCTAGAATGACTAGACCAATTCACAGCTCCACCAACAGTGTACTCCCATTTTAATATGTTGCCTGTTTTTCTATCGTCCCTCCAACCAGTTTTATTTTTTTAATTATATTTTTTATTTTTATTTTGAATATTTTCCCATAGTTATATGTTTCATGTTCTTTCCTTCTCCCTCAAATCCCTCAACCCCCCCTTAGCTGACGCACTTTTACATGTCTTTTACATGTATCATTGAGTAAGACTTAATTCCATATTATTGATAGTTGGACTAGGGTTATCATTTAGTGTCTACATCCCCAATAATATCCCCATCAGTCCATGTGTTCAAGCAGTTGTTTTTCCTCTGTGTTTCTCCTCCCACAGTTCTTCCTCTGAATTTGGTTAGTTTTCTTTCTCATCAGCCTTGCTCTGGATTCTTGCATTGCTGCTTAGTAGAGAAGTCCGTTTATGTTCGATTGTACCACAGTGTATCAGTCTCTGTGTATAATGTTCTCCTGGTTCTGCTCCTTTCACTCCGCATCAATTCCTGGAGGTCATTCCAACCTCCAACCAGCTTTAAAAAGAAGAGGGAAATGTTTCTTGAGATATAATTACTATTTCAAACTCCTAAATTTTAATGTCTTAATACCAAGAGTGATTATCTCAGTAAATGTTGTAATGTTAATAGCTTTCCCCTCCAGCATTGCTAACATAAGTCTGGATCCCAAGACCTGCCTCTTTAACTAAACACAGCAAATGAGAATATGACAGCCTGGAAATTTTCACTTCTTCATATGTTTCATTGCTATAGACCAAATATGACTTTTTACATTCATATCAAAGACTAAGCTATCATTTACATGTAAATGATGTAAAAATAAATGTAAAGTAAATTTACATTTATTATTTACATTGAACAAAAGTAAACCAGAGTATTCTATTTTAGATACTCAAGAATGAGGGATTGGGGGCAGCTCAGTGTTGCAGTGGATTAAGAACCTGGTCTGGAGACAGGAGAGGACCTGGTTTCAAATATGAACCTTGGACATTTCCTAGGGTGGAGATTAAAATTAATATACCAAAATACTAAATATTATATTTATAAATATTTTATTAATAGTAAACTAACAAAAGAGACTAACTAAAAGGTACTAACCAGCTTGCCCCCAGGAACCAAAGAGAAAGAGGGAGGAGTTATAGCCAACTATAAAACAATAATGTGACCACACAAATAAGGAGGCCCAGGAGAGATTAAAGGGGATTTTGGGAAAACTAAAGACTTATAGGGGATGAAGTCCAAGGTTCAAAATCTCCATTTATACACTAGTTATCTCACCCTGGTCAAGTCACTTAACCCCAACTGCCTAGCCATTACTACTCTTCTGCTTGGAACAAATACTCAGAATGGATTCTAAAACAGAAGGCAAGGGTTTAAAAAAAAAAAGAATTAGGAATCAGTCACCACCTCCTCCAGAAATAGCTTCCAATTATGTATTGCTGGCAATAAACTTAAGCTATCCAGTGGGAAAAAAAAACACACTAAAGTCACTGGCCTTGCTTCAGTTTCCACATAAAAAATTAAATGAGAGAGTATAGGTGAAATAAATCATTTCACAAACCATAAAGTGTTCTTCAAATACAAAGTATTTTTATTATCAATGCCACTCCCCTAGTCTTCAAATTTACTGACAATTTGAACATAGACACTTTCTTTGCCTCTGCTGTAGTTACTTTGTTTTTTGCTCCATCACCTGCTTTCACTCACACTGTGGGACCCTAATTATTGGTCTTCTCATTTTGAAGATGAGTGCTTACCCAATTCAGAAATATGTAAGTATAGAAGTTAGAAAGTGGGAAATTAATGTAGAGTCCTCTCCTCTGTCTTAGAGTTTTAAAAAGAGCTAAGAAATCTTCAACAGGCATTAAGCACACTCATTAAAAAATCTTGGCCCTTTTTTCAAAGTCTCTGGACTAATACGTCTCTGGAGTTTATTGTTTAAACTCCAAATACTTGGGCCCAGAGCCTTATAGGTCCTGTTTAACTTGAGTAGTTCAGGTTATTCTGAGAGAATGCAACCTGTCCCACTCATGAATTCATACCAGAAAGCAAATTGAATAACTCTTCTACAAAGGGTTTCCCCTCACTGGAGGTCTTCAAGCAAGAGCTGGGTGACTACTTGTTAGTTATGTTGCCAAGAAGATTCTTTAGACATCTTAATTTACTTAGTCAAATACTTGAAGAATTGTCTTAAGTTAAAGGGATTCAACTTGTTCTACTTGGCCAAGAAATGCAGAACCAGGAACAATGACAGGAAATTGTAAAGTGGGAAATTTAGATTTGATGTCACAATAAACCTCCGAACAACCAGAGCAGTTCAAAAAGTGCTATAGGCTGTCTTCAATGTCTCTCTCCACCTCAACACAAAGTAATGGGCTGGCTGACTGATTAGCTGATTGAATTGATAAACTACCCGAAGAGCCTTAATCACTTTCACCATAGAAGCAGCAGCAGGAAGAAGAAATTTTTCCCTGTGCACAAGATTCCCTAAGGGCACCGTGGGTCTCTGAAGGCATCTAGCCCTTTGAGAAAGGGTGGAGTAGTGTGATGTCAGTTTTGCTAGACTAACTTCATTCTTAGATTTAATAATCTAGTCTTTCCATTTAATGTTAACTATGATTCCTACGTGGAACTTATTAATAAAGAAAAGAACACTGAGTACTGAGGGCAACCTCTTTCAAGGCTGTCCTTTATGTTAAAGTTCTTTTTTTTCTTTTCTTTTTTTAAAATAAAATCCTTACCTTCTGTCTTGGAGTCAATACTGCTCCAAAGCAGAATAGTGGTAAGGGTAGGCAATGGGGGTCAAGAGACTTGCCCAGGATCACACAGCTGGGAAGTATCTGAGGTCAGATTTGAACCTTGGACCTCCCATCTCTAGGTCTAGCTCTAATCCACTGAGCTACCCAGCTGCCCCTATGTTAAAGTTCTATAGTGATGTGTTTAACAGGATATGTTTAACATACTTCATCAGCTAGTGACTTTGAAAACTTCCCCTCCTACAAAATTATGAAAAGAATAGATACTTTGTTTTAAGTCTGAGAGTGAAAGCTTAGGTGGAACTTAATGTTCTTCAAGTGGAAAAAAATGGAATAGAGGTTGGTGGGGAGGTATGCCCAGAAGATTATACCTAGCAATGGCATTTCTTTCCTGAGAATAAGAGGGACAGAGTTTAAAGTACAGACTCAAATCTCATCACGTGAATTCTCTCTACTCAAATCTTCAGTCCTTCCCTACTAACCATGGAGTAAAGTTCAAATTCCATTATCTGAAATTCAAAGCTTTCCAAATTGTGCAATGGGTAGATTGCAAAGGATTGGAGTTGGAAAGACTTGAGTTTAAATCATGCCTCAAAAACTTACTAGCTATGTGTCTTTGAACAAGTTACTTAATCTCTATCAGTCCCACCTCAGTTTCCTCATCTGAAAAGCAGAGAATCAGAGTCAATGTCTTTTAAAGTCCCTTCCAGCTATGATCTGATAACTATGAAAATCTGGTATCATTCAGCTTTCTAACTTTATCCCATGCAATTTCCCTTTACATAACCTATGTTGCAGCCATACTGGAATACTCCATGTCCCTTGACATTTCCTTGCATTTTCCCACCTGCCTGACTTTCTTCATATTGTTCCATGGGCTGAGACTATCCTTCCTCTCCCTCTTCAGTGGCAGAAGGTACAGGGACAAGGGATCACAATAGGGACTATGAACCAAAGATGGTGTGAAAAGTTCTACCCCAATATTTGATAAAGGAAAAGTGTAAGAATTGAGCTTACACTGCTCGTAATATTAGTGTATCCTTCCCAAACCAACCTATTTTTTACAAGAATCATATTTTTTTGAAGGGGGAAAGGAAAGATAAATTGCAAAAAGACCTAAGGGGAATGAAGAACATCAGGTTCTTTAATGGCTTAGATGTAATGGTACAGATTTTTCCTGCCCATCTCTTTCAATATTATTATATGTGATCCTGCCTTTAATACCTTTAATGTATTTTTTAACCCTTAACTTCTGTGTATTGGCTCATAGGTGGAAGAGTGGTAAGGGTGGACAATGGGGGTCAAGTGACTTGCCCAGGGTCACACAGCTGGGAAGTGTCTGAGGCTGGATTTGAACCTAGGACCTCCCGTCTCTAGGCCTGACTCTCAATCCACTGAGCTACCCAGCTGCCCCCAGCCTGGCTTTAATACCAATGGAGAAGGCAGTAAAGATTCCATTTGGCACATCTGTATTTCCCCAGGTATTTCAGGGATGTGCTAGAGCCAGCTCATATTTTTGGCAAAGCCTTGATTATTAAATTTTCAGTGTAAGCATTTATACCTTAGAAAACAGCAAATACAAGGTTTGATTATTATTTTGATGTCTAAAATGAGGAAGGGAGGGAATAAGCATTTTTAAAATTATTATAGTTTTTATTATATACAAAATCAGAATAACAACAATGCCCTAAATCAATGATGGCAAACTTTTTAGAGACTGAGTACCCGAACTGTACCCTTATACTGCATGTGAGCCACTCCCTTACCCCAGACATGAGATGGAGGAAGTGCTCCCATTATTGGGTTGCTGGACAAAGGGGTGGGTGATGTCCTCAGGTGTGGTGGATTGGAGGAAGGGAGCAGCCCTGTCCGGCACAATGTGCCATAGGTTTGCCAACACAGCCCTAAATAGTGAATGCTTAATGAGTATTTGCTATACTATTACAGTGTCTGTGACTATTAAGTCTGAGCATTTTCCATAAAACATATCCAAAAAATAAACAAATATGGAAATTCTTTGGATGTGAAATATTAAAATAAATTAATAACATTATACTTATTTTTATACATCTAAAAATACTAAAATATCAACTTCTGAAGGGTTTTCCAATATATTATTTTTTATAGTAACTTTTTTAAATTCAAAGATATTTTATTTTCCCAGTTACATGTAATAATTATTTCCAATATATGTTTTCCAAAATCATTAGATTTTGGAATCTTATGTATGGAATTATATATATGGAAATCCAAACTGTCTCCTTCCCTTTCTTCCCTACCCTCACTTGGAGAGAGTATGCAATTTTATCTGGGCTTTACATGTATTATCATACAAAAGACGCTTCCATATTGGTCATTGTTGTAAGTGCACACTCATACAAAACCAAAATCCTAAAATAAAGCCATAAATATACTGATGTGAAAGATGGTATGCTTTGATCCCCATTCATCTGTCTCCAACATTTTTTTCTCTGGAGGTGGATAGGGGAAATAAGCTTTTTTATAAGCATCTACAATGTTCCAGGAACTCACTTTTAGTAATATTTCATTTCGTACAGCAACTGTGGGAGATAGCCACTGTTATTATCCCCATTTTACAGTTGAGGAAACTGAGGCAATTAGAGATGGAGTGACTTGCCCAGGGTCACATAGCTAGTGTCAGAGGATAGAGTTGACCTCAGGTCTTTATGATTCTAGGCTCAGAAATCTGTTCTCTTAAGTCTAAACTTTTAAAAGTGATAGAAATGGGGCAGCTGTGTGGCTCAGTGGATTGAGAGTGGAGCCTAGAGATGGGAGGTCCTGGGTTCAAATATGACCTCAGACACTTCCCAGCTGTGTGACCCTGGGCAAGTCACTTGACCCCCACTGCCTATTCTCACCACTCTTCTGCCTTGGAACCAATATACAGTATTGACTCCAAGATGGAAGGTAAGGGTTTAAAAAATAAAAATATAAAAATAAAAATGATGGAGAAATGTTAATAATAAAGATTAAGCTTAGAAAAATGTCATGTTTTTCAGAAAGCTAACATTTACCAGCATACCTCTGCTTGTACAACCCCTTCTAGATACATAACACATAGCATAATAGGATCATAGATTTAGAACTGGAAGGACTTCAAAGGTCATTTAATTTCATCCTCTCATTTTTCCAGGTCAGTAAATGAGCCCAGAAAATTTAAGTGACTTCCCCCAGGTTACAGAGATAGTGAAAACCATGAATTCCTAGCCAGTATCATACTGCCCTCCCTCTTATACAAGACTGCCTGCTTCATCTAAGAGGAGATCTTGAGTGATTATTGGTTATGACTTATTCTGCATATTTGTTTGGCCATTCCCCAATTAAAGAATACACCCCTCAGTTTGTTTGCTATTATGAAAATAGCTGATAAAAATGTTTTTCTACACATACGGGTCTTTTTTCTCTTTGATTTCTTTGGCATCTCAAAGAACATTAGAGCTAGAAAGGACTTAAAATCATCTAGTCCTACATCCTAATTTTTAGATGATAAAAGTGAGGCCCAAACTAGTGAAGCAAGTGAGTGAAAGAGTAAAGGAATGCATCCAGGATGTTTGACTCCAAGTTTAATTATCTTTTCACTATCCTCTGAGACAAATAATATCAGGTGTTATCCTTAATTTGTGTATCTTATCCCCTTTCCAAAATGTAAGTAACAAGATGACAGGTACTAAGACCTTACTTAAATGTTATACCTTTCCCAGTATGTAGCACTATATCTTGCTTTATAAATGTTTGTTGAAAGACAGGGGAGAAAAAGAAAATCCTTAAGTTGGCATTTCAGACCCTCCTTGATCTGCCCCCAATCTGACTTTGCAGCTTTTTTTTCCGTGATATCTTTAGGTGTCACAAAATCTAATGATACAAGGGACCCAGATACATTTTGGGAGATTCTCACTTTCCTGCTTGTAACTGCTAACCAGGAAACCTGAGGAAATATATCCAGAATACTCTTTGGGTATATTATAGTACTCCTCAATGCAAGTATGCAATTCAAAATATTATAGAGGGAAATTTTACTAAAAGGAATATTTGAGGAAATTCAAGAATGTGATTCTTGAAATAATCTTATTGCATGTAAATAGTTTGATTGAGAGATGAATCTCTCTCTTTCTGTCTCATTTTTTCTGTCTCTTTGTCTCTGTCTGTCTGTCTCTTTCTCCTCTACTCATGGCATTTCTGTTGGGACTCCCACTTTACCCATCTCAATATCATTTCTACCTACCAGTTTTTCAGGTTCAGTGAGGAGTCTCAAGCTTCTCCAATCTATCTGTGTCATCTTCTGGGACAGAATGAAGGCAGCATTTCCAAAGTTCTCTTCTCTCCATTTGCCACCCTATTGGAAAGTCGGCCCTTCCCTTCCTTTTCTTCTCCCATTCCTACCACCTACCAACCTAATAGCATCACTATCATATCTTCATATAGTTTGTTTTTCCAAGAGATAGGAAAGAAATGAAGATTCCTAGTACCCCATAAATCTCTACTAAGCTTTTTTATATTCTCTTCTGTATCTAAACTGGTCCACCTGCTTCTTCTTCTTATCTCCTTACACTTCACTCAAGTGTATAATATAATAACAAAAAGTTATTATTGATCTCTTAGTTGCCAAATCCAGTGGCCTTTTCTCAATCTTCATTCTCAACCTCTTTGCAGCCTTTGACACTGTTGATTACTCTCTCCTCCTTAATACTCTCTTCCCCTAGTTTTTGAGATACCACTCTTTCCTGGTTCTGCTTAGACCTATCTAACCACTCTTTCTCTGTTTCTATCCTGGATCCTCATCCAGATTAAGATCTCTAATTCCTCTGTACTGGTTCCCTCAGGTTTCTGCCCTGAGTCCTCTCCTCCCTCTGTACTACTTTACTTGGTGATCTTATCACCTACTACTAATGATTCTCATATCTACTTATCCTTTCCCATTCTCTCTGCTAATTTGAAAGTAATCTCCCACTTCCAACTGCCTTTAAGCCATCTCAACTTGAGCAACTTGAAACTATGTTCAAAGGACTGTAAAATTAGGCATACCATCAAGATCATTACTAGACCTGTATCCCAAAGAAATTTTAAAAAGAGAAAAAGACAAGAGAGAGAAAGAGAGAGAAAGAGAGATGGAGAGAGAGAAAGAGGTGGAGCACCATATAAGGCCATTGACCTAAGACTAATGCCCAAAAGTTCACAGCAAAAAGACCCTTATTTATAGGAGAATCCTGATATAATCAAGCCTCCTTATAACATTTTTACAATGGTTTGAGACAGAATGTTTGAATAACTTTACAACTTTACAATGACTTTTCAATGGACACATTCAAACTAATTAACATCTTCAAGAAATTGGAGAATATCTTTACAGTGGGTACATACAAGTATTTTTAACATTTTAAAGAAATGATCAGGAAGTTGGAGACAGATACAAAGAGAAGAGTTCAGGACTGGGTTATCTGGGAGGGATTGATGTGAGGCTCAGTCCAGCCATTGGGCTTGACCTCCTGGAAGAAGTTTCAGATACAATAGGAGAGACTTCTAAAACAAAAGGGTACTCAAGATTGGCACTTAAGATTTGATCACGGGTGGTCTAAGGAGAGTCCAGCCTGGGACTCTGCCTCAGACAAATTTCCAAAACAAACTCAAATGACTCAATTCAAAACACTTTGTCCTACTGGGAGAAGAGTGGAGTAATCTTGTCTTAATGGGAGTTTGAAGAGAAATGGATTGGGATGGGGGAAGGGTTACAGTTTTTACTAACTTAGATATTAATAACTATTACCTTGAGATTAACATACTAATTTCTCACTCCACACACTCCCAACCTAGAAGTCCTCTTGGATTCCTCAATATTTCTATCCCCGATACCCAAGTTGTTGCCAACTAATTTCAATTTTGCAACATCTCTCCAATCTGTCCCCTTTTCTCTGACATTGCCACCACTCTAGGACAAACCCTTATTACCTCACACCGTTTTGCAGCAATAGCCACTAATAGATCTGCCAGCCTCAAGACTCCCCACTCCAATTCATCCTCCATTCAGCCATTAAAGTGATTTTCCTAAAACCACCACCTCCACCCAACTCAATAAACCAAATGGCTTCCTATTTCTTCTAGGAGCCCTAAATAAAATCCAACTTTTCCAAGTCTTCCCCAAGCCCTCTTGATTCTAGTGCCTTCCTTGTTAACTAATAAGGAAGGAAAGTGTAGAATATTCATCCCTGGAGGCTTTTTAACCTATTAGAGTCTCATCCAAGCTTATTTAAAAATGGGTGCTGCCTAAGACAGGAGAATGGATGAGATGACTTAGACAGTTCAACTTGGTCCCGTTATTTTTCACTTCCTGCTTTCCATATCCATTTTTCAAATTTTCAAAGGAAACCCTTATCACAGTAAAGAGATACCAACCTAAACCCACTCCTTTGAAAGTAAGTGAAAAGATGTTAAATCATAATACTTAAACCCTGCTACTGATTCATTTCCTAGATAGGTTTCTCAGCATAAATATTCTCTCAGTTCTGGGAAGTTGTAACAAAAGAATATATAACTCTTCCGTCCAGAGATCATGTTCCCTTTTCCTCCATTTCTTCTTTGAGAATGCTTCTCCTCCCAATTTCATTCCCAAACTAGCAAATGCTTGTGATTATTGTTTATTAGGACAGAATAAACAAAGAAATGTGAGCAGATTTTCCCAGGTCCTCAGAAGAAAAGCTTTAGGCCTTAGACCTTAAAGAGGGAGTCTAATAAGATATTGGAATTAGGGTGGTTATAGGGGCCAGTTCAGTAACTATCTGAAGTATCTATCTGAACTTTTATTTTGCTTATGTACAGTCTATACCAGCTTTGGTGAAGATGTGGCACACTTGCAAAGCCAGCACTTGGGGAGCTGCTCTTTCGCCCTCTTCCCAGGGACCCAAAGCAAGCACTTTCTCCCTCAACTCTCTCCAGTAATCTGAGGGCTCACAGATGACTTAAATTTGTCCTCTGGGCACACAAAGGAGGAGGGGAGAGAGTTCCCTAATGAGGGATAATCCTGCTTCTGAATTCCTGGCCACTAACTAGCCCAGCTGATACTTTTACTTTCCTTCTGCCACAGTTTTCTCAGATATTCCCTTAATCTAGTTCTCTGTCTTGAAAGCATATCATTGGAAATAGGAAATCTTTTAGAGTCTGGCCTTTTGCCTCACTCAACTGACCTTTGAATTGCTATAACTTTTTTTAAGGGTCACCTGGGGCTGTGGTCTCTTATTATTTGACCAGTAACTACTCCCTTTCTAATTTACTTCAAGGTCCTGTTGCTCCTCTTTACAAAAATGTCATTTTTGCAGTTAGTTGAACAACTCTTGAATGCACACTTTTTAGAGATTATGCACTGAGCTTTCAAAGCCCAGTTTCTCTATATTCTTAGGATGAAGAGTTTTCTATTTAATATGAAAAGAAACAGAGGAAGACCTCCAGTATGTTGGGTGTATCATCTACAGAAAGTTTATCTCTAAGGGGCCCTATATGGGCTTTGTGTTGTCCCCATACTGAGGATTTGGGGATCCACTGAAGATCTGAGGTAATAAGCATTCACTCTTACTAGATTCATATTTTTTACTACAAAGAAAAAGGGTCCTCTCCTCCAACCCCCTTCATTTATATGGCAGAGTGGTTCAAATGAAGGCCTTGAAGTCAAGAAGATTGCATTCTAGTCCTGCCTCTGACTCTACATGTGAGACTACAGGCAAGGCCATTAACCTCCTAGTAATTTAGGCAATCCTCATCTAAGACTATAAATTACAGAAAAATTTTCCATCTTCCTTGGTATAAGAAGTCTCCTCACCTAGAGTTCCCTAGAAATCTTGCTCACCTCCTTCAAGCCCCCAAGTGTTTTCAATACAGGGTTATAGTCTCCATTCAAACTCCCTTCTTAGAACAAAAGGAAAAAACAACTTAGAGACTTTCTACTTTTTTTCCAGTCATGTTTTTATGTACAAACTGCTCTTAGTTAAGAAATATCAAAACCAGAAGGTGTCAACTATATTCCCAGCATTCCCTTTGTCTTAATAAGGCACTCACTTCAAAGTCTCCCAGCAGATTGATATGTTAACTTTAAAGAATAATAGCCTCACAGGACTGAAATCCAGGGCCTTTTATAATTAGCCTTTCCATAACACTTTGGATCTTTAAAGTATTTTGTTATCAATATTTAGATGGATAGGGCCTCAGACAAACAGCTCTGTTCTGCTTTTTATCACACTTCACATCAGAGATACTGCTTTCTTTGGGTACTGGAAGCTTCTTCTAAATGTTCTATTAGGAGGAGATGTTTGTTCCTGAGTTCCCTTCCAGTATTGATTGGAGAACAGACAGTACTTCTCAATATGATTTAAGAGGAGCTCACCCTATGTTAAGTACACTCAGTTTCACAATAACAGCTTTTGCTCTGACAACATATAAGATAGCTAGCTCTGCCAAGCTGTATCAAAGAGGAGAATTTCCTCTTGTCTTTAGCTGTGAATTTTCTAAATCTCACCTGAAGGTTAAATTCTCATCAAAAGGATTCACAGCAAAGGGTGTGAATTTTCTAAATCTCACCTAGTACTAAGTAGGGTGTTCAATCTTTTGTTGATTCAATTTAAAAGTAGACTAAGGAGAGTTAATCCTGTCTTCTGTCTAGGGAGGTACTAAGTAGGGGTACTTAAATTATTATTAACCAAAGTGTTAACTCAAAATAGACAAAGGATTCCCTTTCATAAGTGTAAACTCAAAGAAAATAAAGAATTTCCTTTTACATAGCTTCAACTTTTAGCTTCAATTACCTCAAATTCACTAATGCATTTCTTTTTTTTTTTAACCCTTACTTTCTGTCCTACTAACAGCTCTAAGAGAGAAGGGCAAAGACTAGACAATTGGGATTAAGTGACTTGTCCAGAATGACACAGCTAAGAAATATCTGACACAGGTCCTCCTGACTCTATGCCTGGTGCTCTATCCGATGTGCCACCTAGATGCTCCCCCAATACCCTTCTTTTTTTAATAATATTTTGTTTTTTCCCAACTACATGTAAAAATAATTTTTTAAAAAATGTTGTTTCAAATTCGCTCCCTCCTTTCCACCCACCCTCCCTCCCTCTCTCCTACCCCTCCTCATTCCCTGAGAAAGAAAGTAATCTTATACAGACTTTACATATGTAATCACATAAAACATTTTTTTTCATATCAGTCATTTCATGGAAGAGATCTCAAAGAAAAAAGGAAGAAGTAGAAAGTAAAATATAGTATGTTTCAGTCTACATTCATACTCTGTCTACTCTGTTAATTCTTTCTTGGAGGGCAGATGGCATTTTCCATCATGAGTCTCTGGGCTTTTCTTAGATCATTGCATTGATGAGAAAAACTAGGTCATTAATCAAAATTTGCTCATCAAAAAAAAATGGCTGTTCATCAAAATATATTGCTGTCACTGTGCATAATGTTCTGCTTCTGCTTACTTCACTTTGCATCTGTTCATGTTAGTCTTTCCAGATTTTTCTGAAATCATCCTGTTCCTCATTTCTTATAACACAATAACATTCCATCAAGATCATACCACAACTTGTTCAGCCATTCCCCAACTGATGGACAGCCACTCAATTTCTAATTCTTTGCTATCATAGAAAGAATTGTAATAAATATTTTTGTACAAACAGGTCCTTTCTCCTTTTAAAAAAATCTCTTAGGGCAGGCTAGGTAGCTCAGCCAGGCCTAGAGATGGAAGTTTCTGAGTTCAAATTTGGCCTCAAACACTTCCTAGCTGTGTGGTCCTGGGAAAGTCACTTAGCTCCCATTGCCTAACCTTTACCCTTCTTCTCCACCTTGGAACCAATACACGGTACTGATTCTAAGGTAGAAGATAAGGGTTTTTTAAAAGTCTTTTTGGGATACAGACCTAGTAATGATATTGATACGTCAAAGAGTAAGCAGTTTTAGAGCCCTGTGACCATAGCTCAGAATTGCTTTCCAGAATGGCTGGATCAGATCACAACTCCACCAACAACACACTAATATAGATTTTAACCCAGGACCCCCACCAGGCCTGTATCTCAATCCACTGAGTCACCTAGCTACCCCCAGCTAACTCATTTGTAAGATGAAAAAAGTTAGACTGAATCAGTGGTTTAAACTCAAATAGAAATGGGCCACTAAAATACATACATACATATATATATATACATATATATATATATATATATATGGATCCCTGCTCATATACCAACTTTAAAAAACCACATAACTTATGTTTTATTGTATTTTTATTTACTTTGTTAAGTATTTCCCAATTGTATTCTTTTTTTTTTCTTTCTTATAATCCTTACCTTCTGTCTTAGAATCAATACTATGTATTGGTCCTAAGGCAAAAGAACACTACCAGCTAGGCAATTGGGGGTTAAGTGACTTGCCCAGGGTCACACAGCTAGGGTGCTTGAGGACAGATTTGAACCCAGGACCTCCCATCTCTGGGCCTGGTTCTCAATCCACTGAGCCACTCAGCTGTCCCTCCCTGCCCCTCCCCCCCATTTATTCTTTAAAAAAAAATTTTAACTCTTATTTGTAAAATGGAGTTAATGACTATGGCACGTATGACCTAAGAAGGTTATTGGTCTAACCTCAAATACTTCTTAGTGGTGTGACCCTGGGGAAGTCACTTAACCCCATTTGCCTGACCCTTACTGCTCTTATGCCTTAGAATTCACACTTAATATCTATTCTAAGACAGAAGGTAAGGGTTTTAAAAAAAGGTTATTGGGGGGAATAAGAAAGAATGTATATATATAAAATGCTTTGCAAACCACAAAATACTATATAATTGTCAATTATTATTCATTGTATTCCTGTAGATTAATTTTAATGTTTCTATTGCACATTTAATTTACACAGCAGGTAGGTAGTACACAGGATGGAATGATGGACTTCAAATATGGAAGACCTCATTTTGAATCCTTGCCTTACGTGCTTTCTAGCCATGTGATCCTGAGCAAATCACTCATACTTTTTCAGCCTCCATTTCCTCATCTGCAAAATGGAATCATAATAGCAACTGCCTCCTAGGGTTGTTGTGAGGATCAAATCATATATTTGTATACTTTGTAAACTTTACAGCTCTGTTTACATGCTGGCAATTCTGTTTGCCAACTATATTTCTTCTGAAACAACCAAATTATAATTTTTTTAATTAAATGTATCAATGAGAATGGAAATGTGAGCAGATGAATGAATAGGCATCCAGGGCAGCATATCATTAATGTTCTTCCCTCTAAATGATCATGAAGCTTCTAACACAGTGATGGCGAACCTATGGCACACATGCCAAAAAGGCACACAGAGCCCTCTCTGTGGGTGTACCTGCCAATACCTAGCAGAATTCGTTACTAGAAAGCCAGAGAGACTTCAAGGAGGGACCTGCTTCCCTCTCCTTCTCCCTGCCCTGAGAACATTTCTCCCTTCACCATCACCCGCCACCCAGCAACCAATAGGAGTGCTTCCTCCCCTCCTCTGTCACCATTCTAGCATATATTTAAGTAGATGTAAATTTTCAAAAGAAGCATTTTTTATATTTATATATATATACATATATATATACATGTATTTTTATATGTATCTCCAATTAGAGAAGGCTGAAGGCCATTTTGCTGACTAAACTCATTTGTAAACTTTAGTTACAAGGCTGATGACTTCAAAAGATGCAGGAAGCAACACATGAAACCTAGAATTAGTTAGCATCTGCTAGAGATCTAGAATAGGGCAACAATCATTCAAGCCAGAAGCCAGAAGCCATAGACCAGAACAAACAGAATCAGCCAGAGCCAAAGAGGGTTCCTGGAGGTGAATTTTGAAGTCAAATACCATAGAGTGAAAGAAGAATCTGAGAATTATATCCATCATTGGTCACCTTCAAATAAAACCGGTAAGGATGTTAAGATAAGTAATTTGGGGTAGAGGGATTGAGAAAAAATTTTGTCAGAGAAATCAGAGAAAGCTGCTACAGGCAAATAGCTTGTTTTGAAATACAGAAAGACAAGGCATGTTGGGATGAAATGGGCTTAAAGGTGTCGGAGAAATGGGTCCAAAATAGGTTAGGATTGAGTGGTGAAGGAGCCTAAAAGAAGAAGCTTTAAAGACAAGCCTAAATGTGTTGAAGTCAGTCCAGCGGTCTGACTACAGTAATCAAGCAGGGCTCCAACTAGCCAGAGTTAATGTATTGCCTCCAGGATAAAATACTAAATGTTCCCTGGTCCTGAGTTTAAGCTCTATGTAATATTGTTCCCATTTCTCCTTCCCAGGCTCATTTCTTATTCTATATTCTTCACTCAATTTCCATTACAGTCAAACTTGCTTGCTGGCTATTCCCATGCACACAAAGCTCCACCTCCCATCTCCATGCCTCCACAAGCTGTTCCCTCTCATGGGAAAGGACTCCCCTCTTACCTCCACCTCCCTGGTGTCACCTTCTCCATAAGATCTCTCCTCATCCTTTTCATTAGAGGCACTCTCCCTCTGGATAGGGCTTCCAATTGCTTTGTTTTGGCTGATTTACATACATTTTGTATTTTCCCATCCTTTAGTAAAATACAAGCCCCTTGAAGATGGGCATTATATAGTATGTGTTTACATATCCTCTCAGATAGAGCCCTTGATTTAGAGTCAGGAAGACTCAAGTTCAAATGCAGTCTCAGAAACTTGCCAGCTCTGTGACTTAAGGCATGTCTCTTTCCTCATCTATAAAATGGGGATAGTAATAGTACCTACCTTCCAGAATGGTTGTGAGGATAAAATGAGCTAATATTTATTTGTAAAGCTTCCTCAAATCTTAAAAAAAAACCCCTACATAAATGCTAGCTTTTATTACTATTAACAAAGTAGATACTTAATAAATATTTATTGGATAGAATTGAATGTAGGCCTTAGAACAGAAGTGGTAGAAATGGTCCTGGATCCAGAACCAGGAAATTTTTGTTTATGTCCTGACTCTGCCCTTCAGCTGCTCTGTATATAGCCTTTGGCAAGCTACTAAAGTTCTCAGGGCCTCAGTTTCCTGCTCTGTCAAATGAAGAAGTTGGATTAGATAATTTCTATGATTAATTCTGCTAAAATCCTACCTCAGAGTAGGATTTCCTGAAAAAAACTAAAAACTGTCCAAGAAGCCACTTTTTAGAAAGCAACATATGAAAGAGTAATTCATAGGTAGCATGTATACATTAATAACAAATCACAGTGACACAAAGTTTTAAGGCGTGCAAAGTGTTTTCCTCTCAATAATCAAATAGAGTAGCAGGCAGTACAAATTATGTTTGGTTTTGGTTTTTGTCTCATTCTGACACTGTGGTTTCATTCATTGGTGTGGACAATTCCTGGTGAAGAAACTCCAAGCAATGCAGATGGGCAGCTTTTCGGCAGCTTAGGGCTAGAGCATTACCAGGGTCACTGCGCTAATAAGTGTTAGTGTTGGAGCAAATGTCGCCTTGACTCTCAGGAGAGCATCTATCCATTATGTCAGGATGCTCTGAGACAGCACAAGTGTTATTATCTCCATTTTGTCAGTGAGGAAATTGAGATTCCTCAGGGTGAAGTCACTTGCTCATTGTCCTGTGGTGATTAAGTGCAAGAGTTCCTTTCCTCTGAAATTATCCCCAATTGATCCTGTTTGTACATAGTTATTTGTTTACGTGTTGTTTGTTTCTCCCATTAGACTATGAACTCTTTGAGAGCAGGAACTGTTTTTTGGGGGGGTCTCTCTTTGTATTCCCCATTACTTAGCATAGTGCCTGGCACATAGGAAATGCTTGGTAAATTATTATTATCCCTTAACTTCTGTGTATTGGCTCCTAGGTGGAAGAGTGGTAAGGGTGGACAATGGGGGTCAAGTGACTTGCCCAGGGTCACACAGCTGGGAAGTGTCTGAGGCCGGATTTGAACCTAGGACCTCCCGTCTCTGGGCCTGACTCTCAATCCACTGAGCTACCCAGCTGCCCCCACTTAGTAAATTATTAACTGATTGACCAACTGTAAGTGCATGGGGAAGAGTTAATAGAAGAGTGAATACAGTCATAGTCAGCCTTGTTAAAAGCAATGAGTTCTGGAGGCAGCTGGGTAGCTCAGTGGATTGAGAGTCAGGCCTAGAGATGGGAGGTCCTCAGAACCATGGAAGCTCTTTTCCTCCAGTTTGCTCACTGTCTGACTATCTAATGTCTGTGTGTCTTCATTCTCACCTTATGTTCTCTTTCCATTTCCCATTTCTGAGTGTCCAACCCATCAGGAACCTTCGTGGAGCCACTGGATGGCTTCAGGCAGAGCAGGTAGGGAGCAAGTAGGGGATAGGCATGGCCAGAATGGATGGCTTGTACTAATATACAGAGGCAGGAACAGAGCAAACTATTTGTGGAGGGAGGCAAATAGATTCACTGGAGTGAATCAGTCTCTGAAAGGCAGGTAATCACAAGAATTTAAGAACATCAAGTCAGTTGCTGGAAAGCCTTGGAAGGCTATTGAGTCTAAGGATTATAGCTTAGGACAGCCAATAACCAGTCACTATTCATGGAATTGTAGAATTTTGACTGGGAAGAGAACTTAGAGATCATCTATTCCTCTGGAAGAACTAGTTCCCATTGAAATGAGAGCTTTTTGATGGATGGGACCATGGACCATGTTTTTAACCTTTATTTGTACTCCCAACACTTAGTATAGTTTCTAGCACATTTTAGGGGCTTAATAAATGCAAATTGACCAGCTGCCTGGTCTAGAAGAGAAAAAAATGTTTAAGGAAGTGCAAAAATTTAACACTAGCTTATACCTCTTTCTTTGATACCCCAAGATTAATTTTGGATTATAAAAAGGGTGAGTTTTGATATTGAGTTGGAAATTACAATTTACCTCACTCTCTGGATTAAGAATGCAGATAAGTCTGTTGCTTATCCATAAATAACCGCTTAAGATAGTCACTAGAGAGCAGTGGGCATGCCCTAAGACACTCTAAGGGTCTCTGACACCTGGGATCAGGAGGGCCAGCCTCTTGCCCAGAGTGAGATCAGAGTCCTCCAATTGGAGGGACTTTGGAAAGGGACATCATAAAAAGCATAAAATTTAATATGGAGAAGGAGTCAAGGCTTTTTTTTCTGGGGGATCCAGAGCAGGAAGGTGTGTGTAGGGCCTGTGGCTCCCAGCACTCAGCACTTGGCTCTCTGCCTGGCCCTTGGACAAGGTTTGCTAAGGGAAGGCCAGCCACATGTGGTTAGAGGGCTTTTATTTCTCTGGCTCGCTTTTTATTCAATAAATAATTACAAATTAAGATACAGCCTCCAGAGAATTCTAATCTTAACAGAAACTCATTCTTTCAGAAGTAAACATGAAGGATTAGAGTAGGTGGGAACTAGGTACAGAAAGCAGGAAAAGTGTCCAGGAGCTAGGCATGACAGTGCCTACCTGTTATCCCTACTGCTGGATGAGGCTGCCACTTGTGCATTGTTCAAGCTCTACAGTTCTCATCTTTCAGAAGGGCTAAAGCTGATGTGAGTGTCTCTACTCCAATGGCACCAATATGGTAAACCTCTAGGAGCAGAAGGCCACTAACCTGCCTAAGGAGTCAGATAGATGGAGAAGGGAAAAGCAGAGCAGGTCAAAGCTTCTTGCAGATCAGAATTGTGATCTGCTACATTATCAGCTCAGATGAGATAAGGAGATCCATCTAGTCTTCCTCACTAAAGAAAAAAGTATAGAGAAAAGGAAAGGTGAGGGGGGAGGGGAGGAAGAGAAGACAAGAGCTCCCAACAGGTAAAAGAAAGAGTAAATGTCCGAGGGGCTGTGAAAAGGCAGACATACTACTAACACCTGAAAGAAGTAAGTAAGGGATAGAGTAAATTTCATTGATTAGCTTTCATTAGCTCCCAGGGTTTGTATCCAAATTTTCCTCCTTTTCTCTTAAAGCTAATCTGTGAAATTTACTCCATCCCTTATTTACTACACACTGTTGGTGGAGCTATGATTTGATTCAAGCCTTCTGTAAACAGTTTGAAATTATTTGAGAAAAATCCCTAAAGTATTCATATCCTGAAAATCACTGGGCATATACTTTAAGGCGGTCAAACAAAGAAAGCTTCCAAAATGTTTGTAGCAACACTTTTTGTGGTAGCAAAAAAAAAAAAAAAAAAAAAAAAAAAAAAAAAAAAGGAAGAAATAGTATCAATTGAAGTTTGGCTTAAATTATGATATATGATTTTTAATGGAGCATTACAGTGCTCTAAGGAGCAACAGAAATGAAGCATTTAGAAAAGCCATGTAAATTAAAGCAAAGTAAAGAAAGCAGACACAATTACTACTGTAATAGAAATGAGAATGCCATTAAATGATAGCCAAATTCATGAATTGTAAAGACCAGTCTTGTTCCCCAAGGACAGATGATGAAATACCCTTACTACCGTGAGGAGGAGAATTAAGGGAGTGGAATGTTTGTTGCAAATGCTGTCAGGCAGGTTGTTTTGTCATTTATGTTAACTGCTTTTCTTCGTTGCAAGGGAAGGTTCTATGGGGACAGAGTTATATTAGGAAAATATTATCGTGTAAAATAAAAACAACAACAAAAGACGTCAGTAAGGCTTTTTTTTTTTTTTTTTAAAGACAGGAAGTTATCGCAATGGTAGCACAAATACAAGAAGATGACACCCTAGATTGAAGGAGATCTAGGGGAGGAAAGGAAGGTTCAGGTTTGAAAGGGGGGAAGCAGCAGGAGTTAGTGTCTGTTTTGGATATTGTGGGAAAGCAAAGGAGAGAAGCATCATGCCTCCATCCATCAGTTGGTCCTCAGACTAACACAAACAATAATTAACAATTGTGAAGCACCTACCAGGTGTTAGACACCTTGCTAAATGCTGGGGAGGGGAGGGGGAAGGGTTCAGAAGGAGGCAAGAGATAACCCCAGCTCTCAAAGAACTTAAAATCAATCGGTAGTTCCTAAGCTAAGTTCCTAAGGTAGTTCCTACTCTACGCCAGGCACCAACCAGGATAAAAGGTATACAAAAAGAGACAAAAAAGACAGTCCCTGCCCTCAAGGATCTCACCGTCTAAAAGGGGAGACAACCAGAAAACAAAATACACACAAACAAGCTACAAACAAGACAACAAGGGGAAGGCTTTAGATTTAAGAGGGGCTGGGGAAGGCTTCCAGTTAAAAAAATGAGATTTTAGTTGGATATAAAAGGAAGCCAGAGGTCAGTAGATGGAGCAGGCATTAGGGATGGCCATAAGAAAAGTAAGGAAACGATTTTACTTTGGTGGTGGTTGCCCACTGGCAGCAAGGCAGTTAGAAAGGGTTGCCTGTTTCCCCAGGAGAGAAGAAATGATGAGTTCATTCTTATGATAAAGCAATTTTCAGCTTTTCTTAGGAACAAATGGAGAGGTCAGCAAACTAGATAGACTGGAATAAGGGTGAGAAAATTTTTTCAGTTGAGAAATAGCAGAGGTTTTGAGGACTTAATAAGAAGTCTGGAGAGCTGAGTTCAAGGCTCTTCACCTTTAAACTTGTTTCCTCCTCTCTGTAAAGGAGTTGGTATGACTAGATGACTTAACTAGTAAATTTCCTTCTAGATACTTAGCGTTCTGTGAGTCAATAAGAAAAGGAAGTGAGGAAGCCAAGCAGCCCAAGCATGCTTGCCTCACTCCTTCTGGAATCTGAGCAAGTGCTCACTAATGAGGGTAACATGGCTTGCTGCCCCCGAGGCGAGTGTTGATACCTAAATAATTACTATTTGTAAGGACACTTTAGAATGACAAAGAGTGATGTAAACAAATGTGGATGCTCTTCCTTGGAGGTGGGTTTCATTGAAGACCTTTAAAGAAGCGATTCCAGGCGGGTGTTAGTGGAGAAAGAACCAAAAGACACTGAAGGTCAGCCCTTGGGGAAAAAAGAGCTTCATAGGGTCATAAGACTTGAAAGGACCTTAGAGAACATTTAGGCTGACCCTCTCCTTTAACGGAGGAGGAAAACATGGCTCTGAAAAGCAAAGGGACTTCCCCAACCCAAACCGCTCCAATCAACACTTATGAAGCATCTTTTGTGTCAGGCTTTGCACTAAGATACACAGATAACCCCTGCCGTCCAGGGGCTTATAATTAGACACAAAGAAGAAATAAGACCCAAAAAGAGTCGGGAAAGGGTCCTGGAGAGCACTGAGCGGGTGTGGAGCGCGTTGTTCTGTGTATAGAAAACTGACCAAGCAGCAGGTATGGAGTGGAGGGGAGGGGAGGGAAGGGAGACGAGGCTAAGGGAGGTGGTTTCCATCTAGGCTCGCGAAAGCTGTGTGATGTATAGAAGTATACCTGGGAGATGTGTTGTTCCACGGAGCTGAAACGAGGGAAAGCAGTAGCTTCAGAGTCTTTCATTTCAGCACTTATACTCCTTCCACTGAACTATTCTTTCTCAGTTAGCACTCTCTCCCTCTTTAAATTATTCTATCTCTGCTTTGTATTTGTATTTATACTCATCTTGTATTCTCCAGGAGGGCAAGGGACTATTTAGTGCGGTACCTGAAACATACGAAGTGCCTAATATGTTAGTTTGTTGTGTTGAAATGGAAGGTGTAAAGCTAGGAAGAAGGAAAAGTGATAGTTATAGTTTATCAGCATTAGTATGAATTATATTTAATTGGGTACTCAGAGTTATGGAAGACAAATAAAAGAGGGTCAAATAAGTCAAGGTTTCTACCCTACGGGGCTCGATAGCATTACTCCTTCTGGAATTGAGAGCCTGTTTTTACTCTTTGCTTTTAAGAAGTTCATGTTTAAATAAGGAAAGAGAACATATTAAGAAGTTTCAGCTAAAAGTAAAGTTGAGGGGGCAGCTGGGTGGTTCAGTGGATTGAGAGCCAGGCCTAGAGATGGGAGGTCCTGGGTTTAAATCTAGCCTCAGACACTTCCTAGCTGTGTGACCCTGGGCAAGTTACTTGACCCCCATTGGCCTAGCCCTTACCACTCTTCTGCCTTAGAACCAATATCCAGTATTGACTCTAAGACGGAAGGTAAGGGTTTAAAAAAAAAAAAAAAAGTCAAGTTGAAAGGACCAATGATCCTTAGGATATAGAAGCAAAATTGACAATAATTGGTTTTTTTTTGCCTGTGTAGTTTATTTTTATTTTTTCCATTTAATAATTTTTATTTTTTAGAAAAGTTAACATGGTTACATGGTTCATGCTTTTACTTTCCCCTTTACTTCCCCCCCTTCCCTCCCCCCATAGCCAATGTCGATAATTGATTTTTTTGACATTTATTAATATTCATTTTTAACGTGGTTACATGATTCATGCTCCACCTTTCCCCTTCAACCCCCCCC
>NC_058132.1:107664132-107726738 GCF_016433145.1 Gracilinanus agilis | reverse complement strand
AATAATAGAGGTGACAATGGGCATCCTTGTTTTACTCCTGATCTCATTGGGAAGGTTTCTAATTTATCCCCATTGCATATTGATGTTTGTTGATGGTTTTAGGTATATACTGTTTATTATTTTTAGGAAAGGTCCTTCTATTCCTATACTTTTCAGTGTTTTCAATAGGAATGGATGCTGTATTTTGTCAAAGGCTTTTTCAGCATCTATTGGGATAATCATGTGATTTTTGTTTCTTAGACTGTTGATATGGTCAATTATGTGGATGGTTTTCCTAATGTTGAACCAACCTTGCATTCCTGGTATAAATCCCACCTGATCGTGGTGAATGATTTTCTTAATTACTTGCTGGAGTCTCTTTGCTAGTATTCTATTTAAGATGTTTGCATCTATGTTCATTAGGGAGATTGGTCTGTAGTTTTCTTTCTCTGTTTTTGGTCTCCCTCGATAATTGATTTTTAAAGTTGATTTCATTTTTAAAATTGTTTCTGATGTCGACCCATTTGACAGTGAATGCCAAGGACTTTGGTGGCAATAACTTTTTTTTTCAATGCTGTGACTGCATAGGTGGGGTACTGTATCACCTCTGAAGGTGGCTGCCAGGATGTATGTTGTTCCTGTGGATGATGGTTATGGTGCCAGGCTAATTAATAGATGAGTTTATATCTCTGGAGCTCTCAGGCTTACCTGACTATCAGTGGCAGTTGTAAGGTGGTTGGTGTTAATGATGGTGAGGATGGTGGGACCTTTTTCCCCAAAGTTGGTCCCCTCAGTGATAGCTGTGTGGGGACCTGAGTAGAAACCAGGCACATAATCTAGGGGGAGGGCCTTCTAGTTTCTAGGGATGTTGGTCTCTTGGGCCTCCGCTGACTCCCCTGAGGATGCCAGGTGATGTTGTAATGGTGTGGTTTGACTTGCCTGGTCTATACTTCCTCTGATCCTTTCCTAAGACCCTCAACTCTTTTAGTTAAGCTGGCTTGCTTGCTCTGGTGGTACTCATAACCACAGTGCAAGATGTGAAGAAATTTATTTCATCATGGAATGCTTGAGTTCCAAATGCACTTCAGTTACTCAAAATTTTCCCCCCATATTTTCATTAGAGTAACCCCCAAATTCTGGTAAAAAGACATCCTCTATGGCAAAAACCAGAGAATTTTCTTTCTCTATGCATTCTTTTCTAGCTCAAACTTTCCTTTTATTGATTCCAGTAGGGTACAGAGCAAATAGTGGCAACTACAAAGAAAAGTCGAGGGGAATTAGAGACCCCACTATATTAAAAGACTTTGACAACCAGCAAGTTACTTAACTTTAATGGAACTTAGTTTCTAATCTGTAAAATGGAGTTGGGCTAGACAAACCTGCTTACCAGATCCGAAACATGAATCATTTTGTTAACACTTATTAAAGGCCTACTATGTGTCAGATGCTGGAGATGCAAAGACATTTTTTAAAAGTCCATGCCTGAGAATGCTACCCACATCCAGAGGAAGGACTGCAGGAGAGGAAACATATAAGAAAAACAGCTGCTTGAACGCATGGGTTGGGGTGGACATGATTGAGGATATAGACTCGAAACTACCACACCAATGCAACTACCAACAATTTGGAAATAGGTCTTGATCAAGGACACATGATAAAACCAGTGGAAATGTGTGTCGGCCATGGTTGGGGGGGAATTCGGGGGGTGAAGGGGAAAGTAGGAACATGAATCATGTAACCATGTTAAAAATGAATATTAATAAATGTTTAAAATTTAAAAAAAAAAGTCCATGCCTGACCTGTGAGGGATAAAAATAACATGAACTGCTCTCAGGGAACTACATCTGATTGACAGAGATAAGCAAGCCAGGCTTTTGTTTCTCTAACCTGGCAGTATAGAATCTTTTTATCCTCTATAGGATATGTAGAAAGATAAGACTGAAAGAGGCCTGACACAATCCTTGCTCTTGATTGGTTAAAGGGCTATAAAGGGAATGCAGATAGATAGGATTGAACAGTCCCTATTCTGGTTGATCAACTCACTTGAATAATTAGGATAACTGAGTGGGTGTGAGATTTGCAGGATTGGTTAACTTTTGGGGATTAGATTAAAACTCTCTAAAAGACCAGCCAGTGGTGAATGAGGGGAGGGACCATTTTTCCTCAGGGACCATCTTTCCTCAGGGACCCGGATAAAAGAAGGGAAAGGCTGTGGACAGAAATCCTGGGCTCCCATTGATTCTATCTCCTGTGACACTGACTTGTGAGCTCCCCTTCTCAGGATAATGAAATAAAAGAGTCTTTAACACACTGACATTGAATTTCCTTGAAAAAGTGGTGGTTCCTCTCAATGCCCTCAGAGAGCTTCTATTCTAAAGATTCTTTGATGTGTTTTGAAGAAGTTGATGAAATTATTGAAATAGAAATAAATAGACATCTATTCTATTTTGAGGGAAGGTAGAAACTTTGTCAGAATATCTTAACACTTCAATGGATCTGTGATCTCAGTGATGCAAATATTCTTCTTAATCCAGATGGAAACCCATCCATCCTCTTCTCTTCCTGGCCAACTCTAGCCCATATTCCTCTATAAATCTTCCAAAGGCACTCCACCCAACTGGGGGAGGATTTCCTCTAAATCAGGGTTTCTTACCTTCTTTTGGGCCATGGACTCCTTTGAGAGTCTTGTGAAGCCTACAGACTCCTTCTCAGAAGAATATTTTCAAATGCTTTAAATAAAATACATAGGATTACAATGGAAACAAAAGGCTAGTGAAATAAAGGCATATTTTTTCCCATCCAAGTTCACAAATCCCCCAAATCTTATCTCCTATTTTAGATCTCTTGATATTACATTGCTACCAATGAAGCTCATGAACTATCCTTCTGTTGTGCTCCATTTTTGTAATATGATGGACCTAACTCTTTTCCCAGGAATGTATCTCTTGGATAGTCATCACTGGTAATAATATGTTTGTGTTGTTGGTGTCAATTATGTCAAAACTCAATGAAGAACTGATCCCTGCTGGGCCAAATTGACTCAAAAAACCACAAATTCACATTATCTGGGTTCTATTATATTTTCATTTATTTTGTTAGACATTTTCCAATTACATTTTAATTTGGTTCCCTTGGCTCATAAGAATAAAGGAACCAGTAATGGACATTTGATAGAAGGGAAAGAGAGAGGGTCTGTATGGTAACTCTCTCCTCTGGCACTCCCCTAGGGCTGAATATGCATGGGGTTTTACCCCAAAACTGAGTGACCTGAATGGTCCTACCACCCCACAGGAGTTGGGGGCAAGGCTTCTCTATAAGAGGAGGTATATGGTACCCCAATCTGATCCTGAATAAGGACAGGGTTCACACAAACCTCCCCCAGGTCAGTCAATTTCACAGCAGGTAGTCTGGCTTCAAGATGGAGGCAGCCAGACCAAACTGTGGTTTCCTTCTCCCTTGTTGTCTTTCAGACACACTGAACACTAGCTGACTGTTGAATCACTTTTTATTATTCTCAAATCAGGGATTGGGGAAAGGGGTGAAGGGCAAAGGGATTTTGGGGTGCCCTCTTTGCTATTCCTATGGGGTCTGGCACCTAGGTGGGAACCCTAGTGGTTCCCACTCCTAAGCTTCCACCCCCCTTCTCTTTCTCTTTCTATTTTTATGTTTCTATCCTTTTTTATAATTGCAAGTTTTGACCGAAAAGGGTCTCTTCTCAGCAAGGTTGGGTAATGGGTGAACGAGACTAAGAGATTGCTCCCAAAATGGAGTCCAAAAACTTAGCTGACTCAATGAGTGAAGTCTTGATGGGCGAGATGCGATGGAATGGCTTTGACCTGGGAATCAGGGTTTCAATTTCTGAAAGAAAGATCCTCAGGAAGCCCTCAGGACTGAATCTGAGCTGGGATGTCCACCTCCCCCCTCTTCCTAGTCCTCTACCTGAAGACCTCTCCTCTCTCCTCTTCTTGGAGAAATTCCCAGAATCCTCTCTGGTCTCATCTCTCAGCAACTGTCAGCAACTGCCTTCTCTGGCTCCTTTGGTCCCATCCCCCTTGCACAAATCCCATCCTTACAGGTATTGAGGAGTTTTTCAGTTTTGCTGACCACATACAGGCTACAAGTTAGACATCTCTGTCAGAGACTGTTCCATGTGCCCCTCAATTTCTTCATTAGCCTTTGGATGATCTGCAATGTCGACTCAGCTCTGATTTGTAGCTATATAGTATCACTAGAAGAACATGGATATCAAAAGTCAGACTCATAGTTTAAAATCTCTAGGTCAAATCATAGTCATTTATGTCACTTGATTTTTTTCATTGACACTGCTTTTTTTGGTGAGTTTTTGACTAAGGTCCTTCTGAAACAAGCAGTGGTAACAAATAATTCTTCTGAGCAGTTCAAATCCTGCTGTGAATATTAGAGGTAGCTATTAAAATGTTCCACAAGAAAGATCACTGTGTCATACCCATCTCTCTCCTTGTCAACCATATTGAAAGCACATAGCATTTTGAACTGTCAACTTCTCTAGGGTAGAGCATTCAGCATGGTAAAAACCAAGGAATCACCTGGGAAATGGTGAGCTCTTCTGTTCTCAACTGCTGCTGCTATGTTCCTATTTCGTCTTTTCTTTTTTTCTATCCGGTTAAGTCCAGTGAAAAAGTTTCCTTTAAATAACATAAGCATAGTCAAGTAAAACAAATTCCTATATTATAGTGTTCAAAAAAAAGCATCTAACTCCCTAGCCTTGTGTTGGAGAGCCTATGGCATGTGTGCCAGAGGGCGCTGCTCCCTTCCCCCTCTCCATGCACACCTGAGGACATTTCTCTGATCACCTGCCCAACAGCCCAAAAGGAGCGCTTCCTCCTTCCTCTCTCTCTGGGGTATGGTGGGGGCTCACATGAAGTGTGAAGGTTATAGTTTGGTCACTTGGTCTCTAAAAGGTTTACCATCACTACCCTAGCCCAATCTCTTCCTGGGAAATCTGGCTATATCTCTATTATTATATCTTCTCCTTGTCTGAGAGAGCTCTTTGCTCCTTGTCATTCTTTGTACTTTTGGCTCTAAGTACAATAATCAAATCAATCCTTTCACTGTTTCTGAAAAGGGTATGCCAATGAACTCCTCAATACATCTGCTCAGCACCACTAGGACTTCTCAAAACAAAATATCCTTCCTTCTCTGGCTACCACTCCCTTAAATGGGTTGTCCTCTTCCCTATTAGAATGTGAGCTCCTTGAGGGAAGGAAATGTCTTACTTTTGCATTTATATCCCCAGAATGTAGCACAGTATTTGCATTATAATAAGTGTTGACTAAATGCTTTTCAGAACCTAAAGTTATATGAACTGATGAAAAGTGAAGTGAACAAAATCAGAAGAACATTGTGCACAGTAACAGCAATACTGCATGATGATACGCTGAGAATTACCTAGCTATTCTCAGCGACAGAGATCCAAGACAATCCCAAAGACTCATATGAAAAATGTCATCTGCCTTTAGAAATGTAAGAGGGAAATTTTAGGTATTATATAGATATATATTTAAAGTGTGGCCACCAGGAATCAATAATTCAGATTGATTCCATAATTAAATAGACTTTATCAGCCTACCCTGGTTCATCTGCTGCTTTCAGGACCACAAACTTAATGGGCAGGGCTGTGGCTCTCTCAGTGAGAGAGAACAAGCCTAATGGATATGTTCAGACCCACTAAGATTAACATCATCACCATCAAGGACAAATAACACCATGTTAAAGGCATCAATGAGCCAATCGGACCAAGTGCGTGAGAGCTCCCAGACAAGAACTCAGCATCCTGTATCAGTTGACTCATATGCAAAGTCTTTCTGACAAACTCCTCAGTGATGAATGCCTTACTGGGGAGGGCTCTTCAGGAGCAGACTTTATCTTCTTGCTAAAAAATAAAAATTAAAAAAATAATTAGACAGAGCTTAATTGTGTGTTGTGTGGCACAGACTCACTGTGAAGATCATTTGTATTTTAAGACAATCAGGGCCATCCCTAGAATTCTGTGGAGCCTGGGGCCAATCACTCTGTGTAACTGTGTGACTGGATACTCTGCCAAGTTCCATCTCTCAGCCTCCAGCCTCACTTGACCCTCTGTCAGCTTTCCAGAACACCACCTCTTCCCAGTATCATGGAGCTATCAAGCTGGAAGAATCATTCCAGTTCAAAGACATCCATCTCTATAGCCCTGGGGAACTGACTGTTCCTCCATGTTACATATTCTCCTTGTCTAAGGACTCATAGTCCTAGTTGGTCCTCAGGATGTCAAAATTGAGCATCCTTTACTTTCTATGCTTAAGAGTGGACATCCCACATTTTCTGGGACATATGTTTTATTAAAAAAAATTTTTTTAATCCTTGTGTTCTGTCCTAGTAACAAGTCTAGGATCAAAGGGCAAAGGCTGGGCAAACAGGTTTAAGTGACTTGCCCAGGATCACACAGCCAGGAAATGTCTGAGATCAAATTTGAACCCAGAACCTCCCAACTCCAGGCCTGGTGCTCTATCCACTGAGCCACCTACCTGTCCCTGAGACATATCATTTAGCCAGTCCAGAGGAAGAGTCCAATCTTCTTGCCTTTTAGATTCAAAGACAATGCTTCACTTAGATATTTCAAACTCACCTATAGCCTATGCTATTTCATCTTTATAGCTTTGCTTAAGCTGTTCCCTCTCCTGGCAATGTCTGCCTCCCTCCCTATATCTATCTCTGCCCTTTGACATCCTACTGACTTTTAAAGGCTCTGCTTAATTGTCATCTGCGAAGAGCCTGCTCTTTGCTTGGTTGGGTCTCTGGAGGTAGGATGGCGTGGTGAAGAATGAAATGAAAATGAGCCAGAGTACAAGTCAAAATTGCAGAGGCTGTTCCTTCTCTCTCTTGTGCCATCTGCTTGTTTTAATTTTTATACCCTCTTTTCTTTATGATCTCATACAGGTTTTTTTCTTCCCATACATTCAAAATCACATATTAACTTTTGAAACATCACAAGATTGGCATTTACCAAATATCTTACTGTGGTTAAACAAAGAAGCAAGCTTGTCAAAAATTATTCACTACAGGGTGGCTTAGTTTGAACTTATTCTTTTCAGCCATGCATAAGGTACAAGTATATCAGTTCCTAGCTAAGCATAATATTTAATTATATTTTAACTAATTATATTATGTATATAGTTACGTTATACTATTCATTCCCATCATCAATCAAGGAGATAGTTATGGTAGTTGATTACATTCAATAAGATACAATAATATCAGTCTGGTCCAATGTTTTGTTCCCATGGTGTTTTTTCTGTTATAGGATCACTAAGAATACAGTTCTGGTAGGGTGATTCTGTGCTAGTTTGTCATTGCCTTAATTTCCTTGTGTTTCACTGTTTCTGTGGTCTGTAGGAGTTTGGGAACAAACTCAGGCCAGGTATTTTCTTGCTGGGAACTTTAGAAACTTGCATTAACTCACTAATTGCTGGTTTTTTGCTAGGCTGATTCTAGGGGAAATTTCTAGAATCTAGGGGGTTGTACAGGGGTTTATTTTTGGATAGTGGGTAGTCTATGGCTGTGATTGTTCTTGCCATGAACCTGTATTATTTTTCTGTGTCTCCTTGGAGCCGGATAAGGATATTGATTGCAATAATTTCAATACAAGTGAATGTCACTGTAAAAGGAATCACATGGAGTAAACTGAGTGTGGAATTTCCATCCTCCTGACAACCTGCCGTGCTGGATTGTCAGAGCTTGTGAGTAGCTGTGCTAACCTCACAGCCTCGATGGCGTCCGGCAGTCATCTCTTTTATGAAATATTTCCTTATTCTTCCTGATTAGAAATCTCTGCCTCCTCTGAATCACTCTAGTACTTTATTTGATTTCCTTATCATATTCTGCCTTGTAGCTACTTTGGGGCTTGTCTTATCCCCTTGTAAATTCTAAATTCCTTGGGGATAAGCCAAAGTGTCTTCTGTATCTTTTTAAAATTTGAAACCCTTACTTTCCATCTTAGAATCAATACTATGTATTGGTTCCAAGGCAGAAGAGTGGTAAGGGCTAGGCAATGGAGGTTAAGTGACTTGCCCAGGGTCACACAGCTAGGAAATGTCTGAAGTCAAATTTGAACCTAGAACCTTCCATCTCTAGGCCTGGCTCTCAATTCACTGAGCTACCCAGGTGCCCTCTTCTGGATTGATTGTATGTATTCCCAGAAGTATCTAGGATAGTGCCTTAAAAATAAATTTAATGGGATGAATTTAATTTAAGGGACAACAGATGAGGTGGGTAAAGAGCTGGTCTCACAATCAAGAACATCTAGGTTTCTGCCCTGGACACGAACTGGATCCAATAGAATTGTAGAGAAGCAGGATGGTATAGTGGACCTTGAAGGCAGAAGGACCTGGGTTCAGGTCCTACCTTTGACACATACCGGCTGTCACTTGACCCCTCAATGTTCTAGGAAACTCTCTAAAACTATCAGTTGCAAGCAAAGTGCAAACCTGCATTTGTCCAGGAGCTCCTTACCCCAAAGAAGTCATGGTTCCAATTCCTAGCCTTATTGAACAACAGCTGAAGATCTCCAAAAAGGTTATATCAAGTGACAATAATGTTGGTTTATGATAGTACTCATTGGCTTAAAATAAAATCTCAGATGCCTGAAACTTTTTAAGAACAGGAGCATGATATATGGAACAATGGTAGATAGAATTTAGGAGGATTTGATGGCTGGCCCTCTGATCAGCCACATTGCTTTAAACTTGAATATGAGAAAGAAAAAAAAAGGGAAAGGATCCGTTTGTGCAAAAATATTTATAGCTGCTCTTTTTGTGGTGACAAAGAATTGGAAATTGAAAGGATATCCATCAATTGGGAAATGGCTCAATAAATTGTGGTATATGATGGTGATGGAATACTATTGTGCTGTAAGGAATGATGAACTGCTTGATTTCTATAAGAACTGGAAAGACCTCCACGAACTGATGCAGAGTGAAATAAGCAGAACCAGGAGAACATTATATATAGTAACAGCAATATTATAGAACAATCAAATGTGATAAACTTTGCTATTAACAGCAATACAATGATCTAGGACAGTTCTGAGGACTTAAGATAGAAAATACTATCCACCCCTAGGGAAAGAACTGTTGGAATGGGAATAGAGATGAAAACATATGATTTATTTGTTTATTTATATTGTTTATTTGGGTATATGTCTGGGACTTTGGGTTTTATAAGATTATTCACTTACAAAAATGAATAATATAGAAAAAAATGTTTTGTGGGATAATACATGTATAATAACCCAGATTGAACTGCTTGTCAATTCCAGGAGAGGGAGGGAAGAAAGGAGGGAGACAATATGGATCATATAACCTGGGAAAACTTATGGGTAAACTTATTAAAATTAAAATAAAAAAACAAACTTGAATACGAGGAACTAGAATCCAACTAATCCAACTTTTCACGTGAAGAGAAAGAGATGTGCTATTGAAACAGAGACACATAAACTTTTTGTGTATGAAAAAGCCATGAACTTACTATAGGCTGCCAGCGATGACTGAAATGAAAAACAGGAGCATCTTTGAAATCAGAAAAAGAATGATGTCATGCAGTAATCAGATATTATCATAGACTTACAGTTTAAGTTGTAATCATTTGACATATGAGGAAACTAAGGTCTAATGATTTTTTTCTTGGAGACTTTTCATCTCACCCAGGCTGGAAGTGCAGTAGCTATGTTTCTGTTCCACTATTTATTGGCTCAGAAGCTTCGACCCACTCTCTCTAGATCACCTTCATCTCCCCAGTTTTGTAGGCCACATTAATGTCAAATTCTGTTGGACACTCAGCCACCCTCATCCTCTACAGCCTAGAACTCCTGAGCTCAATAGATCCACCAGCCAGCCTCAGACCTTCCCCGTAGCAGGGATTCCACAGGCATGTACCAGCAGGCCAAAAGTTGTTTAAGTGACTTGCCCAAATTCAGAGTCTGAATTCAAATCCAGGTCCTCTCACTGATATATTTTCCCCAGGATTCACTCTGCCAATTTAAGTCCTAAGAATTCAATAACTTTGAAACTTAGTTGGATCTGTGATGTCATTAATGTGGTTACTTTCTCCATCTGTAGAGAACTCCACCTCTCTATGTCCTTTCATCCCTTGGGAACCTTCCTTCAGGTCCTTCTAGTGATCCTCCATAGAACACAACAAGCTAGAACCCTTCCTCTGTGGGTTTTTTTTTTCCTCCAAATAATATCTCAGGAGTCTTAATGTAGCACACACATTGTGCATCTGCTATCTCTCATTCTTATTAGATTGCTGGTAGGCTTCTTTTCTGGTAATAAAAGTCCTCCATAATGTCTTTTCTATTACTTTATGTGCCTAAACTTGGTGTTGGTAAGAGTTTCTATTTGGGGGTGAGACACGTTACCTGGATCTGTGATTCTGATCAAGTAGGAAGAGATCCCAGTAACATAATAGACATAGCATTTGGCAAACCTTAAAGTAGTATATAAATGCCATTTGCTGTTGTCAGTAAAACTCCCTCCACAGTTGAGATTGACAGATTCTTAGTAATTTATAGCATTAGAGTTACCTGGAGTTAAGATAAATGAAAAAATTAAGTTATTTGCCCAAGGTCACACAATCCTGTGCCAGGGCAGTACCTGCCCCCAGATCTTCCTGGCTCCAGGCTGGCTCTTTCTACTTTATCAGGCTGTTCCACTAATGATTTAATTACTCAGCTTAAAATATCACTCAAACCTAACACTGCAAAGTCCAACCCATAAAACTTTTTATCCGGAAGAAGGAAGCAATTCAGTCAAGAATTCTTCATATTAGGGCTAATTCAATTAAAATATCTCAAGTAGGAATTCTAAAGATTCCACAATTAAATATGATAAGTAGCCTCCCATAAAATGGAATAAGGATGAGTAAAGATACAAAGGGGACTCAGGTCACAGGAGGAGATCATTTTTCTAGAGGGCTTTCTAGTTCATAATGTACATTTAAAAAAATTGTACTGATGTCTTTTATAGCACAGTTGTTTCTGGATATAAATGTGAGCCTTCTCATGACAAAGAAAAATTGAGTTAAGCAAAACTAAAAAGACTTGTTAATTGTCTCAACATTCCAAACTCATAGCCTGGGTTTGTTTCTCAAAAAAAAAGAAGAGACATACATAATGCATCTTCTAACTACTGTACTACAATAGAAGAGAAACTCTTTGAGGGCAAGGTTTATTTTATATTTTACTTCCTTTGTATCGTCTGTGTCTAGCAGAGTGTTTGGTACATGACAGGTGCTGACATGATGATGAAATAACCATAGACAATATAAAATACCTATGGGTCACCTGCCAGGACAAACCCAGGAACTACTTAAACATAATTGCAATTCACACAAATAAAGTCAGATCTGAATAAATGGGAAAACACCAGTTGTTCATGGATAGGCAGAACCAACATATAAAAATGACAATTCTGCCTTATCTACCTAGTTAGTCCCATACCAAATGATCAAAAAATAATTTCATAGAGCTAGAAAAAATAACGAAATTTGTTTAAGAGAACAAAAAATTAGGAATATAAAGGGAATTAATGAAAATTAAATTTTACCAAAATTTACCATATATTTACCATCTCAGGGAGTAGGGTCAGAAGGGAAGGAAAGAATATGTTAGAAAATGGAAGGCAAAAATAATTTTTACATGCAAGTAGGAAAAAACAAAACATTACTGAAGGGAAACATTTTTTTTAAATATATGTAATGAATGAGTGGATGGATGAATGATATTCTGTGAGGTAGTTAGCTTAAGCACTCATATCCTCATTTGATGGATGGATAAGAAACATGAAGCTCAGAGAGATTAAGCGATTTGGCCAAGGTTTACAGGCTAATGCCAAAGGCAGCACTCAATCCTTGGTCTCTTTCATTCCCTAGTCCTAGGTTAGTATGTTGCCTCTACTCTCAAACTACCTCACTCACACCAGATAACCCTTTTATTATATAAAGCACAGAACAATTGTTGAACTAAGCATTGGTCTACTAGTAAGATGGAGAGCAGCTGGGGACAACCTCAGAAAACAAAATCCAAAGCTATTTAGTTAGGAACAATCAAAAGTTTTAATGAACTTGTAGCACAACAAGAGTCCAACAGGATGAGATGGTAGGCAGCCAAGAAAATTAAAGGGAGTTTTGGCTCCAGTAAGAGAGACAAACTTTTTCCTGAAGGTCACAGCCCTGTAGTACTTCCTCTGACCAGGGCATATCTTCAACTGCATATTTCTGATTGCCATAATTCAGAAAGGACACTGATAAGCTTGAGAGCATTCTGGGGAAGGACTACCAGAATGGGGAAAAGTCCTCAACATAAATTAAAGGAAACTGGAGATGTTTAGCCTGAGAAGAGATTCTGTGATTCTGGGGAAATGATGGATTTCAGCTCATTCTTCTCAGCCAAGATAGGATCCCATTCTTATTTATCCTCAGAGTTCTTTGGAGAAGGAAAAAAGGGGGAGAAAAGCCAAGGGGTGTCTATGATCTTTGTGGTTATGGTGTTGGTTATTTTTAACAGAATTTAATTGCTGCTCACAGAGGAATTGCTTAGGTTATCTTAAGTCAGTTCCCCTTTGCATTGCTAATATGATGATTTAAAAACAAAAACAAAATCCCATTCTGTGCACAGCATTCCTACTGCCTGCCCTGTAATCTGCCTCCCTATAATCCACTGTAATCTAATCTTAGTTTGAGATTTTCTTTAAAAAGTGATATAACTGAATTCTTCACCTATCCTATAGATATGTCCTTTCAGTCAAAGGCTATGAGTTATCAGATTAATGTTCTTTCTTGAAAATTTCTTAGATTTTCAGATTTGTGTCTAATTCAGTTGCTTTTGTGTGTAAAGATTTGTTAAAATAACCTTCATAGGATTTAGA
Organism: Gracilinanus agilis; assembly: GCF_016433145.1. NCBI lineage: Eukaryota > Metazoa > Chordata > Mammalia > Didelphimorphia > Didelphidae > Gracilinanus > Gracilinanus agilis. The sequence continues at coordinate 107,713,818 of NC_058132.1, read as the reverse complement.
GCTTGTAGGGACCTTAGATCATCTAACCAAATTTTAAGTACTTCACCTCATCAGCTTCAATGGCCTTCGACTGATGAAACAAATTGTTTTCATCTGCCCATTCCACTAGGGGAAGTCTTCATATGCCTTCATAGCCCTAAATTCCTGACAGGTGTGTGGCCTATTGATTACCCATTACCTTCCACCTGGTTTAGCCCTTCTGCCAAGACAGTTTTATAAGGATGGGGAAGCTTCTTGGAGTCACTGGTGGGTAGCTGATGGCATTAAAAGAGGGAAGCCAATCTTCCCTGAACAACCTCCATGCCTAACCCAGAGGTGTCCTAACTTCTAGGGAAATGAACTCCATGTAGAATGTGTCCCAATTCCTTACATTTTGCTTTTACATGCTTTAGTAAGAATTAAAGATGGAAAAAAAAATAAGGATTTTACTGATGGATGAGGAAACTGATGTTTAGAGTAAGGAACCAACTTGCTCTCAATGGCAACCTTTTTCCTGGAACTTGCTGAGCCCATGGCACTTGTTACTGTGACATTTTGGAGCTATGCTAAAAAACCCAAAACAAAACAGCATTCTTTTGCCAGGGACATTCCCTTTTCACTCTGGGAATTTGCTATATACATGCTGCCTCCTCAGTGAGACTGAAAGTCTTATTTACTATAGACACTCAAGAAATTTTCCTGAGTATCTAGCATTGATGGGAGATGTTTCACAGGCAGTGTGACCTATGTCATATAAATAATTGCATTTACTTGGATATTAAATGACAGATTCCTTGAGGGCAAAATATGTCTTTTACCATCTTTGTCAATTCCAACAAGACAGCCCTTAGTGCTGTGATGGACATAGAGTAAGCTAGAAGTAAGCTCCCTGAAGGCAGATACCCTTTCTTTTTTTGTCTTTGTCTCCCCAGTGCCTAGAACAGTGCCTGGCACATAGCAGGGCATTAAAAAATGCTTGTTATTAGATGCATTCATAGGTGATACAGTGAAAAAAACAAGGAAAAATCAAGTTCTAAGACAAGAAATAGCCTCAGGAGCTTCCCACTGCAGTCTCTTTTAAGTGAGGTGTCCCAAGGAGCACTGGATCACTGTAGTGCCTACAGTATGGTAAGTGCAACCTCTGACAGAGGGAATGCAGTGCTCTGGTAAATAGTGCACTGTCATGGATCCTGTACTTGTAGAGGGGATATAGGAGGTTGATTAGGGAAGTTCCCTAATAAACTTGATGAGTTTCCAGGGGGTGAACCTTTGTTTAGGATTTTGTATCTTTCTATGGAGTGTGTAGAGATCCCCCACCTTTACAAAGGAGATCGAAGAGGTATCTTCTTATATCTTTCCTTTGAAGTCATCTTGTTCTTTATAATTTTGTACCATTCATTTTGGATTGTTTTTGGTATTTATTTCTTTCCATTTACATTGTTATAATCATTGTGTATAATTAACTTGGTTCCTCTAATGTAATTTTGCATCAGTTCTGTGTCTTTCCATACTTCTCTGTATTCATCATGTCATTTTTTTTTAGACTCTTACCTTCCATCTTAGAATCAATACTGTGTATTGGTTCCAAGGCAGAAGAGCAGTAAGGACTAGGCAATGGGGGTTATGTGACTTGCCCAGGGTAACACAGCTAGTGTGGGAAGCCAGAAAGTGTCTGAGGCCAGATTTGAACCTAGGACCTCCCGTCTCTAGGCCTGGCTCTCAATTCACTGAGCTACCTAGCTGCCCCCATCTGTCATTTTTTTAAACCCTTACCTTATCAGGGTCCCACAGCTAGAAAATATCCGAGACCAGATTTGAAAATAGGATCCCTCATCTCCAAGTCTAGCTCTCTATTCACTGAGCCACCTAACTGCCCCATATTTGTCATTTCTTAGAGCACAGCTATATTCTGTTCCATTCATGTGCTACAACATTCTCCAGGCAACAAGCATCTGTTCCAGATGAGGACATCTTAAGTTTTATCTTTTGGGTTGAATCAGGTGGCTCTAGGTGCCTTGGATGTGAATTACTCCTTCCTGCTAGACCCATAAAAAATGGGGGCAGTTGTAGAGTTGACCCTTTTCTCTATTTTGAAAGGTCCAGAGAGAACTGAATATAGGTCAGAGATTAGAAATATGAAGGGAAACTGGTCCCTGGAGGGTATCCGGGCTTTGGCTCCTCCCACCATCTAAGATAGGAACCTGGAAGAGTTCCTGAGTCGAGCCCTAGAGAAGCAGAAGCAGCAGCAGCAGCTGAGACATATCTATCCAGGAAAGGGCATATGCAGCCAAGGTCTTCCCAGACATTGCCCCTCTATGTACCATAAGCATTTCAAGACTTAGACTTCTAGATAGAAAAGAAGGAGTTCCTGGGCAGCATTAGCCTCTTATAGAAAAGAAGGAGGAACAGCAAGGGACTGATCCATGATACAAAGGTGTGAACCAAATCTGAAACTCAGTCCTCAACTTATAGTGACCCTGGGAGCCATCCACTGATTCCTCTAGTTTGACAAGGGAAAAGATGAACAATAGAGTTCCTCCTTGGTCCTCTGTCCAAGAAAGGGGTCCAGGAAAATTCCTTTATCATTTCCCATTTGGCTGTGGGGTCTTCATTATGTCCAAGTCTGGTATTGCCTTCCATCTCTATTTTATGTATTGTCTTTTCTCATTAGACTGAGAGATCCCTGAGGAGCACTGGACTATCTTTTGTCTTTCTTAGCATCCCTAGTGTCTAGCATAGTACCTGGCACATAGCCGGTACTTGATAATTACTCACTGTGCTACAACCATGAGTTGTTTGAACTATGCAGGTCTGACAGGAAGGGAAGGCGGGACCCACTCTAGCAGCCCGGAGATGATTTTCCTTCCTGAGGGACACCAAGACCTTAGTATATAGTACCTTAGTAGAGTAATTGAGGGTAGTATAGATTTGTGAAAGGAAATTCTTGGTTCTTTTTGTCTAGTCTGAGTTTACATTTGTGAAAATGGAATCTTTTATTCTCTTTGCCTAGTTGGAGTTAAAACTTTGGTTAACAATACCTTGAGTACCCCTACTTAGTACCTCACTAGATTGTGAGGACAGGATTAACTCTCCTTAGTCTACCTTTTGAGCAAATCAACACAAGCAAGCTTGAACTAGGTGGAGGAGTTTGCAAATCATTTAGTGAATTCATACCCTACTTATTGCTAGGTGAGAAGTCAGTAAGATACTTGGAGAGTTCTACCCTTTTTTCTAACTCAAACAGTCAAAAACTTCTGAATTTTTTTAAGAGTTCACACCCTCAGAAACATGGGAATCCTAGGAGAGCTAATACCTTTAGAGCAGGGGTCGGCAACGTAGGGCTCTTTCTGCAGGAGCCATAAAGTCAATTTTTTTTCAGGCGCTGTTAAGGAGCAGCACTGTGAGCACTGTACGGCTCTCACGAAATTACAATTTAAAAAATGTGTCGTTTATGGCTCTCACGGCCAAAAAGGTTGCCGACCCCTGCTTTAGAGGTAAGAGGTCAGTCCCACAGACACTGCCCCTGGGCAGTGCTGAACAATTTGGAAACTTGATAGGGCCCTGTGAAAAGGGGCAAGGACAGGAAATCATCATAAAAGCCATGAAATCCTGGGGCTCAGGCAGTCTCAAGAAGTTGAGTCTAGTGGAGAGTATCTCCTGGAGATAGTCTTTGAGAGGGAACTTTACTGGAGACTGCAGCTTGGATTGTAGCTTCAACTTAGATTCTGACTCCTGGACTACTTCATTGGGTGAGTGAAAAGGGCTGACTCCTTTCCTAGTTTTCCTAAGAGACTACCTTCCATCTTGGAGGAGGCCTCCTAGTTACTTACTAAGGCCTTCCTGGTAAAGGACTAGTATAGATATTTTCTCTAACCTCTCTCACTTTTCTCTACTTTGTTTCCCCTCTATTTTGTAAATAAATGTCTTACTTGAGATATAATAACTTCAGTGACCACATCATTTCACACAATTTAAGTCCAACCACTCAATTTAACCCTTACAGATTCCTGGAATGAAAATGACATTTGAATGTTAAGCAAAAATTCATCTATTTGCAATTTCCACTCATTGCTCCTAGTTTACCCTCTGGGGTCAAACTCAAACAAGCCTGATCTCTACTCCATAAGCATAAACTTTCAATTACTTGAAAACAATTATCTTCTCTTTTCTAAGTCTTCTACTTTCCAAGCTAAATTATCTACAGTTTCTTCAAACCAATTGAAGGTCAATTCTGGCCTCAGACACTTTCTAGCTGAGTGACCCTGGGCAAGTCACTTAACTCCCTTACTATTCTTCTGCCTTCGAACTAGTACATAGTATTGATTCTAACATGAAAGGTAAGAGTTGTTTGTTGTTGTTGTTTTTTAAGGAAGACATGATCATTCTCACATAGAGAAAGAGATATTAGTCTTCCAAATGGAGAAAAAAAAATTTATTCTTCAGAATAATGAAGCCCCATTCCTTGTGATTGTAGGAAATTTTACAGAATGATTCCCACTTCACAAAGGAGGACTTTTGGAAATGGAGAAGGGGATAATAATAACTATTAGCTTACATTAAAAAAATTTTTTTTAAATAAAGATTTTGGCTTTTACATTACCTATATTTTCCAATGTACTCCTCCTCCTTCCTCTTTGTAGAGCCACCCCTTAAAACAAGGAATAAAGAAGGGATGGGTGGATGAGGAAGCTTAGCAAAACTAATCAGAATCACCTTGTGATTCTACTAAAGAATTCCTCTGAGGAATCAGTGATGTAAGACAACACAGGCTGTCCTTGTGCAGATGTCAGATAAGCCCTGAGAATCTATCCCCTGCTTAAATAATTAGTGTTATGGAGGAATAGGGCAACTGTTAGTCCCAGGAGACCTCATTCTCTGCAGCTGTAACAATTGGCTAGTGCTAAAGAAAGGGGAATGTAGAGGACCTGCTCCTTCTGAGGGTAATCTGAAATCCCCCCCAAAACAAACTCCCACTAACCCTTCCAATCCCTCTCCCCCAAGGGTCCCAGAGAGTTCAGTGATTTATTACTTTGACTAAAGCTCCCGAGCTCCTCTACTTACAAAAAATTTGTATGAAAAAACATAGATGACATATTTGTTGATCGATATAGGAGGAATACTGTGAGAGAATCAAGATCAAAAAGGGAGTTCTCAGTTTTCTCATCTACAAAGGGGACCTTTCTGGACCTGTTTCATAATTTGTAAATGGAAGGTATTGGACAAATTGAGCTCTATGGGGGCAGGGAGGGGGCACAGTGGAATGAGAGCCAGACCTAGAGATGGGAGGTTCTGGGTTCAAGCCTGTCCTTGGACATTTCCTAGCTTGTGATCCAGGACAAGTCAATTAACCCCAATTGCCTAGCTCTTACCCTTCTGTCTTAGAGTTATTATTAAGACAGAAAGTAAGGGTTTAAAAAACAAACATCGATTTCTTTGACTTCTGCTGTAGATCTAAAAGGATTTTTGGGGGGCAGCTGGGTGGCTCAGTGGATTGAGAGCCAGGCCTAGAGACAGAGGTCTTAGGTTCAAATCTGGCCTCAGATACATCATAGCTGTGTGACCCTGGGCAAGTCACTTAAGTCACTTAAGCCCCATGGCCCAGCCCTTACCACTCTTCTGCCTTGGAACCAATATACAGTACTGATTCTAAGACAGAAGGTAAGGTTGTTAAAAAAAAAAAAAAAAAAGATTGCTTAAGATCCTCTGAGCCCAGAGTTCTAGTCCTAGGCTCTTTTCCCTATGGGATATGATATAGCCTCCAGAAGTCTCAGGGACCAAGTCCTATTGCTAGACTTGGGATCAAGAACTGGAGTTTGAATCTTACCTCGGGCACTTACTATGAGTGTGACCTTGGGCAAATCACATACTTTCTGGGCTTCAGTTTCTTCATCTGTAAAAAGTGGCTGTTGGTTGAATTTGATGACCATTGGGATCCTTCCAGCTATCAATAATCCTATGATCCTGTGATCATTGGGGTAAAAGAGAATCCAGAGCACTTGAGAGTTCAGAGTACTTTTTTCATAACTTTCAGTGAGTGGGGAGTACAAGCATCATTATTCCCCTTTGAGGTATGAGGTTTAGTACGGTTAAATGACTTGTCCATAATCAGCAGCATAAGGCAGGAGCGTTGTAGAAAGAACATTGGATTTAAGTCAGGATAAAATCTGATTCTAGCTGTGTGATTCTGGGTAAATCCCTTGACTTTCCTTTCTCAGAGACTGTTTACTCATCTGTAAAATGAGGGGATTTAGGTTAAATGATTTTAAACATGCCTTCCAGCTCTAATAGCCTGGGATCCTGGGAAGAGCCCTCCTTGGTTACTAGAAGTATATGGCAGAGAATATGGAAGTCTAGGATGGAGGGTACCCAGGGATGCCTTGTGGGGCCATTTTCTCCCTAATCTTGGCTTTTGTGAGTATGGTAGATGGACTTTTCCCTTATTTAACCTTATTGTGTGTTCCCTATGTAGTCTGTTGTGTTTATCCCTGGTTCTTTACAGGAAAAATCCAATCTTTAGGGCAAGGGCTAGGAAGAGAACTGTGCCTCTGGGTCCCACACTGCTATCTAGAGACTTCTGGGCTATCAAGGAAGAAATCACCTTCTGTAGTCAGGGAAAATCAGGCCAACACTTTCACCCCCACCTGCCTTTAAGGATCCATAGCCTGCTAAGTCTACAAATGCAGAATCTCTCATCATACTATTCCTTTCCATGCCCAAGGCCACTAACCTGGTTCAGACCTTCATTACCAAGAGGTAATATGAACCACACAAAATTTGCTTAATTAGCTTCTCTGCCTCCAGTGTCTTTTCATTCTAGTTACACACACACACGCACGCATGCATGCACGTCTATGCATATATACACATTTTATATTTATATATATATATATACATATATATATATAATCTAAGTTAATTATAATGGGAATGGAAGAAGACACTAGAGGTTGGGAAACCTAGTGGGGGAAGATATATACATGCACCATACATATACGTGTATATATGTACGTACTATATAGCAGTGATTTGATCAGGCCTCAATATCAAGTAACTAGGTGGCACAATGGACAGAGTGCCAGACTTAAGAGTTGGGGAGACTCATCTTCCTAAATTCAATCTAGCTTCAGCTACTTACTAGCTATGTGACCCTGGTCAAGTCACTGACTTCATTTCCTCCATTTTCTCATTTGTAAAATGAACTGGAGAAGGAAATGGCAAACCACTTCAGAATCTTTGCCAGGAAAACCCCAAAGGGAGTCACAAAGGGTCAGACATAACTGAAATGACTGAACAACTGCAACATCAAACAGGTTAGTTTGACTATGGATGTATGGATAGATAGATCTAGATATCAACTACAAATTCAAAATCCTCCAGTGGCTCCCAACTCCTGATTGCCTACATGGATTTGTAAGCATGTGTGCATACACTTTAAGCTCTTTAACATTCAAGGCCTTTTAGAGTCTGGCCCCAGCTTGCTTTTCCAGACTTACTCTCCTCTCTTCTTCAGGTCCTCTGAATTTCAGACCAACATTGCGAGAACAAACCTGGGGTTTTCTTGCCTCTGATTATTTTCAAAATTCCTGAAATGTCCATTTCAAATACTATCTCCTCCATGTTTTCCTCAATTCCCAGAGCCAGAAGTGATTCTTCCCGTCTACCAAACACTCATAAATCTTTAGGGTTTTTGTTTTATTTTATGCTTCTTATACCCATTCCCACATTACTTTGTACTGAATTTATTGGGTAGATGTAAAATTCTTTTCTACTATTCTAGCAAGGATTCTAGCAAGGGTCCCTCTGTTTCTTATACCCAGAAGCTACTCAGTAAGATATTAATGAGCTTAATGGGATTGTGAGAATATAAAATGATTGAATTTTAGAGTTGGAAGGAACCTCAGAAAGCATCTAGTCCAACTCATATTTGAACAGGAATCCCCCCCACTAATATATCTGATGAGTTATCCAGCTTTTGCTAGATGTTTCTTAGTTTTTAAATTACTTATAGAAATAATTTTTACAATTGTTTTTGACATTCTGTGATTCAGATTCTGTCCCTCCCCACCCCACCCCCTAAGAGTAAATGGTCTATTTTATGGGTTATACCAGTGCTTTCATGCAATTCATATTTCTGTATTTCTCAGGCCGTGAAAGAAGACACATAGGGCACGTATAACAAACTCATGAAACAAATAAAGTGAAAGATGGCATGCTTTGATCTATAGTCAGAGTCAAACAATTCCTTCTATGGCTTTGGATAGCATTTTTTTTTTTTTATCAAGAGTCCCTGGGGGTTATCTTGGGACCTTGTTTTGCTGATAATAGGTTAGTCCTTCACAGGTGATCATCATATATTTCTATTCCTGTATATTTTGTTCTCCAGGTTCTTCTCATTTCACTTTGCATCAATTCATATAAGTTTTTCTAGGTTTTTCTAAACTAATCCAGTTCATCATTTCTTATGGTATTCCATTACAACCATATACCACAACTTATCCATATATTCCCCAATTAATGGATACCCCCTTAGGTTCCAGTTCTTTGCACTTACAAAGAGAGCTACTAAAAATATTTTTGTGTGAATAGGACTTTATCCTCTGGTATAGAGGTACAGGTCTCCTTGGACACCCCAAGTCTCTAGGAGAGTGAAGGTGAACCTATGATACCAGTGTCAAAAATGGTACACATGGGGGCAGCTGGGTAGCTCAGTGGAGTGAGAGTCAGGCCTAGAGACAGGAGATCCTAGGTTTAAACCCGGCCTCAGCCACTTCCCAGCTGTGTGACCCTGGGCAAGTCACTTGACCCCCATTGCCCACCCTTACCAATCTTCCACCTATGAGACAATACACTGAAGTACAAGGGTTTAAAAAAAAATGGTACACATGCCTCCCACCCACTCCCAGATCTTTACTAGAAAGGTAGAGGGACTTGGTGGAGTTATTCCCTTCCCCCTCTCCATTGTGCCTAATGACATTTTTCCACATCCCCGCCCCTCTGCTCAGCAGTCCAATGGGAGTTCACAGAGGGTGAGGTGGGCAACTCACAAGTGGCAGAGCTGGAAGGGAGTAGAGTCTCTTCCCCCTCTCCACACTTGCTGAGGACATTCCTCACTTCACCCACCCCTCTGCCCAGCAGTCCAATGGGAGCACTTCTCTCCTCTGTGTGGGGTAAGGGGAGGGCAAGGCACAACACATGGTCTCTAAAAGATTCACCATCACTGCTCTAGAGGAATCCCAGGTCAGAGTACATGAGGAATTCCTCATTTTTGTACTCCTGCAGTGCTGGCTAAAGAGAGCTGGCCTTAATGCAACTAAAGGAACAAAAACTATATGATCAAAGGAGTCTCTGAGAGATTTATTCCCTTAGCATTTCCCCTAGCTTCCTGATCAGCACAGATATATATCTTCTGTTTGCATCTCAATATCAATTCATTTTCTGAGTTATGCAACTCACTCTCCTTTATGATCAAAGATACCTGTGCTTCTATCCCAGACACCAATGCACCTCACATGGAAATTTCACTTACATCTACTTGTATATTCCCCTCTCCATCTCTCATTCCTAGTCACAGTAGTCTCTGGTCCTTTAAGGTATAAAAATTCTGGACCCCTTCTCTTCGAGAAGGCAAACTTTTACCTACAACTGCCTCCCAGATTATGCAACTTAATAAATTTCTCTACTTTTAAAGATATTCATTGGAGCCTGGTAATTCTTTTAGAGAGCACCTCTAGAATCAGATGATATCAAGCTCTCCCACAACACCTCTATCTCTGATCTCTTTGGGATACAGATCCAGTGATTGGTATTGCTGGGTAGACATAGTTTTTGGCCCTTTGGGGGGCAGTTCTAGATTGCTTTCTAGAATGGTTGTATCAGTTCACAGTTCAATAGTATATTAGTATCCCAATTTTCTCACATCCCTGCCAACATTTTCCATTTTACTTTTTGGCCATATTAGCCAATCTGATAGGTGTAAGTACTTGGATGACCTTTAGTGAGGGGAGAGCCCATTTCATCCTGGGCCAGCCCATTATACTTTGGGATAGCTCTAGTTTGAAGGACAATTTTCCCTAATTATCAAATCAAAATCTGCCTCTCTACAAAAATCTTCCTCATAACTCCAAGTTTGAACTCCTTGGGGCTAAGCAGAGCAAACTAAATCCCTCTTTTTTTAAAGTCAGTCCTTCCTAAGCTTTAAGCAGTTGATAATTCCTACCCTAAATCTACTTTTCTCCATGCTAAGCATCTTTCACAGTCTCACTGTCTGAATTGTTTTCATTCACACAAAGGTGTTGTTCATGGCTTTCATGTGAAGGAGATGATCAGGCTAGGTTTCTTTGGGGTCTGGGGGGAAGATCAGCTCTAATAGTAAGTAGAGCAGTAAAAGGAGAAAAGGGGGCTTTGAAGCCAAACTTAATTGTCTTCACAATGTAGCCCAAGGCTGGCCCTAGGGCTCCTACTACAAAGAACTGGCTGTACATTTTCTTGGTTTGAAGCCAGAGGCTGTAGAGTGCATTTTATGCAAATACACAATCCTGACTCTTTCTAGTCCTTCCCACTAGAGATTCCCTCTGCACAGTGGAAAGAAAAGCTTTTTTGGAAATAATAACAAGGCCACCTGCTTTACTGAAGGGTCACCTCTAGGGTATGTGAATGGGGGGCAAGTTCTCAAGAGCAGGCATGGGTGGGTTGGAGACATACAGCTGGCACTGGGCAATGATTCAGAGAAACAGCTCTGAAGAAAGAAAATGGCTCCAGGACAGGTGGAACTGACAGCTTGATACAATGGGAAGAGTTCTGGGCTTGGAGTCAAAAGAACTGGGCTTGAGTTGAACTTCACTGCTTATTATTGACTGTGATGGAAGAGAAAGAGGCTAGAATTTTGACTTAGGAAAAGACCTGAGTTTGTATTTTAACAGAGGATTTTCTGGAGAAAGCAATGTCTTAACTCTCCCAGCCCCTAAATGACTTGAAAAAAGAATAGGAGTACTAAGAAGTGTGGAAGGAGACGGGGACTGGGATGAGACATCAAGAGATTTGTGTCACCTCGAATAAACTACTTCATCCTGACTGACCTATTCCCCATCATCTGTAGCAGTGATGGCAAACCTATGGCATGGCTGCCAAAGATGGCACTCGTCACCCCTCCCCCGACAAAAATTTGTTACTAGTGTAATGCAGGACAATCCTGCATTACACTAGAAAGGCAGAGGGACTTGGGTGGAGCTGCTCCCTCCCCCCTCTCCATTGCTCCTGATGATATTTTTTCACATCCCCCACCCCTTTGCCCAGCAGCCCAATGGGAGCACACAGGGGATAAGATGGGTGGTTCACAGGTGGCAGAGCTGGAGGGGAGCAGAGTGCTCGGACCACTTCCCTCCCCCTCTCCACTCTTGCTGAGGACATTTCCTCACTTCACTCACCCCCTCTGCCCAGCAGCCCAATGGAAACACTTTCTCCCTCCCCTGTGTGGGATAAGGGGGGCAGCAGGGCAGGCCTAGCCTGGCTTTTGGTTGGGGGGAGGGGCAGAGCACTTAGTCTGGAGGTGGGGATAGGGCAGGGCCAGGCACTACATCTCTAAAAGGTTTGCCATGACTGGTCTATAGCATGAGTAGATGGGACCAGATAAATAAGAGTCCACATTAATATAGCACTTAACAGTTTACAAAGGTCTTTCCTCCTGTCCAGTGGGAAGGAGAAATAATAGTCTCAGTGTAATGCTGTCCCCAATAGGGACAGTTTGTACTATCCCTATTTACAGAAGAGGAACCAAGCTCAGGAAGGTCAAGTAACCTGCGGATGATCTAACAGCTGGAAAACTGCAAGTCTTGGGGCCTCTAACCCAGTACAACCTATAGTGTGGCATTGAAGTTCCTTTTAATGTCTATGATTTTTGACTATAAGGATGGAAGCAAGCAAGCACTTGAGTGCCTGCTATGTGCTAGACTCTGAAAAGGATTTTACCAATATTCCCCCATTCAAATCTCACAACTCTTAGAGGTAGGTGCTGTTTCTATCCTCATTTTACAGTTGAGAAAACTGAGACAGACAAATGTCAAGCAGGGGAAAAAGTGAGCAGCTATGCATGAAGAAGGAATGATGGGTATGAATAGTTCTAGGTTCACTTATCTGGTTGCTTAAAAGTGCCATGATTTTTTATTTTTTAGCACAAGCTGACCTGAGCAGCCTTTGCTAGGGATGGGACAAGGAGGTTGGCTGCTTCTTACAATTACATATCAGGTGAGGGTCCAAAATCAGCAGGAGTTATACTTTTAATATGATCTTATATTTACAAAGGGCTTCCAGGTAGTTAGAGGAAAGGGATCTTATTAGTACATTATTTCATTACATTATTATTTCCTCTTTTAGAAACCCAAAGTCGGCATTGCAAGGGGTTTATACACCCAGTTCTTGTAATGGTATAGTAAATATAAATTGTGTAAATCATTCTTGAGTAATCTGAAGTCTCAACGAAAACACAGTGTCCATATCTAGGGAGCCAGCATGGTGTGGTGTGAGGTATCATTATTATTCCCTTTTTACTGATTCAATTCTGTGTAGCAAAAATTTAGGGAACTTTAGATAAAAAGGGAACAGTGCTACCTGGACCAAACTTGATGGTACCATAGTGTGGCAAAAAAGAATCCTGGAGGGGGCAGCTGGGTGGCTCAGTGGATGGAGAGCTAAACCCAGAAATGGGAGGTCCTGGTTTCAAATCAGTCTTTATCCACTTCCTCACTGTGGGATGCTGGGAAAGTCACTTAATCCCCATTGCCTAGTACTTACTGCTTTTTCTGCCTTGGAACCAATACATAATATCGATTCTAAGATAGAAGGCAAGAGTTTAAAAAAAAAAAAAAGACTTGGAATCAGAATCCTAGCTTTAAGGTTTTATAGTTGGGTTTCGGGCAAAGTTAACTTTGCATCAGTCTACCATAATGCTCTACTTCACAGGTTTGTGGTAAGGAAACTATAAACTTTTAAAACTCTATCTGTGATGGTAAACCTATGGCATGCATACCAAAGATGGCATGCAGAGACCTCTCTTTGGGCACACACAGGACCCTGGCTTGGTTGGCTGGGAGTTTGGCCCCGCCCCCAAATGCAGGGGATGAGACTCTTGAGCCTCTCTCCAGGCAGAGCTTGGCCCTGCTCCAGCCCTACTCCAAATGCAGGGGTGAGTGGGGCACTGCAGGCAGCCCTGGGGTGGGGCAGGGCAGGGTATGGCATGCAGGGGGGATAGGGCATGGAACTGGGTCCCTAAAAAGTTCCAAAAGGTTTGCCATCACTGCCCTATATTAATGTGAGTTATTTTGATTTGGGAAATGTCAGTGTTTAAATTTCAAGTAGTGGGCTTCCTGTGGTGTGAGTTAAAGACACATTTTCCAAAGAGTGGGTATTACCATGGAATCCAGAGATTGGAATTTCCAGAAGTTATATCTCCTGGCAGAAAAGACCCAGGGCTGGAACTGAGAAGACTAAGGCACACAGGAATTTAAGGTATAGTGGCATTGTATAGAGCCCTCCAGATCAATTTGTTCAATCCTCTCAATTTACAGATGAGGAAACTGAGGCCCAGGGACATTAAGTAATTTAACCAAGATCTACAGATATTCATAGAAGAAACTGGAATCAAACTGAAGTCCTTTAAGTCTGAATCTAGTGCTTTTCCTACCACAGCATTATTTTAAACAGTCTAGGCCAGTGATGGACAAAGTGCTGCCCCCCTGAAATGTTCTATCCAGCCCTGTGACATTATTCCTAATCTGACGAATACAATGAGTAGGATATAATACGATGAAATTTCGAAAGAGTTGCCTTAGAATTAGACTGTCAGGTGAGCATTTCCTTTCCTTTGGCCCCCTCTTTAAAAAGGTTGCCCATTATTGGTCTAGGCTGAATTCTGCTACTAATTAGCTGTTCTACCTTGAGCAAACCATTTCACCTTACTGGCTAGGCTTTAATCTTCTCATCTGGAAAATGGGGACAATAGTATCTACGTGCCCTACCTACAACATATAACAAGGATTCATTTTGATAGTGTTAGTGAAAGTGCTTCCTAAATGTAAAGAAGACATCCAGAATGAAGACTGACATTTTGCAGTCCTCTACACAGCAAGTGCTGCTGGAAAATTGGGGTGATCGAATTAGGGCTAGAGACTGAAGCTAACATAAGCAGATTATCTGTGCCCCCAGGGAGTTGTACACTAATCTCACCACTTTAAAATTTTAATCCCTGTTGGCCTTTTCACTAATCTTAATGACCTTTTCTCTGTTTATACTTAGTCCTTCCTCAGAACTTTGATCTTTGGGGTCCAGGATTTAGACTGAATTTCTGGTCAGGAACAATTAAAGACTCCTTAATATAGGCAATGGGCAGTTGCTGAGGAGTGAGGGAAGCCAGAAAGCTCTGAGTGCTTTCAAGGCACCTGAATAACTTTAAGGTACTGTACTATGCATAATGAGCACCCGTGCTGGAGTCCAGGAAATAGAGGTACGGATTCCAGCTGCTCATTGTAATCCTACGATTTAGAAAGTTAAAACCTTAGAAATGTTGGCTGCTACATGGTACAGGGATAAAGTGCCAGAGTTTTGGAATAAGAAAGATCTAAATTCAAGGATGGACTCAGACCCAACTTATTAAGTGCCTACTATGTGCCAGGAATTGTGTTATGCCTTGGAGATTCAAGTATAAAGATGTGTGTGCCCTCAAGAAATCACAGATTTAAAAAAAAAAAATCTTTACCTTCCATTTGAGAATCAATACTGTGTATTGGTTCTAAGGCAGAAGAGTGGCAAGGGCTAGGCAATGGGGGTCAAGTGACTTGCCCAGGGTCACACAGCTATGATGTATCTGAGGCCAGATTTGAACCTAGGACTTCCTGTCTCTGGGCCTGGCTCTCAATCCACTGAACCACCCAGCTTCCCCCAAGAAATCACAGATTAAATGACGAAAAGGGACCTTTTTTTTTTAAACCCTTATCTTCCTTCTTGGTTTTAGTACTGTGTGCTGGTTCCAAGGTAGAAGAATGTAAGGGTTAGGCAATAGAGGATCAAGTGACTTGCCCAGGGTCACACAGCTAGGCAGTGTCTTGAAGCCAAATTTGAACCCAGGGCCTCCTGTCTTTGGGCCTGGCTCTCAATCCACTGAGCCACCCAGCTGCCCTTGCCCACTCCCCACTTTAAAAAAAAATAAAAGTCTTACCTTCTGCCTTAAAAGCATTACTATGTATTGGTTCCAAGGCAGAAGAATGGTAAGGCCTAGGGTCATACAGCTAGGAAATACCCAAGTCTAGATTTGAACCCAAGACCTTCTGTCTCCAGGCCTGGTTTTTTAACCTACTGAACCACCTAACTGTCCCTGAAAGGGATCTTTGAGATCCTCTAGTCCGGTGTTGGTGAAAACCTTTTAGAGATCATGTGCCCAAACTGTACCCTCAAGTCACCTGTGAGCCCTCCCTGCTTACCCCTGCAGAGCAGAGGGGTGGATCATGTGAGAAATGCCCTTAGATACTGTCAAGAGGGGGAGGGGAGCAGCCCTCTTCGTGCCACTAGGGCACATGTGCCATGGATTTGCCAACATGGAGTCAACCCCCTCATTTTATGACTAAGGTCACTGAGACCTGAACAGATTAAGTGACTTAGTTAAGTCCTTTGACTCCAAATGTAAAGTTCTTTCTACGGCATCTGAATTTATATTCTATTGAATGATGAACATAGTAAGTCAGAGGTCAGTTTTAAATGCAGGTCTCCAGGTCTAGTGCTCTATCCATTGCACCTCTTTGTTGCCTTTAGAGAAAACATGAAAAGACTTAGATATATTGACGTGGAGTAAAGTAAACAGAAATAAGAAAAGAATGTACACAGCTTGAGTATAACAATGTAAAAAGAGCAAAAAAAATAGTGTAAATAAAATGGCCATGATTGGCTTTGGAAAAGAAAAAGTGCATTTTTCTTTGTGCAGTGCTGGGGACTAAGAATACAGACTATTTTATAATCTATATTGTCACTCAACTGGTTTGATTCATTTTGCTGAACTGATTTTTCCCCCTTCTCACAGTGTCTGGTAGCAATTTAATGTTTGTTTCCTTCTTTCTTTTAATTTGTTAAAAGGGATAAATCTCTGGGAAGGGGAGAAGTAGATTGCACAATGTAGGTGATTTAAGAGAAAAAATATCAATAGCAAAGAAAAAAATGAGAAAGTTTTATGAGAAAATGGAGCTAAGTTAAATTGTCAGAGCATTTAAGGATGGATTCTAGCAAACAACAAAAGATAGAAAAGATTTAAAGGTATACAAAGTATTTAACAGAACTTTTCATCCTCAAGGAAAACAGAGCCTCCTCCCTTAGAGTCTTCACAGTTCTATGAGTGGTAAGAGAAGAGGAGGTAAAGGGATTACAAGGACAGAAAGTAGTCCAGAGGAATAGGAGTCCCATACTGAAGATGATAGAGTCATGAGAGCATTGAGATGGGTTAACAAAGTAACTGTAAATTCAAAGGAGTGGAAAATATTTCAGACCTAGAACACTGTACACAGAGACTGATATACTATGGTAAAATCGAATGCAATGGACTTCTGTACCAGCAGCAATGCGACGACCCAGGACAATTTTGAGGGATTTATGGTAAAGAACGCTACCTACATTCAGAGGAAGGACTGCAGGAGAGGAAACATATAAGAAAAACAACTGCTTGAACGCATGGGTCGGGGTGGACATGATTGGGGGTGTGGACTCGAAACTACCACACCAATGCAACTATCAACAATTTGGAAATAGGTCTTGATCAAGGACACATGACAAAACCAGTGGAAATGTGTGTTGGCCATGGGTGGGGGGAGTGAGGAGGGTGAAGGGGAAAGTAGGAGCATGAATCATGTAACCATGTTAAAATGAATATTAATAAATGTTTAAATTAAAAAATTTCAGACCTTATGAATACTTGGAAAATGGTAAATAAAAGAATATCAACAACCACCAAATTATGTATCTACTTTCCTATGTAGACAAAAGTTTCAGAATAATATATAATTGGGTCAAGTAGGTGACTCAGTAGATAGACAGCTAGGCCTAGACAGAGAAAGTCCTGGGTTCAAATGTGGCCTCAGACATTTTCTACTTTTGTGACCCTGGGCAAGTCACTTAACCACCATTGCCTCACCTTTACTGTTCTTCCACCTTGGCACCAATACACAATATTGATTCTTTTTAAAGAAAAAAATCCATACCTTCCATTTTTAATTTTTTTTAACCCTTAACTTCCATGTTTGATTCTTTTTTTAAAAAATCCTTATCTTCCATTTTTTATTATTTTTTAAAAACCCATATCCACTTTAGAATCAATACTGTGTAATGCAGAAGAGTGGTAAGAGAGAGGCAATGGGGGTTGTGACTTGCCCAGGGTCACACAGCTAGGAAGTGTCTGAGGCCAAATTTGAACACGAGACTTCCCATATCTAGGTTTGGCTCTATATTCACTGGGATACCTAGCTGCCTTGCCTGCCTCACCATCCCACCCTTCTGCTTCCCGTTGATTATAAGAGGGAAGGGAAGGGTTAAAAAAAAGGAAAATCAAGGACGTCTCCCAGCATGGTGGGTAAACTCTATGGAGAACTTGGGGAAGGACACAAAAGAGTTGCCATGAAGTCACATCAATTTAAAGATCAGATAGCATCATTATGTGACATGGTAGTATGAAGAGAACTCTAACCTCTAAGTAAGAGGATCTTGTTCCAAATCCAGTTACAATTTAATTTGTAGTCAAAGGCAATTTCTCTGAGTCTTTGTCTTCTACACTATCTACCTCATAGAAATGATGTTGGGACAATGCTTTATAAACCTTAAAGAAATCTGTTCTTGAAATAGATTACATATGAGCCATTACTTTTAAGTTAATAAATTCTAACTGGTATTTATCATAAATAAAACTGGATTTTAAAAAGTGATTTAGGTTGCAAACTACATATCCAAATAGCAGAAACACAACTATCACTTATTAAAAGATTCCCACCAAAAAATCTTCATTAAGGACTATGTCAAACAGAAACACACCTAACTGGATTCCACAGAAGACCAAGCAACAACAAGATTTGATATATGTAGCCAATTAAAATGTTCATGCTTTGTGCAGAGGGAGCGTAGCCAACAGAGCATTGCATCAAGTAAGAATTATTTTTTGAGAAATACAGGAAGGGAATGACTTTAACTGCCTATGCTAGATTCTTTAAGTGTTTGTAGCGAGTTTCATGCCTCTGGACACTAGTGTGATTGTTCTATTCCACATTTCTTTATCCGCCCCATTAGAAACATTTTTGAAATTGTACTCCAAGGGGTAAGGATACCATGGAACAAAGGATTCCTCTTGACTACTTCCCCAACATGGTTTCAGATTCACCCACTTTTCAGGGATATTGTAGAAGGGATTCCTGCATTGGGTAGTTATGCCAGTGAGTTATTAAATTATAAGGTTGGAAGCTAGAAGGAATCTTAGAGATGTTCTATTCCAGGTTCACCCCACCCCTATTTTGAAGATGAACCCAGAACAACTTACATGAGATTACTTGGATACTAATAGGAAGTCAAGGATTCAAGTGTAAGTCCTTTGCCTCTAAAGTTAATGGACTTTCTACTGCACTGCCATTTTCAGTTTGAAGATCCTGTAATTCAGAAAATATCAAGTCCTTCTAGGAAAAGCCACCATTAGCATATTTTGTTAAGTTCTTTTCAGTCACAGTCCAACCTTTTGTGACCCCATTTGGTGTTCTCTTGATAAAGATACATGTCCTTTTTCAGTTCATTTTCTAGATGTGGAAACTGAGACAAACAGGGTTGGCTTGCCTAGGGTTACACAGCTAGTAAGTTTCCTGAGGCCAGATTTGAACCCAGAAAGAAGTCTTCATGATTCCAGGACCAGCACTCTTTCTGGGTCACCTAATTGTTCCCAATATTAGCATATAATCAAGGGTAAATCACTCTCATTTGTAGCATTTGTCAATTTCCAAGTTGTTAATGTACACAAAATTTAACAATTGGCTCAGTCAATGCCAGTCAGCTCCAGCACACTATATATACTCTGAATTCGACATATCTAAAACTGATTTCATTATTGGGATGTTGTGGTACAGTGGAAATGTATCTGAACCAGGAGTCAAAGGACCTAGGTTAGTGATGGCAAACCTTTTAGAGACTGAGTGCCCAAATTGCAACCTTCATGCTAAATGTGAGCCACCCCTTCACTCCAGACAGGGGAGGGAGGAAGCACTCCCATTGGACCACTGGGCAGGTTATGCAGAGTGGGGAAGGGAGTATGCGCCCCCCCCCCCGCCCCCCACCGGCAGCCTTATGTGCCATAGGTTCACCAAAATGGACCTAGGTTCTAACTGACCTCTGCCATTGTATGATGTTTGGGATATCATTTAACATTTCTTGGTCTGTTTGTTTTTTTATTTTAAACCCTTACCTTCCATCTTGGAGTCAATACTGTGTATTGGCTCCAAGGCAGAAGAATGGTAAGGGCTAGGCAATGGGGGTTAAGTGACTTGCCCAGGATCACACAGCTAGGAAGTATCTGAGGCCAGATTGAACCCAGGACCTCCCATCTCTAGGTCTGGCTCTCAATCTACTAAGCCACCCAGCTGCCCCCATTGGTCTGTTTTATTTGTAAAATGATGAGGAATTGGAGGTTGACTAGATGATAACTGTTCTCTTCCAGCTCTAAATTCTACATATAATCTTATTTGACTCCCTAAACTTATTCTAATTTGTTTCTGTTAGGAATACCATCTTCACTCACACTCAGGCTCATAAAGTGGGAATCATATTTGACTGTCCCTCTCCCTCACTTTATGGCTCCAAACAACTTGCCAAGTCCTGCTCCTGCAGTATCTCTACCACCTGGAACCTCTTCTGCCTTGCAAGTACAACCACCCTTTTCCCCTAGACTACTGGACTGCCCTTACTGTCCTTTATAATACTGCCCAAATAATCTTCCTAATGCACCATTATGATGTCATTCTTCAACTGAAAACCTTCAGTAGTAGCACATCTTTCCTGTCCACCCTTACTTGCCCACCAAATAGTTTTGTTTCCTGACTTTGGATTTTAAGGCCTCCACAATCAAGACTTATAAAATCCTTTATTATAATCAAACCAAGCTATCCTGTATTCCTATTCTTGTTCTGCTCCCTCATTTGTGTTTATTATAAAGTTTCTCCTCCTTTCCCTTCTAGTTCCATTTCAGCTGCCACTTCATGAAACCTTCCCCCCCCCCCCCCCGAGTCTTCCAGGTAAAAAAATATTCTCTCCCTCAAATTTTTCAGGATGTTTCCTTTGTGTTTATCTCACTCTCATTTTTATTTACACTTGTTCTCCCTGCCTTCTATTAGAATATACTCTTTGAGGGCAGGTCTTCACATTCTCACTGTATCACATACCCATACTATTTGCCTAACAAATAATGCATGAATTAAAAAGGAAAACTGACAAACTAGGAGTGCCTCTAGAGCAGTGATGGCCAACCTTTTAGAGACTGAATGCCCAAACTGCAACCATCACACAGCATGTGAGCCCCCTCTCTGCCCCTTCTCCAGCTAGGGGAGGGAAAAAGTGCTCCCATTGGGCTGCTGGGCAGAGGGGTGGTTGATGTGAGAAATGTCCTCAGGCACACATGGAGAAGGGGAAGGGACTCCACCATTCATGCCATAGGTTCACCAGCACAACTCTAGAGGATAACCATACAGGATGAAAAACAGGAGTTTTAAAAAATCAAATGTAATATGGAGAATAGTTTAAAGGAATTTAGGATGTTTGGATTGGAGAAGACTTAGGTAATAGAATTAGCTATCTTAACAGAAGGAGCGCTGTTATATTGGCAAGATCCCCACATTTTGAATCAGACTCAGTTTAAAAATTCTGCCTCTAATTTACTGTGTGATTTTTGGGCAAGTCACTTTGCCTCTTGAGCCTTCAAATTTCTTCATCTATACAACAAAGGGATTGAACCTAATTCTAAGCTTTTTAATTTTCATCTGTTTCTAACATAAGGGAGATTTCTCTGTTATTTCAAAGGTTTAAGCCAAGCCTGATGGATATGTTTCAAAAATGATTAAGTTCATAAAAAAAGTTATAAAGCAAAATTTGGCTTAATATGAGAATCTTCCAATAATTAGAGCCAAGAATGAAAATGACTACCTCATGAATTAAGTGGTCCATTTTTGCACTAAAGAGGCCATTACTCCAAGGATGCAGATAAATTGAAATTTACTCTTTCAACTAACATTTTGTTATACATGTATCCCAAAGGTCTTAGTTCAGTTTTAATTCACAAAAATTTTAAACTGCACGAAGACTTTTAAGATATTTCATAACCAATTCTTATCCATAAATGGATTATTTATGGTGAAATTCTCATTCTGGGATGTTTACCCTAGGCCACATTCTTGTGCAATTTTGAAATGAGGAAATGGGCTAGTATGAACACAAACCTAAGTAAATCATCTAAAGTCAAGCCACAGTATATTCTAAGGATGATCTTTGAATCAAAGACACTAGTAGGTAGTTGGTGAATCCCTCCAGAAGTGTGCAGAGATAATCATGCCAGGTACTGTACAAAGTGCTGGAGATGCAAAACAGGTCCAAAAGAGAGTCCCTGTCCTCAAGGAGTTTATCTAATGGAGGGATTAACTTGCAAATAAATATTTACAAAACAGGCTAAGTACAGGATAAATAGGGCATAAAGTGTTGGAATTGAGGGGTTAGGAAAGCATACTTTAAAAGATAGGATTTTAAGGAAGTCAGGGAGGTCAGAAGGTAGAGTCAAGGAGAGAAAAGTCTTGAAAGGGCATGAGAGATGGCCAGAGAAAAGGCCAGAAGACAAAAGATAGGAGTGTTACCAAATGAAAAATGTCTAGAAGATGCAAGACTAGAAAATTAGGAGGGGGGTTAGGTTTCGAAAGCCAAACATAGGACTTAAAAAAACCAGAAACCTTACCTTGTTTTAGAATAAATTCTAAGACAAAAGAGGAGCAAGGGCTAGCCAAAGTGACCTGTCCAGGGTCACATAGCTATAGAAAGTATACTAGATTTGAACTCGGGTCCTCCTCTAGGCATGGTGCTCTATTCACTGTGCTACCTAGCTGCTCTCAAACATAGCGTTTGGTACATGATTCTGGAGAATTTAGAAAGCTTACCTGAGTTTGAGTAGAGGATGACCCCAGACTTTAGGAAAACCACTTTAATGGCTGAATAGAGGATAGAGGGGAAAGACTTGGATGGATCCACTAGTAAGCCATTTCAATAATACAGCCATAAGGTGATAAAAGCTTTTACCAGTGGCAGCAGTCTGAGAGAACTATTTGAGAAATATTACAAAAATTGGCAGGCTGTGGCAACAGATTAGATATAAGGGGTAGAGGATATAGCATAGGTTGTGAATCTGAGGGACTGGTGGGGATGGTGGTGCCCTCCTATAGAAGGAAGTAGGAAGGGGGAGAATTTTGGGGGAAAGGTACCAAGATCCACTTTGAACATGTTGAATTCGACAGATCTACTGACTATATCTAGTTCAATTTATCTGAAAGGCAGAGCTACAAGATTGGAGACTTTGGAGCAAGAAGATTTAATAATCATCAGCCTAGAGATGGTAATTAAATCTATGGGAGCTGATAAGTTCACCAAGGGAAATGCTCTAGACTGGGAAGAGGACCCAGGAACTGACCCTAAGCATCATCTGTCACCTAGTAAATGTGATCTGGATAGGATCCAGCAAAGGGATAGAACCAGGAGAGTTGTGCCCTGAAAACAGAGAGAAAAGAGTATCAGAAAGGAGAAGGCAATCAACATTGTCAAAAGTTGCAGAGAGGTGGAAAAGAGTAAGGACTGAGAAAAGGTCATTAGATTTGGGAACTAGCTAAAAGATCATTAGTGACTTTTTAGGGCAGCCAAGTGGCACAATGGAAACAGTTCTGGGACTGAAATCTAGAAGACTCTTCCCTAGTTCAAATCTGACCCAAGTCATTTATTAGCTGTGTGACCCTGGGCAAGTCACTTGTTTGCCCGTTTCTGTATTTGTAAAATGAGCAGAAATGGTAACTCTTTGTCTCTTTGCCAAGAAAACTCCAAGTAGAGTCAGTCACAATAAAGGCCATGTCAGATGTAAGAGGTTAAGAGAATGAAAGTAGAGGGACCTATTGTAAATGGTCTTTTCAAGTTTGGTCCCAAAGGGGAGAAGACATTTTTTATAATTAGCAGGAAGGACCAAAGGTTTTTTCTACACACACAACTGAGGTGTGAGAGAATTAACTAACAGACAGGATAAGATAGAAAATAAATGATAAGAGATGATTCTAAGACCTCTAAATGTGTAGACACAACATACAGATTTCAATGGAACATCTGAAATTCTCATGGACAAGACTAGCTATATTAATTAGGTAGATATGTAGCTAAATAGTACTAATGAAATGGTATCAAACTAAAGGTCCTGTTAGACATTTTATTAATTACTTGAAGTCAAGAGTATTAAATTTTATGGATGAAAGCTAGGAAGGATAGTTAATATTATAAGACTGAAGCAGAACTGAAGATACTGACAAATATCAGGCTGAAAACTCAGAATAGGGATAAATGTAAGGTGCTGCACTTACCCCACCCCCCCATACACTTATATTGGGTACAGGATTTATGGAGGTATGAAAAAGTTAGAGGCAGCTAGGTAGTGCAGTTGATAAGAGCTAGGACTGGAGTAGAAAGTTAAAATTTGGCCTCACTGTGACCCTAGACAATTTCATCTTGTCTTCCTCAACTGTAAAAAGGGGAATAATATATAGCTCCCAGGGTTGTGACACTCAAATTAGATTGTAAATGCACAGCACAATGCCTGACATGCAGTAGATGCTTAATCAGTGCTTGTATCTTAGTGAATATTCACTATGACATGGCTATCACTATGGCTAAAGCAACCTAGCCAGTTAATGGCAGTATGGTCTTATTCTACTGTAGGTACACCCATATCTACATTATTATATTCAGTTCTAAGCACCACATTCTGAGATGAAAAATTGGAAGACTAGAATGAAGGCTCTTAAAACTAATGTCACATAAGGATGGTTGAAGTTACTAAGAATAATTTGCTGGGGGAAAACAAGTCAATAGGTACTGGAGTATATTTCAACCAAAGCCGTTTCCAAATAAGGAGTGCAGGTTATATCAGAGTTGGCCAATTTTTAACTAGTTGAAGTGATTATACAACAGTTCCATTTCCTCACTTCAGGTGCTTTTCTATTCAGTTGAACTTGCCCCTTCCCTACTGTACTTTCTTCTAAGCATTTAAGCAATTTTTTTTTTTAAAACACCTTTTCTACACTGATATGCCAGTATCTGCACCTTTCCCACCCTATCCCTTTAAAACCCTTACCTTTCACATTAGAATACTAAATCAGTTCAAATTGGGATCAACTTACTTAGGGTCACACACTAGGAAATGTCCTAGGTCAATTTGAATCAAGGATCTCTATCTAGTCTCTATGTCTGGTTTTCTATCCACTGGGCCACCCAGCTGCCCCACCATCTGCATCTTTAAAACATGGTAAGGCAGACAATAATGGCTATTTCCTAAGTGAACTCAGGGTTTAAAGATTATATATCAGTGCATCTCACATTGAATTATGGAGTCAAAAAGATTTCTGCTAAAGTTGTCTTGTTTTTAAGTCATGACATTATGATATATGATGATTCCCAATACATATTTCATATTGTATATTGAACAATAATGACAGATCAGTGTTTAGCAAATGGAATAGGACAATTTTAAAAATCCTATTTGTGGTTAAAACAATTTCTCTAAGAAAATGTGTATATTTCTGTTAGATCTATCACTGGAATTTTTAGGAAATTGCAAGATTTGATAAAAGTGGTCTTCATCTAATAACCATCAGAATTTTAAAATATACACTGTAAAAAATGGGAAGAGCTACATCAGAAAGTATTCTGATATTCCCAAAGTTCAGATATAACAATTACCTCCTATATGTCATAGTAACAAATTTTCATTTCCATTTATGGGCTGGCAAAATAAAAATTTTTTGAGGGTTTTCTTAAGAAACAGTGAAGTATAAAAAAATTTACAGCAGGACAGGCTTCGGTTTGAATCTTTTGACACTGGTTCTAACCAGGAAACTCTAAGCCTGTTTCCTCATTTGTAAAATGAGGTAATATCTCTACTTACCTTAAGAGTTGTCAGGTTCAGATGATATGCATGCTTTACAAAACTTAAAGAGATATGTATATTAATCTTATGAAATAGTAGGCACCATTTATTCCAGTTTCCCTAAGTGAGAAATTCACTTGGTATGTTTTAATTTAGTACTACTCAGAACTCGTTGGTATTAGTTCATACAGTTTCTTCCCTCAAAACCTGGACCTCAGTGCCCTCTACAGCTGACAACAGACCATTGACAAGAAGCAATCTAAACTTCTGAGGTACCAGGAAAGAGGAACTAGTTTAGGTCCAGGGGTAATCTGTCTCAAACTGAAAAATACCTCGGGAATCAAGATGGTAGATGTCATCTACTCAACAAACCAACCAGTGTGGCTGGTAGATATTACTGTAAAGTGTCATCAGCCACAAAAGTCGGAGGATAATAGGCCTTTTAAAAGCCCAAATCACACAAATTCTAGTCACTGCCAGGACTTAACAACAAACAATTCCTCTCAGCATTCCTTTCAAAAAGTATAAACTCACTTCCTCCCTGTCACTGTCAACATGGGAAAGCCAGCATACCCAAAGGAGATACACTTTGCTAAGCTTAGCTAACCTGGAAGCAAAAGGGAGCTGAGAAACAATCTTATCATCTAAAGCACCTGTTCTCTTAAACTTGAAGAGTTCCCCACCCCTATCATTGGGCAGAATTTCTCTCCCAGTTTCACTGATAAATTCAACTCTGCCTCTTACTTAACATAGAACTGTAGTGTCCATTAAAATGTATTCCTTGAAGGTTAGGGATTATTTTTGCCTTTCTTTGTGGGTTTAATGATCTTTTTAAGAATTACATTAGCTTGAGGTGTCAGGCTAAAAATTGAGCAACAATTTAAATAGCCCTACATGATATTCTTGAAGTATTTTGGAGCTGGGGCTTAAGCTTTGGCACAAGTACATAAAGTTAATGATTTCTGAAGCTAACAAAATGTTTGCATAAAGCAGATGGAACTAGGATCTGAACTTAGCCCCCCCCCCTCCCCCCCAATCTCAGCTTGAAGCACACCTTCATTTGAACTGAGCTGGGTGTGATTGGGAAAATATAAGAACAGTAAGGACTCATTTGCCAATCCTGTAATCTCAGTACTTCCCAAATAGACATGGGGGTAGTTTTAAGGATTAACAAAGACTAAAATTCTTAAGGAATTATAAATTAGAAGTGTAAGTTTAAAGAACAAGGGGGAGGGAGGTAGAGATTGGGAAAGCAAGAAAATGAAAAGGACTGAGATAGGCCTTGAAAAAAAAAAAAAGCAAACATGAAGAAAAAAAAGTGGCCAAATACCCTCACAGAAAACTATCAATTCTCAACCAGGTACACAGAAAATTACTAGATGCAGGATAAAAAAAAATATATAGGTGGAGAAGGGAAAAAAAAGATTATAGGCTATAAGGTCCCTACATCTCAAAAACAGTCTATACAGTTATGTTTAGGGAATTAAGAGCAACAGAAAAACGCTTTATAACATTTTAGTAAAATCTTGTAGAGGAATAACCAATGACAGTATAAGGATCCTACTAAAAAGCTACCCAAGACCTTAAGCAAGGTCACTTAAAACAAAAGAGATGGTTAAAGTAGAATATACACATGGTATAGGTCAGTTGATTCATGGAGTACCAAGGTTAGACCACAAAACTAGTTCTTAAATATTTGGCCAAAGCACAGAATACTGTAGCAGCACTTTACAGGTACTTTCATTTATAAATAAAGTCTTTTACATACTACTAAATGCTTTGGAAAGATGCTATGTGACATAACTTCCAAACTAACTGTACTTTGTAAGTTTATATAACAACCCTAAAAAAAGGTTGTACTTTGAAAGAACAACTGTAACTGGCTTCAAAACATCTTTTGCTCTTCAAGATCTTCTCCAGATATCTTATCCATACATCACCATTTATTTTAGAATTTTTGAAGGGCATGACCTTAAGGAATGTGTTAATACTGAATGAGACAAATCTTATTGGTCAGATAGAATAACTGTAGGGTCAGTTTCTAAATTTAATCTCACTACAATAAATCCTGAAACTTAAAAGAGAATTTTCATGAGACTGAGTCCAAAACACTTGACTAATTTGCTAAGTGACATGACATGGTGGTAAAGTTGAAATTCTGACAAACTAAATCCCCAAGCCTTTCCCCCACATCATTTACCTTTGAAAAGGTGGGCAAACAAATGAGAAATGTTTAAAGCAAAATCCTAATTAAAAACTAAAGTGACCTTTGGAATCATTCGGGACTTTGACCATTAAATTACATTAACTAATCCAAGTAAATCAATACACTATTCTCCAGTTATATGTCAGAGTACTGCCAATGAGGACCCAAATCAAAACTAATTCAAGGAGAAACATCCCCAGAACCATCCTCAAATGCTATGCTACTTTGAAGTGTATTCTATATATTTTTTTAGCCACTGCTGGCTAGGTGTTAATATTATTGTGGGTTTTTTTAAACTCCATTTCCCTAAATAACTTTATTCAGAAAAGTAACTTCTTGTCCATGTCACTGTTGACTAGTAATTTTTGTCAGCGCCAGTGCATTAGCCACACCTGTTAAATAAAAAATAAGTGTTAAACAATATTTACAAGGGGCCCATCACTCATTTAATGACCTGCTTCATTTCACTGTAACAACTCTGTTGCTACTTGCTAAGGCAAATAGCATACTTTGTTCTATCCAGAGGTATTTGAAAAAAACTGGTCATTTGCCTCACTGAAAATACTACAAAATCCCAAGCCTATTTTTTTCTCTTAAACCCACCCTCTTATAAATACCTTGAGAATATTTTTCAATTTTCAGGAAGTGGGACAATTACACTAATCACTCCCCCTAGGCCCAAGTCTGATGGGGAGAAGGGTGAGGGGAAGATATCCTCACCCTGCTTTCTCTCAAGGAAACTCAAGGTATTCATTGAGTAGTTTTTAAAAAATACTGGCTTACCTTCCTTAACCTAATTATTTCCTTATGACTAGATTCTAAAAGGGCAGTATTCTTAACTTTGGAGACTCAAAATTTGAGCAACTTCTAAGGGGCTACTTAATTACTAGAAGGGTGCAGTCAACTTCCCACTTAGTGCGAAAATTTGAATTAAAGGCACAACCTGAGAAGGATTACCTGGATATAACTGATGTTAAATTCAGCATTTAAAACTGAACTAATCAATACCTCTTTCTACTCCAACACTTATAATCTTTATTTCAATAAACTTCTTAAATTCTCCACTTGACATTCCCCTAGCATATATCCAAGTTTCTTATACATTTTACTTTAGGAAAACATGTTTAGCTTGGCATTTTTGCATAACATACTTTATTTCCAGTATGAGATACTTTTATCCTGACCACTTCAATATTGATCTTTTTAAAAAATACTAATAATATAAGCCATAGGATTCTTGTGCTGACAGTTTTATCAGTGAGATTTAGTTCCAACCCCTCATCTCACAGATTAAAGGATTAGGTAATTTGACAAATATTACAAAGATAGCAAAGTTAGGATTTGAAATCTAGTTTTTTGCTCTACACCATTAGACCTAAAAACCTGTACAGAACTTATTTTACAATTTGTGGTATAAGGGGTGTGTGGGTGTCTTTAGTTATCACTAAAGAAAATGCTCTGGATACCTATGGTAGGTCTGAAAACATACTGAGAACTTCCAATATCTACAATCACTGGATCAAAAAGAATCAGTATACATTTGATGATTGACAGTTAAAGTTTTGTAGCTTTCAAAGACTGCAATTTCATTTACCAGGGTTACAGTTCTAATGCACTTAAAAATAAGCAAAACCACCATTTGGAAATTGGGGTAAGTGTGAAGTTAGCAAAACTACTTAATTTTCTATTCCTGTAACTTCTAAGAGAGATCATGTAATTCAACTTCATTTGGGAGAAGGGGAAACTGAGGTAGAGAGAGGTTAAAGTGACTTAAGTCATATGAATAGTAAGTTGGAGACATGATCTGAACCCCCAACTTGAAATCCAGTGATTTCTGATAACACATGTCACAATGAGGTGAGAATGAAATCATGAACCGGTATAACTCTTAAAATAAACAGTTTCTCAAAAGGACATATAATCTAAACCAAACTTTTTTCATGTACACAATTTTTAAAGAACTTTCCTCATTTTCACATTTGAAATAAAATCGAATCAGGTTTGTTGACTTCGTTACATCTGAAAACTAAAATACCAATTAAGGCTTTAACTATCATGGGGAAGGATAAACCCACAGGTCTGCTAAGAGGTAGTAACCAAAAAGTTTTTTTCTAACCTAAAAGATTAGTCTTAAAAAGCCACTTACCTTAATATGTAAAATGGGCACAAGTCACTCAATTCAAATGTCTGTAAATCTATAGTTTTTTGCTTTGTACACAAGGGGGAAATGATAGAAATGTCTCTGGACAGGGGACAAAACCTTTGAACCCTCAGAACTCTTTGAAATTAAGCATTTTTTCTTCTTTCCTGACATTTCAGCATTCAGGTAATTTGTAGTAAAGATAGTATGACAATATAGTGTTTTCCATTTGTCAAGGATAACTTTTTGTTGTTGCTATTAAAGAGAACTCTATACAGTAATCAACCACCAGATACCAGGAAGCCTGGTAATTGGGATTTCACCCTATCTGGGAAATGACTAATTGTCCTGGCACCATATATTTATCATTCAGTCCACCCCATGGCTGAAACATACACCTCCTCCGCAATACATTCAGTCTTTGATTGTAGACCAGTAATTTGGAATACATCCATGAATTTCTTTTCAGTGCTTTGATTTTTTTAAACAATCAAGAGTCCCTAAACGAAAGATTGTGTAGTATGGGCAAATGAGAATACATAATGGACTCACTGAAATCAAAGAAGTTCCTACTCTATCTTTCAGTAAGAAAATGTGTTATAAAAAGATGAAACAGGGCATAATAACTTGGTCCTAGTCTACTTTGCTCCTTGGTACTAAGTTTTCCCAGTTTCATAGATGATATTTTAAATTGTTAAAAGAACTTTTCAAATGCTGCTAGTTCTATGACTCCCTAAAAATCTCAGCTTCATAGATGTACCAGTCTTCTTGAAGCTTTTTCATTCAATGCAATACAGGTAAAAATATAGAGGAAGAGAGCCTGTGTAGTGATTTTGATTTTTTTCTTCCATAATAAAAGTTCTATTTCAACAATATGCCTTAAGACATTAAATCCATTCCATAAGATGGAATGACATGGTGAAAAGCAAGAGCAGTACAACTGACAAATTTCTAGGCAAAATTTCACCGAAGCATTAGGAATATAAAAATCAAGGACTCATTACTTTTTAAATGAAGTTGCAATTTCATCTAGGATGTTCCATGGGGTTTAGAAATAAGTTCCTAAAATGAGGAAAAGTCAGATATTTTGAACTATACTCAATACAACCTAAATAAATTAGCTGGAAAAAATGCGCAATAGTTTTAAAGCATTAAGTCATATAGAACATAGCAACAAAAGGAAGTTTTGCCAAGACAACAGACATCTGGAAACAGTGGCTTTTCCCAGAGGAGCAGTCTCATTGTCTCCTCAAATATACAGTAATTGATGTTAAACTACCAGAGATATACCATAGCACTCTTTTTTCAAAGGCAAATGACACTAGATGAAACAATCCATTAAGGTTTTTTAGCTGTTATGTTAATAAAGCATGTGTGACTATAAAGAAATAAGACTTGTTTCCACAAATACCATGAAGAAAATAGTTTCATTATTTTATAGTCACATCCCACATGTCCATTAGTGAAGGCTGGAAAAATTTCAAACTGCTGTAAGATGTATCAGATTATATAACACATTGAACTACATTCTCATTCATCCCACACACCAATCTGACAACCAAACTTGTTTAATCCAGTTGGTGTTAGTCTTTTTCTTTCCACCAAACAGGACTTCCATAGCAACTCAAACAGAAGTGAAGATCTTTTCTGTAAAGGAATAAATCTTTTCTGTTCAAATAAAGGTTCCAGGTAATTCAAGCCTGTTTACAACAAGGAAATTATCTCTACCAAGAGATGCACACAAACCAGTAAAAAAACAAAACAAAAACCTACATACTTTGAAATAACTATCTTTTTTCACAATGCACAAACATGGAAAAAAAAAATGGCAGAATTATCAGCCCAAAATGCGCAATTAAAGTTTTAGAAGCAAAACAGATATATGTATTGTTTTCTCATACTTACCATGTTTACTTACAAGAATCCGGTTAGAATGAAAGTTCTTCCAGATGTATCATGCAAAGTTATTCCCATTTAAGCCTTTTCTATCATTGTATTCATTACAAATGATGCCAAGAAACCATCAAGCCTTAAACCAAAGAATGCCCACTCACTTTGAGCTGTTCCCAAAATCATGACATTTTAAAAAGGCAACTTGTTTTTTTTTTTATCATCCATACACATCTGAAAGAAAAAGCTTTTTGATTAGTTTTCAAATATTTTCTTCTAGGTTCTCCTTTTTGTCCAAGGATAACCTCAACTATAATTTTATTTATTCAACTTCGATAAACCAAAGTTTGCCCTTTTAATGGTTTGAAGTGATTTGTCTTTTTTGAATGGTAGAACAAAGAGGAAAGGTGGCTTAAAAGAGATCATGTGAGTCTTCAGAAACCTTTATGAAGAAATTTCACTCCATTTTTCATTGTGTGACAGACTCTGAAAAGAAAAACAAGGCAGTTTAATTAAGTTAACTGAAAACGATTTAATTCACTAAGAAGAGTCCAATATCTATTTATCTCCTTCAGGAAAAAAGCAAAATCACAGGCCTCAAAATGCTCACCAAATTTGGAAATCCCATAATTAATCCTAGAACTTTTCTACCAGGGAGGAATTAAATATTCTATTGCCACTCTCCTGGGGGGAGGGAGGGCAGGAGGGAGGACGAAGGGAAGAAGCTTTCTCTTCAGTTCTAGTAACGGACAATATTGATTAAAAAAGAAAAAAAAAACTTCATAAAAACCAAAATCTTATCGAATCTTTCCTAGTTTGCGGCTAGGCAGGGGGTCTAAGGTGTCTCAATCTCACTACCTTCCCTCCCCCCTTCCTATTGCTGGGCCTTTTAACATCGGGCTGGCCAGCGTCCTAACCCGATCTTATTTAAGAATAGACAGTAATCTCTCCCTTTTTTTTTTTTTTTTTTTGGAAGAGTGTGTGTGTGTGTGTGTGTATCCCAGATAAGATTAAAAAAAAAAAAAAAAAAGATACGGAAAGGCCGAGAAACCTCCCAAGAGGGAGGGAGGAGCCCGAGATAAACATCTCCCCAGCACCCAGGGCTGAGTGGAGGCCGAGGGCACGGCGGAGCCGAGACGAAAAGGGGGTCGAGTTGCTCCCGCTTGCCCCAGGCTGGGAGAGAAGGCCTTTGGGCCTGCTCCAGTCCCGAGACCCGGAGTCGCCAGCGCCTAGGGCCGGGCCGCTCCGGACCCACGTAGGGAAAACGAGGCCTATCCCGCCCCGCAGATCCCCGGACTCGAGTGAGAAGCTCATCCCACCGAGTTCCGGGCCGGCCCCTGTCTACCCGGCCGAATTTCCATCCCGCCCCAAGCCCAGACCCCGAGGAGCTCGACCTCAGTGGCGGAAAGCCCTCGACTAGCCACTTGGCGCTCCCCGTCAGACTTCCAGCTGCCCGTGGTCTCTCCACTAACCCCCGGCGTTCCCTCGCTCGCTCACTCGCCCCCCTGGTCCTCCCGGTTCGACGGCTGCCTCGGTGTGTGTGTGTGTCTAACATGGCCGCCAAGGCCACCCGCTCCCTCAGTCAACTCAGGGTGCGCCCGGCTGCTGTGCATGCTGGATATGGTAGTTTCACAGGCTGCCTGGGAACTTTCCTGGGCTAGGACTGTGGAACTACCTTTCCCAGAATGCTTCGGTCGGGAGCATGGCTATTGGGGCCTTTTGGCCAGAGGGATGATGTCATTGAAAAACTCCACTGCATTCATTGTGCTAAGGTCTATCCCCCTTCTGCTTGCTGCTCCTCCTGCTATTGCTGCTTGCTCCTGCTGAGCTTAGAGCCCTGGCGGGGACTGACTCCAACCCTAGGACATAGGAGCTGGGGCATCGCAGCACCATCCCATGTGTGGGTGATTGGTTCATTCACACATTGTTTCTGTTTATGCCTGGGGTGGGGGGACAAATCCCAAACCAGGTGAGTTGAAATGATTTATTGAAATGGTTTCTACCAACTTGTGCCTTCTTCTGATCTCTTTCTTTGAGGGTAGGTGGAGTGAAGGGGTTGGGGAGTCACTGATGAGAAAAATAAAAAGGCACTATGCGATACGGGTCATTGCGAAGAACAACTCCAGTAACCCTCCTGGAGAGGACGGGTGCCTGCGCATTCCCTAGGGTACCCCCCTTCCCATCCCTCTTTGGGGTTGGGGGAGGGGAATTGGGGAGGATGGAGAGAACTGCTTTTGGAAAATGAGACGAAGCCAGAGTTAGCTGCGTCTGCACCATCCTCACCAGGCAGCGCTGGCCCCTGCATGCAGTTATCTAAGTGGGAAGGGGTAATGCGAGGCAAGAAATGAAGATAATTGATTTCATATGATTGGGACTTGCTTAAGCACGCTTTGATTTCGAGGTCGAAAGCGGCAACTCATTCCGAAGATGAGATTATCTTCTGGGTGTGTGAAGTTTTGTGCGGCTTGTGTGACTGTGTGCGCGCCCGTTCTGTTTCTCTCTCTCTGCTCATTTGAGGTGACAGTGTCCTTAGAGGCGAGCACTATGCCAGTCAGAAGTAGTTCACGTGTCTATGGCACTGGTAGAAGCAGCATTTTTGTTTAGTATTTTCAATTCCTCCTGACTGCGATGTTTCAACGTGATTTGGAAGACTAGTGCAGAGATATGACTCGTGTGTGTGTGTGTGTGTGTGTGTGTGTGTGTGTTTAAATCACCTTGTAATAGGTTTCACGCCACTGGCGATAAGACAGTGATAACCAGCACTTTCCCCAGTCGCAGTTACTACTCAGTCACAAGTAACGGGTTTGGCATGCCGATCGATGAGGGAAGCCCTGGTACCGTTTAGCATGTTAGGGGGCGGAATAGTTGCTAATGCTATTAACCTTAATTTGCCGTTACTTCCTAGTGTCTACGGACAGTGATGAGACGGTGAGCATAGTTTAGGTAAATGGACAAATGAACCAAGAGTTATTTTACTGAATTGCCCCATTTAACAGGGCAAAAGATCATTTAAGTTCTGTGCTATTGGCTCTTGTCTTATGAGAATTATCATGGTGACTAGCCTAATAAATATGTTACTTTAAAATAAACAGCTTGCTGGTTCCAGAACAGATGTGAACGATCTCTCCTAAAGCATAAAACCCAGGAGATGACTCGAGTTGGTCCACCACACCCCTTTTTGGAATGTCAAGAGGATAAGAAATTTATACATTTTAGACTCAAATTAATACATAAAATTCTCTATAATTTCACAATGGGATCAATCTCAGGAGAAAGTCACCATTGTGTTTTTTTTTTTTCATTTTCTCCTAGCCACATTGGATTTAGTTCTCAAGGTCCCTTCAGGGCTGAAAGAGAGTTTGTTATATAATATTTGTGTTTCTGCTGCAACAAATGGAAAACCTATTCAGATTTATGGATGTGTGTGTGTGTGTGTGTGTGTGTGGTTGTGGTGGACCGGAATGAGTATCTTTTTATATCTGGGGAAGTTTTAACATTTCTAGAGTGGTGCTGTCTTAATCTACCCCTTTATCAGTTTCTATTATCTGTTTCTCTGAATTTCTCACGTTCAGCTTTTATATTCAGTCTCACTGCTTTTCATCCTCTTCACTTCATTTTCTCTTTCCCCACACAACTCTGTTTCACTCCTTTTCTCTCCTTGTTTCTCCTCCTCTCCTCTATCTGTGACTGATTCTCCTATTTATCTTTGTCTTTCTTCCTTCTTCAATACTTCTCCTTTAGTATAAAAAAAATATAAAATCTTCAGTGTCTCTTGAAATTTGCTGCTCTTTTATCTCTAAAAAAAGTCTTTGGTTATTCTTCTGCTTCAGGCCTGCTGTCTTGTGTGACAGTCTGGTCCCCTGACTGGTCCACCTCTTTGATATTCCAGAGAGCTCCTATCCCAGAGAGCACTCTATGGACAATGGCATTCTCCATCAGTCAGTGTTTATATTAGTCCAGATCTCGATTTAAAAATAAGCACTTCATAAGCACTTATCATGTAATTTTCAAAGAATAAATATTCTTCAGAGCAGTTTCCGCCTCACATTTTTTATCCCATTTCCCTTTTTCTAGTGGGTGAGTGGGTGGTAAGAAGATTTTCCCTTCTCTTCCTTCCTGTTCCCTGCTGAGTTACTAAGGAATGATATGTGTATCCAAACTGCCTTTTGTTTGTATTTAAGATAGAAGGTCCTGTAACTACATTTTTTCCTTTTGTTTCTTTTTTGAGGAGGGGAAGGACTGTGTAACTATATACAGCTATCTCATGTGAGCTATAAAAAGCAATTCTTTTATAGCACTGATTCTGTTAGCTTTGGAAGCTAGACCGCAGTTTTGTTTGAGAGCAGCTACTGCTGGTATTCCAGGTGGGTTTGGAAATTGTTGTCTGTCCTGACACCCCTTACTGCTCTCTCTGTTCTTCTTGTGTGGTCTTAGGCAAGTCACTTTAAGCAGTTCAATTTCCTATTCTATGAAATGAGGATGATACCTATGTCACCAGGGGTTGTTATGAGAAGCAAAGGAGCAAATGTAAAACACTTTGTAAACTCCAATCTTTGTAGTTGGTTAAGCTTCTGTAGGTAGTTAGAGACAATCCAGTTTTTAGGCATTCTAGGTTGATTAAGTCAGGATTAAAGTACATGATTTGGTGCTATTCTGGTGACCTTAAATAATTACTGAAATGCTCCCTAACCCCATTTTCCCATATGCAAAAGAGGTATAAAGATATTTCTACCAGTTTCAGTTAGTCTGACATACCAATCAATGTTTTTTCTATAATTTGGGTCAACCTATGTTTTTAGATTTATCTGTGAATACTGTCCTAGGCATGCCCTGGGTCTTGGCTCAATCAGACTGCTTGTACTTCCTGAAGATTCTCTATACTTTCTAGCAGTCATATTTTTGCTCATAGTAGTCTATCCATCTGGTATTCTCTTCTTGCCATTTCCCCCAATCATACTCATTCTTTTTTTTTTTAATGTTGTTGCATTTTGTTTTTAGTAAGACAATAAATATTTATCAAGTGCCTATTTTGTGGCAGACACCATTCTAAGCACTGGGTGAGGCTACCAAGTCTCTACTCTCAAGGAGCCACAGCCTAATAAGCAAGACAATGTGCAAATAACTATATATAGACACCATACATTCATGATAAATTGGAAATAATTAGCAAGGGAGAAGCATATGAATTAAGATGGAAGGGGGAGGAACAGCTAGGTGGCTAGCTGGATAGATGGCTAGAGAGAGCACCAAGCCTGGAGGGAGGGATTTCTGGGTTCAAATGTGGCCTCAGACATTTCTTAGCTGTGATTCTAAGACAGAAAGAAAAGATTAAAAAAAAAAAAAAGAAGGGCATGGGAATGACTTTCTAAGGAAGATGGAATTTTAGCTGAGATTTGAAGAAAGCCAAGTAAAGGAAATGGGAATGAGGAGAGATAGAATTTCAGGAAGGAGGGGACAAGCAGTAAATATGCCTCAAGTTGGGAGAGTTATCAAGTTATATTCATAAATGGAATAGAAAAAAGATGGTGGGGGGAGCGAGGTAGCCTAAATGGATAAAGAGCTAGGCCTAGAGATCAGAGCTCCTGGGTTCAAATGTGGCCTTAGAAACTATCTAGCTATGTGACCCTGGGCAAGTCACTTAACCCCAAATGCCTAGCCCTTTACCCCTCTTCTGCTTGGATCTGATACTTAGTATTTTTTTTTTTAGTATTTTTTTTTAACCCTTCCCTTCCCTCTTAGAATCAATGGCCTGGCTCTCAATCTACTGAGCCATCTAACTTCCTCCCAATACTTAGTATTAATTCTAAGACAGAAAGTAAGGATTATATTTTTAAAGAAGGGATTTGGAATGACTTCCTGAAAAAGGTGAGATTTTTAGCTGAGACTTCAAGAAAGTCAGATAAAGGAGATGGAAATGAGGAGAAATAGAATTCTAGGAATGAGGGAAAAAGCAATGAAAATGCCTAGATTTGGGAGATGGACTATCTTATAAAAGGAACAGAAAAAAGATGGAGGCTTCAGCTAGAGAGCACAATGGATAGAGAGCAAGATCTCCTGGGTTCAAATTTGAATGTAGACACTTCCTACTTATTTGACTACAGGCAAGTCACTGAATCCCAATTGTGGAGTCCTTGCTGTACTTCTCTCTTAGAACTGATATTAAGACAGAAGGTAAGGATTAAAAAGAAAAAAGAAAGTGGAGGCTGGTGTCATTGAATCACAGGGTATGTGGGAGTAAGAAATACCTGGAAATGTGGAGAGAGGGTGGTAGTTTATGAAGGTCTTTTAATGCCAAACAGGGTTTTATATTTGTTCCTGGAGGTAAAAGGGAGCCCCTGGAGTTTACTGAGGCTGGGAGAGGAGAGGAGTATGATCAGACCTCCACTTTAGGAAGATTTCTTTGGCAGACAAGTGGAAAATGGACTTGAATGGAGAGAGACTTGTGGCAAGTAGAACAATTACCAGGCTATCCCAGTAGTATATGTATGAAGTGACTCCTATACCAGAGTGTTGAAGTCCTGAAGTTGGGAGGACCTGGATTCAAATTCAGTCTCAGATACTTCCTAGCTTTGTGACCCTGGGCAAGTCACTTAACTCTATTGGCCTAGCCCTTACTTTTCTGTCTTGGAGTTATTACTAAGACAGAACATAAGGAGAAAGAAAGAAAGGAAGGAAGGAAGAAGGGAAGAAAGAAAGAAAATCTATCCACTAAGCCACTTAGTTGCCTCTATATGCATATAGTTTCTATTGCCAAATGAAACTGTAGTTGTAACAAATGAAAAGAGTTAAGCAAAACCAATTGAAGTATTTACTATATCTAACTGTATATGAAATTTTATTCCTGTGATATTTTACCTCTATTAAATGAAGGAAGGTCCTTCCTTATTGCTTCTCTAGTTCCTCAGCATTGTGATTCATTTTTATCATTCTTTTCATTTACATTATTGTAATCATAAAATATATTGTCTTCATTCTGCTTACTTTACTATTAACTCATGCAAGTCTTTCCACGTTTCTCTGAATTCAGTCATAATTTCTCATGGTCCAATAATATTTTTTGTTATACCCATATATCATAGTTTATTCAGTTATTCTACAACCAGTGGGTACTCACTCCTCTGTTCCCCCCCCTTTTTTTTTGCTTTCACAAAAATGTTTCTATGAACATTTTATTATATATATATATTATGTATGTCTTTTTTTTTTTTTTGGTCTTTGATCTCTCTTTGGGCTTTATGCCCAATAGTGACATTTCTAGGTCAAAAAGTATGAATAGTTTAGTGATTTTTCTTGCTAGTTCCAAATAATTTTTCCAAAACAGGTAGTCAAATTCCATAGCTCTTTCAACAGTGTGTTAGTGTTCTTGTCTTCACTTAGCCAAACTGACTTTCTGTCTTTGTCTTTTTTGGTGCTTAGATGTAATGGAAAACTTCAGTTATTTTAATTTTCATTTCTCTTATTAGTAATTTAGAGCACTATTTCATATAGTTGTTGATAGTTTGCAAGTTTTCTTGTGAAAACTCTACTTAGTTTTTGAACTGTTATCCACTGAGGAAAGGCTCATGTTCTAAATTCCTTCCCTTCCTTTAAAGTAAAGCCCCAAAACTACTACTGCCAGGAACTCTTTCCTTATTCTCCTGGTCTCACCCAGGCTCTTCATTCTGAACTCGTATAGCACTTTCTTTTGTACTACCCTATGGTACTTGATATATCCTGTTTTGTATTTTTGTTATTTGGATGCTTGTATTATTTCTCCCATTGGGGAATAAAGTCCTTTAGGGACATTAATTAAACTATTTGGGACTATTCAAATCCAGCTGAAGGTTCAGATAACTTAAAAAAAACCCTCCTTTAACATTATTGACTTTCCTCAGTTTCCTCATCTGTAAAATTAGGGAAAAATTGAATTAGATAATTTTTAAGAACTCTTTCAATCCTAACTGCTATGATCCTATAATGTAAATGGCAAAAAGCCTCTGATTGGTTAAATGTAATAAATCAATCGATAACCCCATTAGAAACTACCCGTGAGATCAAGAAGTGCAATGAAACTCACTTCAAGGGTTAGATACTCACATCTCTGTTAATGCCCTCCTCTGAGGCTTTCTCATGGTGTCAAGATGGCATTGGGTTCTTAAAGGTAGAGTCAGGCCCTTGAAAATGCTCCTGAGCCAAAAAGATTCTGAGGATGAGGCTATCATGTACTGGAGCCTCATGACAAGAAGACAGCTCAGAGGGGGAATTTTTTTCAGTTACAACACTTCATAAAGATCATTTGAAGTAGAAGGTCATCTATGTAGAAGGGACACTTAGACTTTAGAAATCATTAATATTTGAGAAGCAATTCTTCACAGGTAATAACACAAGTGGTCTAGAATACACATGAATGAGTCTCCCATTGGCTCTCTCAGAAATACCACCTCTTCGTGACAACTGACTACCAAAGATGGCCTTAAGGGACATTTACAAAGACCAGTGATGATGACCTTCTTCTGTCACATTTATAGCAATCCTTAAGTCTAGAAGATGTTTTCCTGAGAGACCTTGTACCCATGAAAACCAAGAGACAAATGAGATTAATGTAAGGTACCTATGGGTTAAGCTTTCCTGGAGCTCACAGCCCCGTAAGTATGATGAAGATAAATGAATACATGAAAATGAAGTGAAGGATAACAAAGACTGGCTTGGACAAATGCAAATGGTAGCCAGGTGTCAGCCTCCTCTGAAGTGATCTCCCAGGACGGGGAGAGGGGATTGATGAAGGTATTTAAATGGATCCAGATTAAACATAAGGCAACATAAGAAATTGCATTATTATTTGGTGCTAGTCAATGGAGAGGATTATAAAATGAGTTTAAAAAAAAATCTCTTCTACATGTAGTCTTTCTATCATCACACTGAGTTCCCCAGGCAACCTAGCTATCTGGGTAACTTTCTGAGAGAGGTGTTGCTGGTCAGTATTGGGAGAAGAAGTTGCTCTCTGGCCCAAAATAAAATGTATGTATGTATATGTGATTGTATCTGCATATATATTTCACTGAAATTTAACTTTCACTTGCCATTATTTCCATTTGAATTTCTATCATATTCTTTGACATTTCTCTGAGTAGTTTTCTGTACTTCATGAGCCTATGTGATTCCTGAAAATAGGTGGTTAAAGTATCACTGCTGTTGAGAAATGTATTTGCCCAGTTCATGGTTTTTTTCTTCTTCTTATAATATTTTCCTGTGTTTTTTGAGCAAATACAATGAGATTTAATGTGACCTTTCTCTATATCAACCATTTTTCATCAACAAAATAGAAGGATAAAGAAATTACTCACAGGTATACCTTATTTGGAGTCCATCTAGTCAACTCTCTTTGTTTCACAAATGAAGAATTGAAGCCCAGAGATATTAAGTAATTTCCCTAAATTTAGACAGGTAGGAGATGGCAAAGTCAGCATTTGAACCCAGATCTTCTAATTACAAATCCAGTGTTCTTTTTCTTTACTGCCCTACCTTTCTTCTTTTGCGTTCATCAAATTCAGAGCTATAACTAGAAGAGTTTGTGCACAGAACATGAACCACAATTTCCATTGAAGGCAAGCAGTAGGAAGAGGTCCTTTGTTTGAGTTTGAAAGCTGGAGGAGTGTCCCAGGCATGACTGGGGAGAGATTTCCTCAGTCCTCCCTCCATCTGAAAGCTTCTTATCTAATTATTCTTGCCCAGGGAAATGCCAAGCTCTATTGTTTCCATATTTCTAAAAAATCAAAATTGTTGTCA
Organism: Gracilinanus agilis; assembly: GCF_016433145.1. Taxonomy (NCBI): domain Eukaryota; kingdom Metazoa; phylum Chordata; class Mammalia; order Didelphimorphia; family Didelphidae; genus Gracilinanus; species Gracilinanus agilis. Next base: position 107,672,634 of record NC_058132.1, on the reverse strand, counting down.
GGACCTTGTTAATTTGGCATCCTAGGACAAAGTTCTGATTACCCCCTCCCCTATGACTCTGGAAGGAACTTTAGAGATTGTTTATCTTATTATATGGTCACAAAAATGAGGATTAGAAGAGGTGGAGTGATTTAGCCAAGGTCACATTCTCTTACAGAATAAACACTCTGAAAAAACAGTTGTCCAGATCTGTGCTAAAGTCAATACTTCTTTAGATACTGTGTCCTATTAAGACCCCAATAATGGAATAGAGCTTCCAGCCTTTGGCATTTTGACCTGTCAATATGTTACGGCCACCTCCTGCTTTCCAAATGGAGACATGCCTTTCTGCTGGAGTCAGCAAATTAAAATGTATCTCTCTGCATGAATGCAGCCCTTTGCAGTAAACATTCTGAAACTCTTGCCATTCACTCCAGAGGGCATTGAGATGCAGTGGCGGAAACAGTCGTGGAAACACTAGTTTTTGTCACTCTGGTATTGAAGCACCAAATATGAAGCTTCCCGTATTGCTTTAGGATAACACAGAAAGTCCTGTTTAGCTTTTGAAGCCCGTCACAGCCTGGCCCCAACCTATCTTTCCAGGCTCATGGGACATCACTCTGCCTCCTACACTTTGTGATCCAGCCAATCTGGCCTCTATTCCTCCTGTCTGTGACTTTGCACTGACTGCCTGTCTCTCATGCCTGGAATGGTCTCCCTTCTTAACCCTCCTCCTCATAGTCTCTTTCTTCCTTTAAGATGCAGCTTAGGCACCATTTTCTGCATGATGCCCTTTTTTGGTTCCTTCAACTGCTAGTGCCTTCTCTCCCAAACTATCTTGTACTGAACTACCCTGTATATATTTATGTTTACTTATTTTATATTTATGTCCGATGTGTTATATACATGTAATATCTTATATGTATGTATAGGGAATACAAGGTGATCAGGGAAGACTAATACTTCTGGTGTGAGGGCTTGCTGAGTCCTTTTTAGGATTGCCTTCCATCTTTGGTGTCCACCTTTCTTTCATCCAGTTCTTACCTGTGGCTCCAAGAAGCTGTAGTGTATCCAGTGGTCACACTCTGGTAAAACCATCTTGACCAGGTTGAAAATAACCAATGGACCTCAAACTTGTTGGTGAGTTAGAGGGGTGTCTGCCCCAAGCAGGTGAAGATTTCCCTGGGAGAAGAGATGAATGTGAATAATGTTCCAGTGGGCCATGAAGGCAGCAGAAGCAGGAGCTGTTCAGTGCTTAAAGCTTGATAAATCCCAAGGAAGCCATGAATATCCACTGCATTCTGAAACATCACCAGTCATCTTGACTTTGGTCTTGCCTCTGGACTTCGATGACTCTGGAAGAGAATGAGACATCCCCCATTGCCATTTTACCATGATCTTTTAATATCAAAAGGGTAACTACAGGAAAGAAAGATTAGACTTCACCTAGGGCTAAGATTAGTGGCCAGGAGTTGCAGAGATGTAGTTTTATATGAGAAAAAAAACCTTCACAGTTTTAGGTGTTCAAAAATGCAATGTACTGCTTTCAAAAGCAGTAAACTTCCCATTACTGAAAAACCTTCAAGAGGGGAATGGGTGAATAAGGATGTTCTAGAGGACTTTTACTACAATGTAGGTCCTTTCTAACTCTTAAGATTTTGATTCTAGGTTGTAAAGCCATAAATCTAGGATATGGTTTTATGCCACTCCAGGGTAAGAAAAGAAGTAAGGAAACAAATCTATTAAGTGCCTACTGCGTTCCAGGCACTGTTAAATTATCTCATCTGATCCTCATAATGATCCTGAAAGGTTGGTACTATTATTATCTTCATTATGAAGATGAGGATATGGAGACAAACGGAGGTTAAGTGACTTCCCCACAATCACACAATTAGTGAGTATCCAGGGTCCTCTTTATACTTAGACCTAGTGCTCTCTCCTCTGAACCCAACACCAGGCTGCCTCAGGTGTCTGGAGCTAACTCAAAAGTTGTGAAGTTCCCTGGAGAAGAGTAATCTTAATTTACTTAAATGGAAAGAATAAATAAAACCCCAAATGACAATTTTTTCAGGGCAAGGAGAATGTTGTTATATTTGACACATAGTGTGGGGAGGACTTAAATCAAATGAAATGTCAATTCATAGACTATCTTGATGTTTCAGTATAATGGTTTTAGAAAACATATATGTCTTATTATAATTTGAGCTAGTTTACCAGATGTCTTTTGAGAGAAAATTGTTCTGTTTGAGAATCAGTTAAAGGAAATTAATCATGTAATGGTCCAGTAATCCAGGAGTTGGGTTTCCGGTAATCTCAACCATCTGGAACACTGAAAAAAAAAATGAAAGAGCCCAAAGGGGCTGCAAAGAGTTGTCACAAAGTTCATGTACAAAAGACAAGAAGATGCTGTCCTCAGGCTGTTGTTTTTGTTGCTCAGACTGTTGGATAATAAAGTGGCTGATTTGAAGCAGCTGCAGCCAGTGAAAAGTATTAGTTGACAGCAGATAGGAGGGGGGGGGAAAACAAGAATAAAAGTAGAGGAGACATGGACCATTTGATGTAGGAGCAACAATCCTAGCACCTCAAGAACCCTTGAGGCCATCGTCATCATCTCAGAGCTTAAGGCAGTACTTGATGTACATCAGGAATGACTCAGAGTGCTCAAGATAAGATTAGACCTTTTTGGTATTCTCTGTTTATGAAGGTAGGAAAATGCTTTACTTGTATAAAACATATGAATGCTTATTTTTACTTACCAACTGCACATTCTTAAAAAACTTAATCAAGGTAAGTATACTTAGTGAACTTGTAGATAATATAGAAATTGTCCTGGCTGTCTTATTTCAGATCTGTCTCCTCTATGAAATTTTACTCAGATACTCTAGAACCACATCGATCTCTCCCTTTTTGGAAGCCTTTTTGTTGATTGGTCATTGTCCTTCCTACTCAAAGAGGACTAAAATGACACTGCTGGGTGATGTCTTTTGACCCATGCATAAACTGGATTTAAGTGAGACAGTTGCACAAAGTCATCAGTCTCATTGTCTCTTCCACAGTCATCCGAGTCCAGTGGTAAGACAAAAATCAAGATGACTGATGATGGCTTTGGATGCAGTGGATGACCTTGGCCTCTTCCATATCTAAGCAAGCCCTAAGTGCTACATGGCGTCCCCCTTCTGCTGCCTTCATGATCATTGGAACAAATGTCTCATCTACCCATTCCATCAGGGGGCATCATTATTTGCCTGGGGTAGACACTCTCCTAACACAGACAGGTTTGAGACCTGTCTGTTGCCCTCAATCTGCTTTAGTCCATTTGCCATGAAGGTCTTCATGGGGAAGTTGCTGCTGTGCTGTTGTTACAGCTTTTTGGAACCCCAGGTAAGAGTTGGATGGCAGGACACCAAAGGAAGATGAGCTACCCTGAAAAGGTCTTTGCAAACCCTCACAATAGAAGTACTAATTTTCTTGTACTTATGAATTTACTCACCAACCCTTAACATTTGAAAGTCATGAGATTAGAAGTTATGAGCTTATCCTGAGAGGGGCATCTTGTTTCTTCAAGTTGAAACCAGGCAGGGCAGCAGATGCAAAGAGAATTTCAGCACTCCATCTGCTGTTTTTATCATCTTAAAATTCACTCCTGTAGAATCTCTTCTTCCCCAGGAATGTCTTTCCACCATGTCATACTCTAAGTGAGTTAGCTCAATTCCACAAAAATTAAGAAGACCTCAAAATCTCATCTCAAAATCTCATCTAGCACTAATCACTTTCTAAGAATTTAAAAGTGTATATTGTGTGCTAGGCACTCAGGCATTGGAGAAATCAAAAACAAAATGAAATAGTTCCTGCCCTCGAGGGATTTACATTCTATCTGGGGAAATAGATATGCATACATAATGTGGGGGAAAAGCATAAAAATAAATATAGGATAATTTTGTGGAGGAGACATTAGCAGCAGAGGAGCTAAGTGAAAGCTTTATGTGGAAGGTGTTACTTGAATTGAGTTAGAGTGGAACGAAGGATTCTAAGAAGTAGACTGTGAAGTGGGAGAGCCTTCAGGCACAGGAGACACTCAGTGCAAAGATGTGGGATCCAGAGGTGGGGTGTTATATGGAAGGAAGAGCAAGAAATCTAGTTTGACTGTAAGGGAGGAGGAAGATAAGGGCATAATGTATATGACAAGGTTGGAAAAGGAAGTTGAGGCCAAGTTGTAGAGGCTCCAAAAGCTTAATGGCTTATAGTTGGTTCTATGTGGATGATAGTTGGTTTTAGAAGCCAGAGAGAGCCAGTAGAGTTCATTAAGCAGAGGAGTAAAATGGTCAGATCTATGATTTTGGAAAATAATTTAACAGTTGTATGGAGGATAGATTCTCATGGGGAAAGATTGGGGTCAGAGAAACCTAGTAGGAGGCTCTTATAATAGTCCAGGTGAGAGATGATGTGGGCATGAAATAGGAGGTTGGGCTCCAGAGAAAGAAGAAGGGTATGGATGTGAAAGATGTTGTGGAGATAGAAACAAAAAGACTTGGCGATCGATTTGATATGTGGGTTGAGGTAGGGTTCAGAGTTGAGGATAATGATAAGCTTGTCAACCTGAGCCTGGAAGTATGGTGGTTCCCTTCACAGAAATAGTCAAGTTTAGAAGAAGGGTGGGTTTGGGAAGGAAAGGAGTTTTGTTTCAGACATGTTTTAGTTGGAGATGTCTATGGGACATCCAGTTCAAAATGTCCAATAGACATTTGCATATGCTAAAGCTCAGAAGAGCTACTAGAGCTGAATATATAGTTTTGGGAGCTACCTGCACAGAAATGATAATTCAATGCTTAGTAACTAATGAGGTCAGCAAATGAGAAAGTGTCAAAAGAGAAATAGACTCGGGATAGATCCCATGATATTAATGATGAACCAGCAAGAGAGAATGAGAAAATGTGGTCAGACAAGAGGAGAATAAAGAGTATTGCCCCTAAAACTCATAGAAGAGAAAGTATTCTGGAGGAGAGGATGATGACTAATGTCAAGTGGTCAGGAGAGACCCAATAGGATGAGGATTGGGGAGAGGCCATCAGACTTGCCAGTTAAGAGATCAATGATAATTTTATTTTATTCTATTTTTTTTTGTGATTTGAAAAATTTTATTTAATTGATTAATTTAGAATATTTTTCCATGGTTACATGATTCATGTTCTTTTCCTCCTCTCCTCCCACCCCCATCCCATAGCCATCAAGCAATTCCACTGGATTTTACATGTGTTCAATGATAATTTTAGAAAGAACAATTTCAGTTAAGTCATGAGGCTGGAAATCAGATTGCAAAGGGTTAAGAAGAGTAAGAAGAAGGGCAAGAAAGGGTTAGAAGCCAGATCACAAAGGATGAAGAGAAAAAGTAGACACAACTTTTTTTTAGGAATTTGGCTATTAAAGGGAATAGTTATAGGATGATAATTAAGGTACATGGCAAGGCCTAGTGAATATTTTTTGAGAATGAGGGGAGACTTTGTATTCATAGGCAGCAGAGAAGGAACCAGTAGAAAGTAAGAGATTGAAGATAATAAAGATGGGGAGTTTGCAGAAGTAATCTGCTAAAGAAGACAGGAAGAGTTGAACTCAAGGATACATCTAGAGGAATTGGCCTGCTTAAGGTGAAGTGTCACCTCTTCAAGGGTTTGAAGTAAAGGAGGAAAGAATGAGGGATGGCATCAAGAAGTTCTGAGATGTAGAAAAGGGGAGAAGATGGAGTTGAAGATAAATAGTTTCTATTTTGTCTGTAAAATATAAGCTGAGACCCTTAACTCAGCAGGTAGGGGAAGGGTTGAAGTGAAAGGCTTGAGGAGAAAAGAGGTTTGGAATATCCTTGAGGAGCCATATAGCTAATCAATTTGAGAGGAGTAAAAGAGAAATATTGCCTTTCTGAAAAGTGGGCCCAGTTGAGATTAGATAACATAAATCTGTTGTGGGCTCCGTTGGCTTAGTTGTGTAACTTTCTTTTCCAGCTTTGTTCAACAGAATGTGAGTAGGAGTGGAGAAGGCAGATGGTGGGAGTAATCTAGAGTTGGAGTTTGGCAAGGTATGAGCATGGATGAGATGGAAGAGCAAGAGATTTAAGGATAGATGATGGCGGAGAATCGAACTGTTTGACCACATAGTGTAGATTGGAGAGGGAAAAAAGTAAAGTTAGTACAGAGGTGATGGCTTGGGAGAACACCTAAGGATGAAAGATTGGAGGCTACAATAAGACTGGAGAATATATTTAGAAAGGGTAAGGCATAGGAGAAATGGAATGATAATGTATTTTAGAGGACTTTTTTTTTTTGAGAAGTAAAATACTTGTGGGTAATGTGATCATTTCCTCCCCTCTTAAAACCCTTACCTTCCATCTTGGAGTCAATGCTATGTATTTGTTCTAAGGCATAAGAGTGGTAAAGGATAGGCAATTGGGGTTAAATGACTTACTCAGGGTCATACAGCTAGGAAGTATCTGAGGCCAGATTTAAACCCAGAACCTCCAGTCCCTAGGCCTGGCTCTCAATTTGCTGTTCTATTCCCTGGCTGCCTCCAAGGCTAATCTCATAGGAGTTCACCTGTATGTTAGAAGTGATTCATGCATCAGAGAGGGAGTAGGTCAGATGATCTCCAAGAAAGCTTTCAACTCTGATTCTTTTTTTTTTTTTCAACTTTCGGTGGCCAAGGAGAGGGTTTGTTCTCAAAAGGGTTTGGAAATTTGGGGGGTGTATGTGTGAAGGGGTAAGTATAAAGCTTCTTCCATCACTGAAGTTGATTTTAGTGTCTTAGACATTCTGGACCTATTTGTAGTTTAAGAGAAAAGAATGCTAATTCGGAACCAAGAGATAGAGATTTAAACATCAGCTCTTTGGGTAGCTGGATAGGCCACGACCATTCTGAGAGGCTAAGCTTCCTTATGTGGAAAAAGAGGTCAGGCTAGATCTTTTATATTGTTTTCAGCTTTATGATCTTATGGCAGCTAGGTGGTGAAGTGGATAGAGCCCTGGATCTAGAGTCAGAAAGATATGAGTTCAAATCCAGCCTCAGACAGCTTAACTACTTATTATAGGAACTCACTTAATTTCTGTTTCAGTTTTTTTCTGTAAAATGTAGATAATAATAGTATAATAATACTATCAAATATAATATATATAGTATAATAGTAATAATAATAGGTATCTGATACCATGCCTAGCACATAGTAAGCACTATATAGTAACTCTCATTTTAAATATATTTTTTAAATGAATGAAGAAAGGAGAAGGCATTTTAAGCCATCATTGTGCAAAAAAAAAAATACTGTGTTAAACTTTTATACAAATGGAAAAAATAAAGCAGTTTCTGCTTTGGAGGAATTTTCTTTAAAGAGAATCAGGAGGTAGCTGGGTAGGTCAGTAGATGGAGAGCCAGGCCTAGAGATGGGAGGTCCTGGGTTCAAATCTGGCCTCAGATTCTTCCTAGCTGCATGACCCTGGTCAAGTCACTTAACTCCCCATTGCCTAGCCCTTGCCACTCTTCTACCTTGGAAGGAATATACAACATTAATTCTAAGATGGAAGGTAAAGGCTTGTAAAGAAAAAAATAAAATATGATTTTATTGCTATAGAATTTCCAGAGGAAACACTCTCCTCCAGAGCAAATTGGTACCTACTGTGCCATTTAGAGTTACCTCATACACTGAGAGGTGAAGGGCTATAGAAGGGGAATGATGCCAGTACATGTCAGAGGTGAGACTTAAAATCTTGATATTCCTGACTTCTAGATGAGCTCTTTTTCTACTCTAACAGAACATCTTATGTATGGACTCTTTAATTAGATAAGAAACTTTTAGAATTTCAGAAAGGAGAGGCAAGGATATTGCAGGCAGGGGAAGAGTGTCAGTACAAACACAGTCAAGTCAAGGAACAATACAAAATAAAGCCTGGAAAGGTCAGTTGGAGTCACATAATGGAGAACTCTGAATGTCAGGCCACAGAATTTGGATTTCTCATAGATATTAAGGAACTATGGAAAGAAATGAAATTGAAATAAATTATTTTCCATTCCTCCAAAGAAGTGTCATAGTTTAAAAAAAAAAAAAAAAAAGAACTGAAACAATGAAACAATCCAGAATTCCCCTTCTCCCCAAGCCCCACTAGTAAGATCCCACAGTTTAAAAAGTTTAAAAAATCCCATGTTTCATGAGAAAAAAACCCCATTTTTTGTTAATATTAGAAAAATTTGATTGTAACTAATACCAAAACTCAATAAAATCCTTGGCCTCTTTTTCTCTGTGTTGTACTTAATACTCAATGGATTGGAAGAAAAGGCCTCAGTTTCACTGCTAAGACATAGTGGAGGGTGTTTTTCCTAACTTTTGGCTGGAATATTTAGTTGGTAAAAGAGTTTTCATTATATAGACATTTTTGATTCAATAGGAATCTTTTTGAACATCTTTCTTTCTCCCTTCCTTCCTTCCTTCCTTCCTTCCTTCCTTCCTTCCTTCCTTCCTTCCTTCCTTCCTTCCTTCCTTCCTTCCTT
>NC_058132.1:107613131-107663907 GCF_016433145.1 Gracilinanus agilis | reverse complement strand
TTCTTCTTCTTCTTCTTCTTCTTCTTCTTCTTCTTCTTCTTCTTCTTCTTCTTCTTCTTCTTCTTCTTCTTCTTATTCTTCTTCTTCTTCTTCTTTGTTTAAATCCTTACCTTCCACCTTAGAATCAATACTGTGTATTGGCTCTAAGGCAGAAGAGTGAAAAGGACTAGGCAATAGGGTTTAAGTGACTTGCCCAGGGTCACACAGCTAGGAAGTATCTAAGGCCAGATTTGAACTTAGGATCTCCCATCTCTAGGCCTAGCTCTCAATTCACTGAGCTAGCCAGTTGCATCTTTTGAATATCTTTCTTTTTTTTTTAACATCTTTCTAAAGTGTCTGAATTCCAAATTTATAAGAATAAGAGCTATTCCCCAACTGATAAATAAATAATGAAGGGATAGGAATATACAGTTTTCAGATAAAGAAGTCTAAGCTATAAATAGGTATAGGGAAAAAATGCTCTAAATCACCAATTGAGAAATAGAAATTAAAACAACTTTGAGGTGCCACCTCAAACCCATTAGACTGATCAAGTTGACAAAAACATGAAAATGACAGATGTTAGAAGGGCTGTGTAAAAATTGGTGGATCTGTGAATTGGTCTAGTCTTTCTGGGAAGGGACTTGGAACCATGCTTAAAAAGCTATTAAAACCAGTGATACCATTCCTAGGTCTATATTCCAAAGAGATTAAAGAAGTATTGTGAGATACACAAATATTTATTGCAGCTCTTTTTGTGATGGCAAAAAATGGGAAACTGAGGGGATGCCCATCAATTGAATGGCTGAACAAATTAAGGTATAGGAATGAGTTGTAATACTATTATGCTATAAAAAATGATAAAGGGGGGGCAGCTGGGTAGCTCAGTGGATTGAGAGCCAGGCCTAGAGACGGGAGGTCCTAGGTTCAAATCCAGCCTCAGACACTTCCCAGCTGTGTGACCCTGGGCAAGTCACTTGACCCCCATTGCCTACCCTTACCATTCTTCCACCTATAAGTCAATACACAGAAGTTAAGGGTTTAAAATTTAAAAAAAAAAATGATAAAGGGAATGGTTTCAGAGAAACTTAGGATGACTTTTATGAAAAGTGAAATGAGTAGAACAGGGATTATTTATAGGATATATACACAAGATAATTACAATACAATTCAAATAACTTTGAAAGGCTTAGGAACGTTGGTAAACACAATAAGCAGGAAACAGAGCCAAGATAGAGGAGTAGCAGAAGCAGAACTTTGAGGAACTCCCTGAAAAACTACTCCAACAGATCAAGAAAACACCCCAGACTGAATTGTGATGGGAGAAATCCAGGAAAAAGTTACATCATTTTTCTAGCCTAGGTTGGAATAGGGAGAGAAATAGTGGTCTGGGGATATTGGGGATGGACTTAGCATGGAGCAGGTCACCCAGGACCCAAAGAGAGACTGTGCAAGGGGAAATCATAGACTCATAATAGGGCACTTTGATGGGGACACATGGAAATTGGCAGCTTTGTTGCCAAATATTTCGTTCTAAGCCACAGATTCAGGGTAGTTTGAAGAGGGAACCTACATCCAAAGAATAAGACAGGGTGTTGCTTCTAGCTTCCAGTCCATTCTGAACCCTTCAGAGGAATAGCCAGGGCAGGAATCCCAGACAAAAATTCCATATCTCTGAACCAACAGAACTTTCCAATTGACTAACAGTGGCTGAGTTCATCAGTTTGCTGTTGCTCAGACCCAAATCCAGATCAAGAAGTTGCAGAGCTCAGACCAGGGAGGGGCAGAAGCCAGATTTTGCTCTGGATTAGACCATTTTGGGAGCATCAAAATCTTATTGGTCTCAAGCCTGAATTTATGGAACAACAAAACACTTAATACTCATAGAAAGTAGCAACAAGCTCAACCCAGACTGACCCTACAGAAGTGCCCAAAGCCTGGCTCTAACATGCCCAAAGCAGTAGACTGGAAGAATGAGCAAACAAACAAAAATCTCATCATAAAAATGCTATCCTGACTACATACTCTCATGACACAAACTCAGGAGAAGAGAATGATGCCAAAACACTCACAAGCAAAACCTCAAAGAACAGTTTGGGCACAACTTCTATGACAATTAATGGAAAAGTCTAAGTAAGAGTTTAAAAAGTTAAAAATGTTTTTGCCAGTGAAATGAGAGTGCTAGAGGAAAAACTTGGAAAAGAAATGAGAGCTATGGGAAAAGATATTAAATGGAAAGGAAATTAACAGCTTGGCACAGTAGTTATAAAACCTGGCTTAGAAACACAATCCCTGAAAATTACAATAGACCAAATAGAAACCAATGATTTCAGGAGAGGATAAGAAATATTAAAATCAAAAGACTAAAAAAACTAGAATAAAGTGTATGGTCTATCATAGCAAAAACAGTGACCAATCACAATTCTTGGGAATTCATGATGAAACATGCTTCCCACCTCCAGATGGAAAGGTGATGAAGTCCGAGTGCAGATTGAGGTTTAAAAGAATTTTTTAAAAAACATAAACAACAAACACAGGAATTTGTTTTGCTCAGCCATACATTTTTGTAATAGGGTTTGTTTTTCTTGCTTTCTCAATGTCGAGAAGGTGGGAAATAGGAGGTGAAGGGAAAGAATTTGGACCTGAAGATGATAAAATTATATTTAAAAAATAAAATAAAATATATGGATCTTCAGAGGTAAGGGATTATGGGTGAGGAATATTGCACACACTGTGAGACATAAATGATTTATTAGTTTTTTAAAAATAAATTTAAATATCTTTTTGATAAGAGATGGTGGCTTGCTGAGTAGAAGAGGGGTAAGGGGATATTTTTGGAAATGAAGATAATATAAAAGCAAAATACCAATAAAAACAAGATAATAAAAACATTAATATTTTTTCCAACCCTAAAAGGTTTATTGAATGTGACTGAATCTTTGATAGCTAAGGATTTTACTGTGAAAATTTTGCCTCCAAGACAGCATTGTGAAAATCAGTTCTGATTGTGGGGATTATTATAGATGGCATGAGCATACTTCCTTTTCTCTATTTGTCATTTCTTTAAAGTTTAGGTAGAGCTTCAGAACCATATTTTGTGACACAAGTCTCATCATATCAGCTTGAGCCAGATCAGCCTGAGGTTGCTTCTCCCCAGTGGACTGTAATCCATGTGATTTTACTCTGGACTGGCTCCCAAATCCATGTTGCCCAGGTGTAGACACACAAACCAGTGAGTTCCCACCAGCCCACCTAGGGATCTGAATTATTCTGAGGAAACCAAGAATAAAATACATTTTATTCTTTATATTAAATTAATTTACCATTATTAATTGATTAATTAAGTATATTTATAACCCCCCAAAGTCAGCACACATACACACATGTGCACCTGCACACATGCACATCCTAGGGGGCAAGTAGGACTGGACAGTGGCCATTGCAGAGATGGAGTTCAAGCAGTGATATGGATTCTTGTCATTTTTGCTTCTTTCTCCTTAAAAAAAAAGTGAACTTTAAAAGTCCTGGTTAAATGAGGATTTTGGTGAATTAAATTTAGGTTCAGTAAGAGCTTATTGAAACAAAAAGATTCATGGCTTGGTACTAGGTACCACTAGCTTGGTTTGATGCTCTGGTAAAAACTATGATCTCATCAATGTGGGTATTTGCTCTGTCAGTACAGATTAGAACCCATTCACCCCTTCTCCTGAATTACTTTTATCCCTATTTTATCCGCATGTCTTCCTCTCTCCTTTTTCATACTTTTGGGACATAGCAGAGAGGTGTGTAACTAGGGGGTGCTCACCTATTGTCTCCCTCACTACACAGCTGTCTCACCAACTTTTCTACCCATCTGGGTCTTCATTGTCCTTATGCATATAAATATCTCACATGCAAGTTGTCGGTAATTCGTTGCACATTGCTTATGCCCATCCCCTCTCTCTCCATTGCTCTTTTGGGTATGAATAACCTTAATTTATCTATGATCATGCTTTTCATGATGTACAGCTAGGAATAATAATAAATGGTAACAATAATACTAGCTTGCTTTTAATATGATACTTTAAGGTTTGTAAAAAGCTTTACAGATTTTATCCTCAGAGCCATCCTGGGAGTTGGGTGCTATTATTATCACCCCCATTTAATGATGAGAAGACAGCCCAGGCTCACACTCAGCTAGTAAGGTCTTCCTTGGGTTTTCCTAACTCCAGGTTGGGTACTTTTTCCACTATAACATCTAGTTACTTCAATATCACACCACAAGGAGAATATTGATTGGTATTAAAATTTTAATTAGCAAGGAGTTTGGGATTAGCGCTCAAGAATTCCCAAGCAGAATGTAGTTCTTTCTCTTCCACTCCTTCCTCAATCTGGGGCCAATGTATTGTCTTGTACTATTGTTCATTTTATACTTATCGATAGACTAATTCAAAGGCTTGACTATCCAGCAGATTTTATCTGGCAATAATCAGCACAATCTTCAGATCTGGCCATCTATGATACACTTCTTTTTTTTTTTTTCCCCCAGGGCAGATGAATAGACCAGTTTCTTTCATGTGGCTGTGGACCACAGAAAGGGCTAAAATATAATCTTTATAGTGCCATCTCTGAATAGGAATATTTGCCTAACTTCCTCATCGTTGGAGAATCCTCCCATACGATTGTGGAAAATCTAGGAAGAGGGCAGCTGGGTAGCTCAGTGGATTGAGAGTCAGGTCTAGACGGGAGGTCCTAGGTTCAAATCCAGCCTCAGACACTTCCCAGCTGTGTGACCTTGGGCAAGTCACTTGACCCCCATTGCCCACCCTTACCACTCTTCCACCTAGGAGCCAATACACAGAAGTTAAGGGTTTAAAAAAAAAAAAAAAAGAAAAGAAAATCTAGGAAGCTGATTATTCAATTGTAATTCTGAAGGCATGGGCAAACCATTTAAAACATTTGGATCCTCTTTCAGGTATCTGGGAAAATGTAGATAGATACAAATTAGTAGTGGACAAGAGGTGAGATAGTATAATAAGGTCCACAGTCTGGAGGTCTAGGGTTAGATGTCCAAATTTGGTTTGGAAGATGAGCAAGTGGAATGGATGATCTGTGGAATTGGCTTGTGCAAGAATGGAATGTGTCACCTCATGAGGTAATGAATTGGGCCCATTCACTACAGGAATTTGAAGGAAGGCTCTCTGTGTGAGTTATAGTTTTAAAAGGAGAAGACTTCATCAATTTCTTCTACCTCAATTCCTCCATTTGGCTATATTTTGACTACAAATGAATGATTATGTGGCAAAAAAGAAAATCCACTTAAGACCTATGTGTCCAAATGAAATTTATTAAAGATTATTCTTATTAAATTAAATAAATCTTATTAAAGATACAGAGAAGGAGTTCTCAAAATGTAATCTTAGGATTCTTCAGGGTCCCGAAGACACATTCAGGGAGTTCACAAGATCAAACCTATTGTCATAAAAATACTGAGACATTATTTGACTATTTAGATACTCCTCCCTTTTCAAGTACGTATCTGTATGAGGCCAGATTTTCACATACTTCGCCCAAAACAACATATTGCAGTAGATAGAAAGTAGATGCATTTATGAGAATCCAGCTGTCTTCTATTCAGCTAGACATTAAAGAAATTTGCAAAACTATATAAAAATAATGCTACTCTTCTCAAGTTGTTTGTTTTGGAAAATATGATCATTTTCATAAAAATATGTTATTTATGTTGGTATGTAAATGGATTTACAATTGTTATTTTGAATGAATAAATATTTTTAAATGTACCCATTTTCATTTCTAGTATGATAAATATTGATATGATAGATCTAACACATAAACAAAAGCTCTTTGGGGGTAATTTTTAAGGGTGTTATATGGTCCCAAGACTAAAAAGTCTGCAAATGATTGCTGTAGAGATGAGTACACCCTTAGGAAGACCAGAGAGAAGAGGCTTCAGAGAGTTGTTGGCTCAGAAGCTACAAAGACAGCTTCCTCACTTTCCCCTTTTGCATGGGAAAAAGTCTCTTTGAGGTGGATTAGGTATGCACCCCTGCTCTTTGGAGTTTTCTGGGTGATGGTTGTTGGGGGAAACAAGGTATATTCTGTTGTCCCTCCCATCCCATCTTCCCCATCTATGCTTTCGAATTCTGAGCATTATAATTGTTGATAGGGGAAGGAAAGAAAAAAGAGAAGTAGGGAGAGAATCTTACTCATCTCATGGTTTACTTAGGGCTTATTCTCATAGAAAAAGGATCCTCCTCTTCAAGGCCCTGGCTAGACTTGTGAGCTACTCTACCCTGCACAGATGATCTTGAGCTCATACAAAGAATAAAGATGCCAAAATTTGTCTGTGACCTGAATTTATGACCACTTTTAACTTATGTCATTTTCCACCCAGTGCAGAGATCTTATAGGTAACCTAATTATTATAAGTAGTCATCGTTTCAGATCTGTTGTATTATTTTATATTATCATTTTCTACCTTAGAGAGCCAACTCCTAAAACAAAGAATAATAAGAGAGGGTGAAAATTTCAGGAAAACCAACCAATACCTCAATCAAACATATTTGAACTTCTCTGGGCCTTAGTTTCCTCATCTATAAAAATAAAGAGATTGAACTAGACAATCTCCAATGTTTCTTACATCTTTAACAGTCTGAGATTCTGTGAACCTGGGATATGATTCCTTCCTACTTCTTAGTGGGGTGGCTTTGGTTAGGTTATTTCTTCTCTTTCAGGTATAATTTGTTGGCCTGTATAACAGGAATAGCACTATATTAGGCTTAGATTTGTTTGGAGAATAATGCAATGAAAATGGCAGCCAGATGGTACAGTGGATAATTAGAGTGCCAGCCCTGGAATCAGGAAGACCTGAGTTCAAATTTGGCCTCAGATATTTATTATCTGGGTGACCTTTAGAATCACTAAATCTTATTTGCCTCACTTTCTTCATCTGTAAAATCAGCTGGAGAAGGAAATGACAAATTAGTCCAGTATCTTTGCCAAGAAAACTACAAATGAGGTCATGAAGAGTCAGACCCAACTGAAATGACTGAACAACAAGAAGCAATGAAATGTCAAACTATTTTCACTTCCTTTTACTTCTCAGGTCCTTTAGAGATCTGTTACTTAATGTTACTAATTAGGGACATTGGATAGAACAATCTATTTTAGCTGGACTGGTTTCTTTATCACTGTAGTCTGTGAGTCATAATATCTGCCAGGTTAAGTTTTGTAATAGGTACACATAAGGAAACCGAGCAGAATACATACACGCATCATGGGGGAAGTGCTCAAAGGGAAATATTGGCATTGCTGGAGGTGGTAGTTTCTATCCTGTTTCCTTGCTTATTTCTCTTATTTCAGTGTTTAGAATCTTGTAAATTCCCCCAGAAGCCTCCTTGATTGATGGATATTTTGCTCCTTGATCTATTAACATATCCTTCCATCAGGGCTCTGTTCTCATGCTAGAAACCATTTATCTCTGAGTAATTGCCCCAATATTTTGAGCTACAGTAGGATAAATTCCCCCAATAAATCTTGTGAAGGGCAGAGTTTGCTTTTTATTGTAAATTGTACCGTCACTTACTTGGGTTTTGTGCTGAAGAGCCCTAGCTCTTAAAGATGAATATCGTGCATTAGCAACCTCTAGAGCTGGACCATCACTGCTTAGAAAATAGCTCTAAGAGGAAAAGAATAGTGATGAGAACATTGGACAACAAATGGCTTATGAAAATCACTCAGAAGTGCTTGGTAGTTGAATAAATTCAGGACCTTTGAATTTGGTCACCAATTTGCCTCCATGGCTATAATAGTATAATAATGATAGTGATGAGAGCTCACATTTTTTAACATTTTTACAAAAAAACTGTTTAGTGTGGGATGGGAGTTCTTAACTTTTTCATGGACCTTTTTGGCAAACTGATGGAATGTATGGACCCTTCCTCAAAACATTTTTAAATGCACAAAATAGAATACGTAGGATTAAAAATTAATTTAAATAGTAAAATAAATATTGAAATAAAGCTGTTAAATAAATTTAAATTATTAAATGACACCTAGCTGCTATTTTTAGATCACCATAGCTTTGTGACCTTGGGCAAGTTATTTTCCTTCGCTGGATCTCACTTTCCTCATGTATAAAAATAGAGGGTTGGAATTGATTATCTCTAAGAGCCTTCTTTGGCTCTGCCATTCAGTACTTTATACTTTATAAAGAAACACATATTTTATATGTATTTATTTTCTATATTATATGTCAAGTTTAATATTATATAATATGGTAACTATATAGTCCAATATTATATATAATATGTGTTATGTTAGATATAATATAATAATTATAAATAATGTTTATTATATAATTTAGTTCCGGGTACCATAGTTCAAGGAGGTGTTGATAAGCTGGAGGGTATCCAGAGGAGAGCAATGAAGATGACAAAGGGTCTTGAACCCATTGTCAAATATGAGTTGAAGGAACTCATTCTAATAATCTATTTAGTCTAGACAAGAGAAGACTCAGGTTTGGGAAGGGGAAACATGATAGTATATTTAAATATATATTTTTTAACCCTTACCTTCTATCTTAGAATCAATACTGTGCACTTGTCCCAAGCCAGAAGAGCAGTAAGGGCTAGGCAGTGGCAGGGGGGTTAAATGACTTGCCCAGGATTATACAGCTTGGAAGTGTCTGAGGCTAGATTTGAACCTAGGATCTCTTGTC
The DNA here is from genome assembly GCF_016433145.1 of Gracilinanus agilis. Lineage (NCBI taxonomy): Eukaryota > Metazoa > Chordata > Mammalia > Didelphimorphia > Didelphidae > Gracilinanus > Gracilinanus agilis. The sequence continues at coordinate 107,655,209 of NC_058132.1, read as the reverse complement.
TCTAGGCCTGATTCTCCATCTACTGAGCCACCTAGCTGCCTCTCCCCCCCCCCCCCCAAAAGTTCTTTATCACATGAAGTGGCAGTAAAATGACTAAATACCTCCTTCTCCATGAAGCTTTCCCCTTTCTCCTCTTGGAATCTCAGAGCTAGGAGAGCTGGTTTAAATATACTTCAGTAAAAATTCTTTCTATGATGTTTTTCTCTTATCTGAACTTAGAGCATTTTGTATTCCTTTTGTGGGTTGCTTATTCCAATTAGTATTCTATTTATCTGTGTACATTTTTTATCATCCCCACTAATTTGTTTAGTTTTTGAAGGGAGGGATAGTAAGTTATTTATCATCATTCTTTCCTTCATGCTTAGCAAGTATTCTGCACATAATAAATAAATAATCAATGTTTGTTTAATTAATTTTGGGTTCAGGAGACAATAATGGATCTTGGATACAGATTTCATTGCCTATAAAAGGATAGATATCATGGTTTGAAAGGATAAATTATAATGGGAAGTGTGGCATAGTAGAAACAATACTAAACTTGAGAGACTTGAATTTGAATCCTGGCTCCAAAAATGTGACTTTGAACAAATTATGTCACTTTGGGGCCTCAGTTTTCTCATCTATAAAAGTATCTCCAAGGGACATTAAGTGAGATAATGTGGCTCACTTGTCTTAAAATCCAATAGTAATCCAGATTCTGACATTCAACATTCCAAAAAGAGAAGTTTTAGAAAAAACTAAAATGACCAACTCCTCTTGTATCCAACTGAATATGTATCTTCATGAGGTTAAGATTCTCTTGGTTTTTTCCCATGTAGCACATACAAATTCTTAATCATGGAACTGAGCTCAGACTTGAGATCCATTCCTTCCTGTGGGTACTAAGCATCCCTGAGAAATAAGACCAGCTGGTGAACACTAAAGGGTCTACTTTTCTGGGCTAATTTCCTTTGACTGAATCTTAGGTTGCTTTTCCTAATGAACAGTTTATTAGTGGTGTCAGACCAATCAACCAGAATAATCCGATGGCCTTTCTTGTACATAGTCATCCCTGCCCCCAGTCATTTTGTATTTATGTCTTTTTAAACCTTCTATCTTATTAGCTAACATGACAGCAAAGGAAAGTCGTGAATGTTGGAGGGGATGTGGCAAAATTGGGACATTAATGCATTGCTGGTGGAGTTGCGAATTGATCCAACCATTCTGGATTGCAATTTGGAACTATGCCCAAAGGGCTTTAAAAGACTATATGCCTTTTGATCCAGCCATAACACTGCTTGGTTTATACCCCAAAGAGATAAGGAAAAAGACTTGTGCAAAAATATTTATAACCCTGCTCTTTGTGGTGGCAAAAATTTGGAAAATGAGAGAATGTCCTTTGATTGGGGAATGGCTGAATAAATTGTGGTATCTGTTGGTGATGGAATACTATTGTGCTCAAAGGAATAATAAACTGGAGGAATTCCATGTGAACTGCAATGACCTCCAGGAATTGATGCAGAGTGAAAGGAGCAGAACCAGGAGAACATTGTACACAGAGACTGATACACTGTGGTAAAATTGAACATAACAGACTTCTCTACTAGCAGCAATGCAAGGATCCAGAACAATGCTGAGGGACTTATGAGAAAGAAAACTAGCCACATTCAGAAGAAGAACTGTGGGAGGAGAAACACAGAAGAAAAACAACTGCTTGAACACATGGGCTGATGAGGATATTATTGGGGATGTAGATGCTAAACGATAACTCTAGTCTAACTATCTATAATATGGAAATGGGTCTTGATCAGTGATACATGTAAAACCCAGTGGAATTGTGCATTGGCTCTGGGGGGTAGGGGTGGGTCTGGGGGAGAGGGAAAGAACGTGAAACATGTACTATGGGAAAATATTCAAAATAAAAAATTTAAATAAAAAAAAAAAACCTTCTATCTTAGAATCAGTACTGTGTATTGGTTCCAGGGCAGAAGAGCAGTAAGGACTAGACAGTGGGGATTAAATGACTTGTCCAGGATCACACAGGTAGGAAGTATCTGAGGCTAGATTTGAAACCCAAACTTCTTATCTCTAGGCCTGGCTCTCAATCCACTGAGCCACTTAACTGCCTCCATTTTGTATTTCTTTTATAAGACATCCTGTATTTGCTTATTTGCAAATATGAATTCTCTCTCCAGAATTTATATATAGTATATATGTCATATATATACACTGTATCTAATAGTATCAGAATTTCAGCTGCAATTAAGTCCATTTTGTTTAGTAAACTTCAAGAGTTAGTCAATAAATGTTTATTAAGTGCCTACTATGTACCAGTTTCTAAGTGTTAAGCCCCAAGTTTACAAGGAGGCAAAAGACAGCCCCTGCTCTCCTGAAGCTCACAATCTAACATAGATTTACTAGAATTTGTGGGCTACATTGTTTTGTTTAGCTATGTTTTCTTGTTTACATGTCCTAGCATAATCCTTGAGGGCTAATTTTTTTCTTGTACAATTGCCTAATTCATAGGAAGTAGGAAATACGTAGTAAATCAGAGGATCATAGTTCAATGAAAGAATGCTCAATTTGGATACAATTTAATATAACTTGCGTGACCTTGAGCCGTCAAAGCATCATCTCTATCACCACCACCACCAAAACCACCAATTATCATCGTGGTCATCAGCATAGTGCTTTAAGATTTGCTAGGGGGGCATCTGGTTAGCTCAGTGGATAGAGAGTCAAGCCTAGAGATGGGAGGAACTGGGTTGAAATTTGGCTTCAGATACTTCCTAGCTGTGTGACCCTGGGCAAATCACTTAACCCCCACTGCCCAGTCCTTACTACTCTTCTGCATTGGAACCAATACATAGTATTGACTCTAAGATGGAAGGTAAGGGTTTAAAAAAAAAAAGATTTTTCTAAGAATTTTAGAAATACCACTTCTCATTTTATTCTGACAACAATTCTTCGAGATAGGTGCTGTTATTACCCCCATTGTACAGTTGGGGAAACTGAGCAGAGGCCTATTTCTTCATCTGTCAAATGAAAAGGTTGGACTAGATGACCCCCGAAGCCCTTTCCAGTTCTAATTCTATCATCCTGTTATGACAAGAGTTAGAATTTGAAATTACCTTACATTATCTACTCTGATCTGTCTTTATTTTACAGAGACAAAGGTTGAGGCCATGACTACTGAAGTGACTTGCTCTAGGACATACACAGATTTAGTAGCAAAACTTAAGCTTGGAGCCAGACCAATGGACTTAATTTCAGTCTAGTACTCTATTATGTTCTGCTGTCTAAGGTCATATGGCCTGTAAGTAACTGAGCCAGGATTAGAATCTAGATCCCAAGACTCCTATTCTAGGGCTCTTCCCACTACACTTTGCTTTCTGATAGTGAAGCTCAGTGAGTGCCCCCTCCTGAATCCTGCTCCTATCAGCAAGCTCACATGGGAAGTTTTATTTATTTTTTAATTAATTAAATTTTATTTAAACATTTTTTTCCACGATTACATGATTCTTGTTGTTTCCCTTCCCTTTTCTCTTCCCCACTACTGGAGTTGACAAGCAATTCCACTGGGTTATATATGTATAAAAAATCATCCTATTTCCATATTATTCATTTTTGTAATAATCTTTAAAAACAAAAACCTCAAATCATATAACATGGGAGGTTTTATGTATAGCCTTCAGACTTCTGGAAACTTCCAATTTTCCTATTAGCTTGGTTATCTGAGAATTATATAGTTTGCTTTCCCCTAAGTTTTAGGATTTCACAATCTTGCTTTTTCTCGTTAGTTTGGTTGCCTTTAGAAGGACTGAAACCTCCTGCTGGAGTTAAGGGAATCATTTCTCTAGTGGTTGATTTCTGTGGCCACCCAATCCTAAGTGAGTTGAGGATGGTTTAGGTGTTAGATCACTGGTAGAACCTCAGAGAACTCTTGTTTGGGAATAGAAACTAGAATCTAATTGTATAGTTCTTAATCAGCCAGTTGGTATTTATTTATTAAGCATGTGTGATGTGCCAGGCAGTGTCCTAAGTGTTCCTATCATTGCTTGGTTCATATTGGTGCATAACAGAGAAGTGTCGGGGTGGGAGCTTGGAAGAAGATTGTCTTTAGCCACCAAGCCCTGTACCCAGGCAGACATCACTACATGCTGCGATGGCTGTATCGGGTAAAGAGAGACAAGGTAAGAATGTGTGAAACATACTTATAACTACTGTTTCTCTTTCCATGCTCTGGTACTTAAGACATCCAGGCTACCTTCCCATCTCCTCTTGCTGACTATGCCAGCACTCCCCAGATACCCCAAATCCCTCTGTGAAATTGCAGGCACAGATTCTAAACTAGAAGGGATCTGAGATGATTTCATTCAATTCATAGAGAATATTCTCTTTTAACCTTACCAGTAAAGGGCGGCTTCCCAAGGCATCTCATTCCACTTTTGGATCATTTAAAATGTCGAGATGTTTTTCTTACATCCAATTTAAACCTGACAGTCACTTCCCCTATGGGGGTGGGGTACATTTAATCCCCACCATGGTGATTGCAGGAGAGGTGATAATCTTTATCCCCATGTGGCAGCCTCTCATGTCTCTTCCCCCCACAGTCCTGATCTCCTGCCACTGGGGGGTAAAGGGAAGTTGATGCAGGAAATATTCTTTAGTCGGCTAATGAGCTTTTCAAAGGACAGTAATACTCTTGTGATGAAGGATGATAACACTTTGGAGCCTACTGCCCAAATGAATAGTAGAATGTGACAAGTTTATTAACACTTCAGGATCTATTAAATCCTCACCTTTTTCTCAGTTCCTGCCCCCATTCCCATCCTGTTTTCTCCCTCCATTTCTCAACTTCAGTATGCCTCTCTCCCTCTCTTTGACCAAGAATTTCACCATTTCCTCTTCTATTCTTTTATTGTAAGTTGCTTGAAAAAAAAATACTATGCCCAGCATGGTGCTTTGCACACAGAAGGCATCTAATGTTTGTTTAACTCAATTTCTCATCTAGTTATCTCCTTTCCACACCTATGTGTCTCCCCCTTATCCCCTTCTTTCTTCCTCTTGTCATTCCCTCTACCTTTCTTCTCTATCCATTGATCCTAAAAATGTTAAAATATTGTGTTCTTTTTTGGAGACCCTTTGAACATCTTTTGGATTCCTTTCTTCTATTTAAGAATCAAGCAATGTTTAATCTTGCTTTTCCTTGCTTTCCCTCCTATTCCCTTCCCTTCTTAGGAGAGAACCTATAAATTGATTTTTCTCTTTGGCATAGCAGCCCTCTCTTCTCATTCCTGGACTAGATGTTTATGCTAAGGGAATTGCAGGCACACATTTTCTTTCGTTTTCCTGTTCCTTGGCCACAGAGACATACTCTTAACTCTGTCTTTGGGTTTTGTGACCAGAGTGGAACTTGGAGGACAAGGTGGATAGAATGTTAAGAAATATAGCTGGAAAAGAATCTACCTTCCTTCCCTACTCCAATGGATAAATACTTGGACCTAGACAAACAGCTATCGAATGTGTCCCAGATCTTTCCCAGTGGGGGTTTGTAACATTGGGCTTGTCCTAGATGGCTATGAGAGCAAATTATGTTGTGTCTCCTCTAGCCATCATGTTCAAGAGGATTTCATAGCTAGCCCTTCAGGGAAAGTGCCATGAGAAGGTTAAAATGAACCTTGAAATCTGGAAGAGGTAGAAGAGGGGCACATCTATTCCTTTGACTCAGTGACAGTAATAATGATTTACACTTGCATCTTACTCTACAGTTTTCAAAACATTTTCATAGCTGTTATTTCTTTTAATTTTTACCAGAGCCTGGAGAGGAAAATCAGGTGGGGCTCTGACTGGCATCCTTAATTTATAGATGCAAGATTAAGGGACTTGTCCAAAGTCTTGTGGCTATCTATGGAGCAAATAATGTAGAATACTGCCAACACAATTAGTGTCAATTTCCAGATGAAAAGGACCTTCAGAAGTGTCAAATATGCAACACTCCAAAGTGTTGTCCAAACCAGATTAAAATACATCTGAGAGGGAGAGTAGAGCTAGGTGGCTCAATGTATAGAGAGCCAAGCCTGGAGATAGGAGCTCCTGGGTTCAAATGTGATCTCAGATACTTCTTAGCTGTGTGACCCTGAGAAAGTCACTTAATCCCAATTGCTTAGCCCTTACTACTCTTCTGCCTTGGAACTAATACTTAGTAGACAGAAAATAAGAATTAAAAAAATGTTTTTTTTTAAATGTAACTGGGAAATACTTAAAATAAGTACAAATACAATAAAATATAAATTATGTGTTTTTTTTTTAAGCCCTTACTTCTGCCTTGGAATCAATACGGTTTATTGGTTCCAAGACAGAAGAGTGGTAAGGGCTAGGCCATGGTGGTTAAGTAACTTGCCCAGGGTCACACAACTAGGAAATATCTGAGGCCAGATTTGAACTCAGGTCATCCCAACTTTAGGCCTGGCATGATGATGGTTTTAACCCATAATTCATAAGACCATAGATTGAGAACCAGAAGAGACCTTCAAAGCCTCATTTTTGTGGGGGATTTATTACTTGCCTCCAAGAAACACTGCTCAGACCTCAGATTACTGGTTCCTACAGTGTGGTAGAACTTTCCATCCCCACAAAGTGTAGGACAAGGGCAAAGATCTTAGTCATATGCCCCTTAAGTGGAGCTCTTGGCATGCCTAGTGTAGGGAGAAATCTGATCTTCAAATAGGAAGAGCAACACATCTTTGCTATTCCAAAAATTTTAAAGTATACTTTACCCTTTCACATTGGAAGATAGGGTTAAAAAAAAAAACCCAACCCTAATCCAGTTTAGCTTTTGTAATACTACCTGGCATTTATATAGGGCTTTAAGGTTTACCAAATACATTATCTTTATTCGATTCAGTGGAATCCAAGTCCCGTGGTGCAGAGACTGTTTTGGATTTTTTTTCTTTGTATCTCCAGTAGTGTCTGGTCCTATGTTTGACCCAGAGTAGGCACATAACAAATGTTTGTGGCACTGGATTGTTCTCCATAATATCTTGTGAATCAGGGAAGGTAAGTAAGTATTATCACTTCCATTTTACAGATGAGGAAACTTGGGCTGAGAAAGGTGGAATGATTTATCAAAAGTCACAGAGAAAGTAAGTGGCAAGAGCTGGGACTCAAACCAAGGTGTTCTGGACCCCAATATAGCATCCTTCCCACTAGGCTGCTTTTGCCTCTACCTTTTTTTATGGTTATTATTTAAATCTACCCAGGTTCTGTTTAAATAACATGCAAACCTGGAGTTGTTCTTGTGTTTTCTCTAGCCTTTGGTACTAATGTGGATGCTTTTATTTCTCTTTGTAATCCCACAGTGACTTGGGGGGGTGGGAGGGGAGTGTCATCTGAAGATTTTGCCAAATTGAATATTGATTTCAGGGAATACTCAATGTTAAAGGCTTGAGGAGTCTTTAATTTAGCCTAGTGGTTTGGCATCCACACTCTAGGATTCCCTTTTTCTTCTTCCATGATACTGACTTGCTCTATGGAGCTTCTAATGAAAATAATCTTTACTTTACAATTTTCAAAGTGCTTTCATATACATCATTTCATTTGTAACCTTTATAACAACCCTGTGAAATAAGCAATGAAAACATTATAATCTTCATTTGACAGAGGAGGAAACTGAGTCTCAGTTGTTAAATGACTTTTAAGATCATAAAGCTAGCAAATAATACAGCTGGGATTTGAAGTAGACCTTTTAAGCAATAGAAACACTTATTCAAGACTTCCTCTATATAGTGCCCTGTGATAGGTGCTGGAGGAGATCTAAAGCTTGAAGGAAAAATAGACTTTCTACCCTCAAGGACTTTATATCCTGGTAGGGATATAAGATCAAATCAAGAGCATTAGAGGGGTATAAAACAAAATTATATGGGATGTCTGAAGGAAAAATTCTTATCACTGTGAGGATCTGGCAAGGCTTATAAATGCAGTGGTGTTTGATTTGGGCTTCAAAGGATAGATAATTCAATAAATTCAATAAACAAAGCAGGAGAGGGAAGATATTCGGATCCCAGGGTCACAGAGGTGAGAAAGCACAGGATTTGTTCAGAAGACAGAGAGGAATTCATTTTGTCTGGTGCACAGAGTGTGTGAACTGGAACAGTAAGTCATAAAAGATAAAGCTGGAAAGGTGGAGTGACAGCAGGTTGTGGAAGACTTTTAATGCCAGACAGATGAGATTTAACTTTATTCAGGAGAGAATATGTAGACATTTAATATTTTTGAATAGAAAATTTTTAAACAGAACAGAGAACATTTTTGAACAGATTCATCCCTCCTTCCCTCCCTTCCTCCCTCCATCCATCCACCTTTCTATCCTTCTACTCTTTTATCCATCCATCTACTATCCTTCCATTTATCCATCTATCCATCATCCTCCCATCTGTCCATCATCCTTCTATCTGTCCATTTATCAACAAACATTAAGTACCTACTTTGTGGCAGGCACTGTTCTAGGTACTGCAGTTGCAAAGATTAAAAATGAAACACTTCCTGATTTCAAAGAATTTATATTCTATCAGGGAAGACAACTATACTTTATGTAAGTATTTGCAAAAAAAAAGTAAAAATACATGATAATGGAGGGCCATTGGATGCTGGGGGGGACTCAGGAAAGGCTTTTTGTAGATGGTTGCATTAGAGTTTTGAAGGAAACAAGGGATCCTAAGAGGTAGAGATGAGAAAGTAATGCATTCCAGGTACAGAAGACAACCAATGTAAAGGCGTACTAGTTATGAAGGACGGATTGGGTAGGAGTGGGTGAGGGGAGTTGAGGTGGTGAGACTTGAAGTAGTCTGTGTGAGTGGGAATGAGGTCCTGCAGAGTCATAAATAGGAATTCTTCCACTTGGGGTGACAGTAGCGCAAGAGACCCTTCAGTCATATGTGTAGTCACCATGGGAAAGAGGGTGATCCTTTTGACAAATAGCCTAATATATCCCTGAAGAGTTTTTTGGGAAAGCCAGAACCTTAGCCAAGGGTTCTAAAGTAATGGGGTGCTGGGGGTGGTAGGGAGGAAATATGATTGTATTACACAGCACAGACTGTAAAGCACAAAGCATAGGGTTGGTGGTCTTTGGACTGCCATGAGAAATGTATGCCCCTACATGCTGGTACCCTGAAGCAAGCCTTGTTTGCTCTGTCTTGGTTACAGCTCTAAGAATCTTTACTGAGATGGGGACAATGGGAACGGCGAGGAGGGGAGACAGATTTAAGAGATGTTGGGGAGCTAGAGTCAACAGAACTTGGTGACTACTCAAATATTAACATTTAGGGAGAAGGAAGAGTCACAAAAACCCCTAAGATTTTGAAATGAACTCAAAGTCCAATGCTCTTTCCACTGCATCACAGACTCATCCCTTCTCCTTTTTGTAAAACGAGGAGGGCTCATTTTATTGCATTGTTATCCATTATGATTGAGTAGCATTTATAACTGGAGTACAAGAATGGTTTAATACCAAAATCATAATTATCTCAAGAAGAGAAAAATAGATGACATGATTTTGGGGGAAACTTTGAATAACGTATTATATTTCATTTATAGTTTAAAAACTATAAAATATAGGCATAGAGGGATTCTTCTTTAATATGACAAAATAAATATGAAATACTGAAACCAGGTTAGACTCAGTAGAGAAACATTAAGAGCATTTTCACTAAAATTTGTGCAAATGCGCTGTCTTATTCTTGTAACTGCTACTTGATATACTCTTAAAATGTTATCAATAATAATAAGGCATGAAAAAGAAATTAAACAATAAGCTTAGGTAATAAAGACAATAACACACTTCTGCTTACAGATGACAGGATTATATATTGAGACAATTTAAAACTCTGAACAAACAAATTGAAACATTAATGACTTTAACCAAGTAAGGGGATTACTTAAAAACAAACCTAAGGAAAAAAATCCTCAACTATTATTTACATTTCTATATGTCACTGAACAGGAGAAATTGAAAGAAAGAGAAATAACATTTTGTGTTAATGTCTTGCGATAAGCAGTCAGAAACATAAATTACAGAGCTCCCTTTCCAGAACTGTTGCATGTTAATTTTGTGATAAAATTGTGCCTTTTGCAAATTACTCACCCCAGGACATCAAAGTTGAATGAGAACACTAGCGTATGACCAAATGGCATCTTGGGCCAAATGGCAAATTAACACAGGATCTTCATTTGCATATCACAGAAGATTCCCCCACCCTGCTGAAGTGAACTTCTCACAGCCATCTCTTAAAATTCTTGCCTTTCATAGAGATTGGCCTTTTCTCACAAGAGTTGCCTACAGGGATGGTGAAATTCAGAGTGTGAATGAATGACTTATAGACCACTGGGGACTGGGGTGGTGCAGAACATTTGACTTTAATGAGATCCTTATTGTTACCTAGAATAGGAGAGGGAAAGTATTGCTTTAGAAATATTATCATCATTTGAAAAGCACTTATTAAGATACAATTTGATCCTATGTGGATGAGGGGCTATAACAGACCTGTTAAATAGATACAGACTTCAATTTATCAGTACAGTGATTTTAAAAAAAAAGCTTTTTTAGGAATTCTAGCAGAGGCCGAATAAACATTTATCTGTTGCTCTTTAGTCGTTTTTTTCTGTTGTGTCTCTTTGTGACTCCTTTTGTAGTTTTCTTGGCAAAGATACTGGAGTGATTTGCCATTCCCTTCTCCAGCTCATTTTAGATGAGGAAACTGAGTCAAACGGGGTTAACTGACTTGCCCAGGGTCACAGGGGATTAATCTACCTGGTAAAGTCGTATTTGTGTGATAACAAAGGCAGTGCATAGGAACTGCAAAGGCAGGAAATTAAAAAAAAATGTGGTTGGGGGGAAACTTAGTGGGTTGAGCCAGGCTTGGAGGTGGGAGGTCGTGGATTCAAACGTGGCCTCAGACTCTTCCTAGCTGTGGCACCCTGGGCGAGTCACTTAACTCCCACTATCTAACCCTTACTGTTCTGCCTTGGAACATGAAAGGTTAGGGTTTAAAAAAAAGAAAGAAAGAAAGAAAGAAAGAGAGAAAGAAAGAGAGAAAGAAAGAAAGAAAGAAAGAAAGAAAGAAAGAAACAAAGAAAGAAAGAAAGAAAGAAAGAAAGAAAGAAAGAAACATGACTGTTTAAACAAGAGTGTTCTGGATTTCTTTTCAATGAATATGCATACGGTTTATTGAAGTTGGAGAAGCAATCAGTGACTCAATCCCCAAACATTCCTGCTATTTACCAGGCACAGTGTTAAGCACTAGACAATCTAATATGCATTGGGCAGTATCATTCTTTTTTTTTTTTTTTTTTTTTTTTTTTTCAAACCCTTACCTTCCATCTTGGAGTCAATACTGTGTATTGGCTCCAAGGCAGAAGAGTGGTAAGGGCTAGGCAATGGGGGTCAAGGGACTTGCCCAGGGTCACACAGCTGGGAAGTGTCTGAGGCTAGATTTGAACCTAGGACCTCCCATCTCTAGGCCTGACTCTCAATCCACTGAGCTACCCAGCTGCCCCTGGGCAGTATCATTCTTACTGGTGTATATGAAACCTGGACCTTTATGGTCCATTGATGAAAAGAAGAGATATTATGGAGAAAAGGGAAAGACACAAAATAAACATATATTAGTCCTGGGAAAGATTGTTTCATAGGAGAGAAGGAAGTGAGATTTAGTACAGTGATACAGTGTGGCTATTTGTTTTGGATCTCTGGATGCTTACCTCCCTCTTCTCTGCTTATAGTAGTGTGATTTATTTTGCTTTGGGGAACCATAGTTATGGACACAGCTACCGTCAGACATGGAAATACAGCTGAAATTGAATTCTAAGAAGGCTAATTGAATGGGAAGACATAGGTAAAGGGAATCTAGTTATCCTATTAATAGTTAGCCTTTATAGAACTATATTTGAAGTTTGGAAATCATCTTTCGTGTTATCTCCTTTGAGCCTCATAGTAACTCTGGAATGTAAGTGTTATGCCCATTTTACTGATGGAAAAACTGAAGCTGAGAGAGGTTAAGTGATTTGCCCAGGGCCACACAGCCAGTAAGTGTTTGAGGTAAGATTCAAATTCAGGTCTTCTTTACTCCAAGCCCAGGGCTTCATCTAATGTTCCTTCTAGTCCTAGCCATCAAAACTAACAATCAGGTCTTTTAGACACAATTACAGAATCTGTTTTTATTGAGATGTAGGATTATGTCCCTTTCGCTTACTTTCCTGTTTAACTCACTACAGCTGGGCTAGGATCCAATTTTAAATCCCTGCTGGTGCAACAAAACTCTTGGGAAGACCATCAGAGTGGTATCATATTCTCCATAGTGCTGTGAATAACCAGTAGTAGTAGGTGTGTTCTCTATCATAAGTCTGTGGTCCAGTTGATATATATTGCTACTGGATTCATTGAGTAGGGGATGGATTATATCCCACCTTTGAGGTCACCCAATTTTTTTGTTTTAATTTTTTTCTAGGTTATTTGTTGGTAATCTTAATAATTATTTTCTGATATTCATGTTCTCTCCCTCCCTCTCAGCCCTCCTCCTTTCCCAAGATGGCAGGCAATAAATATGATATTGATTGTACATGTGTTATCATATAATACATATGTTCATGATATTGTGAAAGAAAACACATAATGCTTTTTTTGTGTGTATATATTTAATAAATGTAAGAGTTCTCTCCTCTAGCTACACTGTATAAGGTCCTTTAGGGCAGAAACCTCCCTAGTTCTGGATACTATTTTTTATTTCATTCTGGATCAATCAATGAACAATAATATGATAAATTCCTACGATGTACGAGTCATTGAGCTCTATACTGGGGATATAACTACAAAAATGAAATAGTCCTCACCCTTGAGAAACTGATATCTTGCAAGGGGGAGGGGGAGAGAACAGGATGCACAGTAGATTCTGATTTTACATATTTCTTTTGGATTTCTTTTATGGATTTATTTCTTTTGCTGGAACAAAGCTGAGAGAGAAAACTGCCAGGAACCAGAGGTACATAAGTTCTCTTCTCAGTCTCAGCATAGGCAGTTTGCCATGTGCTTCTCCTCCTGACTCTGGAACAGGCCAAGAAAAGCTTCCTTCCCCCTCTCTTCCCCCTCTCTTCCCCATCTCCCTGTCCAAAATCCTAAGCAATTATTATAAACTGAAATAAATTTAGTGTGGTAGTAGTTGGGGGAGCAGCCGGCATAGGTCTAATTTTCTCCTGTGGGCATTTTGTTCACCGACCAGGGACAATCTGTCCTTTACCTCCTGGTGCCATGTGCATGGCCTGTTTATGAATTTAGTGAGTAATGAGGTTACGGGAATCAGAGGGAAAGTTATTTCAGAGGATGGAAAGGAAGAATTGTGTGTCAAGGCAAGGTGGTTTGCTCGGAGGGCTGTTATTTGGAGTTACTATGTTTAGATGCTATAATGGATCTGATCAGAGACAGTTAGCCTCACCACTGGTACATGACTCCTGAAGTGTGGATTCCTACGCAATGCCCTCCGGGCTTTCTTTTGGGTATTTCGATATCTCGGTGTTCCACTGTAACATTCAAGCTGTCTGTCTGTTGTCTCTTGCTTTTCATGACCAACTCTTTCAGTCTAAAATATCCTTGAGGGAGGAATATTAATACAGCTAGAAGAGCTCCCCTGACCTTGTAAGACAGATAATAGAATCAGAGCATTTTAGAACTGGAGGGAACTTTAGAATGTATCAGGAGTTCATATTACCGACGAGGCCCAGAATATATCTGTGAAGTGTTCTGTCTAAGGTTATGCAGCAGAGTTTATGGCAGAAGCTCTGGTCCTGTGGGGTAAGAGGATTTGGAGCTGAGAGGGAGATTAGTACAGTGGAATTTGTAATCAGAGGACCTGGATTCAGATCCCACTTCAGACACTACTTTTTGTGTGACAGTGACCTACTAGAGCCCCAATTTCCTCATCCATAAAGTGAGAGGGCTCAATTGGATGGACTCTGAGATTCCTTCTAGCTTTAGTTCTTTGATTTTAGCTAATCCTTTCATTTTACATATGGGCAGACTGAGGCTGGGGGGAGGTCAAATGATTTGCCCAGGGTCACATAGATAGTAAATAGAAGAGGTGGAATTTGAACTCGAATTTTCTGACTTCAAATCTGCTTTTTCTAATGTGATGACTTGTCCTGTGCTCTTTCTATGAGACTCCTTTTTTTCAATAGATTCTGTTTTGATGCCCAAAGACCCTCAACTGTGCTAGCCATTGTTGCTCATGGATTTGGTTCCTTAAGCAGCTAGGCAGTGCAGGGGATAAAGTGCCAAGCCTGGAGTCTGGAAGACCCAAGTTCAGTCTGGCCTCAGACAATTATGAGCTGTGTGATCCTGGGCAAATCACCTAACCCTGTTTGTCTCAGTTTCCTCATCTATAAACTAAGTTGGAGAAGGAAATCGCAAACCATTCCGGTGTATTTGCCAAGAAAACCCCAAATGGAGTCACAAAGTGTCAGACACAACTAAGACTACTGGACAAAAACAGCTTTATGAAACCACTTCTTTATTTATTTAAATTTAAATAATTTAATTATTTAATTGCATGTTTCCTTTTCAGCAAAGTATATTTAAGGACACAGACTTTACTTTTGCATATGTCTTTCTACCCCTTTTTGGCATGCATATGTGCTTAATAAATGCCTATTGAATGAAATTGAAGACCGATACTACATATACCGTTTGAGGCTATATTTCTGTAGAATATCTTGATTTTTAAGGCGGTAGTTTTGAAATGGTGCTGTGAGTTGGGGAATCTGGAAGAAAAACTCAGGACAGATAAAAATTTGACTTTGAACTACTTTGTAGCTTGGGTTTCTTAAAAAAAATTTGATGTTTAATGAATATTCACTTAATGAATGTATAATAATAATAAAATTCCATGCTTCGATGGATCTGTAATCTCATCACTGTGGGCTCTTGCTCCGATAGTGGTAATATTTAAACTGTACTTTTTGTTTGTAAAACATTTTCAAATAATAATAATAATAATAATAATAGAATGTATCTAGTGCTTATAGAATTTGTATTTATAAGTATCATATGGCATTTACATAGACTATATAGCATGGATGTTTACATATATTATTTCATTTGATTCTCATAGCAACCCTGTAAGATCCAGGAAAGTCAGAGAATCTCCGAGCTGGGAGGGACCAGGGTTATGGAGTCTAACCACCCCCCCCCTCCGAAACATGAATTTCTCTCCATAATATCTTGCTTGTCTAGCTACTGCTTAAAATACCTCCTATAAGAGAACTATCTCCTATAAGAGAATATATTCTGAGGCAGCTGGTTCCATTTTTGGATAGCCCAATTTGCTTACTGTTCCTCACACATGACACTCCATCTCTCCATCTCCTGACTCAGAGTTTTCCCTGGAATGCTGTCTTTCTTCCTAGCTTTCCCAGTTTCCTTCAAGGCTCGGCTAAAGTCCTACTTTCTGCAAGTGGCCTTTCCTGGCCCTCCTTCATTTTATTGCCATTCCTTCCTCAGAGATTACCCCCAATTTATCATGTCTGTAGCTTGTTCGTACATAATTGTGGACATGTTGCTTACACTGTTAGACTGTGAGCTTTTTATTAATAGCAATAATGGTGACAATAATAATAATAATAATAATAATAATAATAATAACTAACATTTACACGGCACTTTCTGCATGCCAGGCACTGTATTAGGCTTTACAATCTTTACCTCATTTGATCTTTGTAGCAATCCTAGGAGACGGGTGCTGTCGTTTTTTCATATTTTACAGATGAAGAATCTGAGGCAAACAGAAGTTAAGTGACTAGCCCAGGTCACACAGGTTGGGAGTGGGGGGGGGGGGGTAAGAGGGGGTGGCGCTGATCTTCTGGACTCCAAGCCTTGCCTTCTATCCCTTTCACCACTTAGATGCCCTTAAGAGGAAGGACTGGTTTTTTTTTTTTTTTGTTGTTTGTTTGTTTTGCCTTTCTTTGTATATCCTCAGAACCACACCTGATGCCTGCTATTGTAGTAGGTGGTTAATAAAAACTAAATTACTTACTTAAAAAAAACCAAAACCAAAACACACCCTTATCTTCTGAATTAGTATCAGTTCTAAAAAAGGGCAACAAGGGATAAGAAACTGAGGTTATGTGACTTGCCCAGGCTCATACAGTTAGGAAGTATCTGGGGCCAAGTTTGAACCCAAGTCTTTCTGACTGCAGGCTTGGTTCTCTATCAACTATGATACCTAATTGCCCCAATTGACATTTGTTTTCCTGAAATCTGCCCTGTCCCTTCTACCAACAATTTTACTATCTGTGGCCAAGCAGAATTCAGTTCAGCAACAACAAATATTTACTAGTATCTACTATGTGTATTGGATATCCAAAGATAAAAACAAAAAATCTCTGTCTTCAAGGATCTTACATTCTTTTAGGGGATATACTATATATTCATTATCAGATGATAATTCTATGAATTCATCTACAAACATTTATTAAGCTCCTGCTATGTGTCAGGCACTGGTACCACTCCTGGGCTCCTCCAGGCTCTGGTGTGTAAGTATATACCTTATAAATAAAAAGTAGTTAAATAAAGGCAAAGTAGTTTGGAAAGAAGGGTACTAGAAGCTGAGAGGTCTTGGGAAAGTATTTTTTCTTCTTTTTTTGGTCACCTTTTTATTTAAAATGTAATTTGATTTTCAAAATATTTTTCCATGGCTCCATGATTCACGTTGTCTCCCTCCCTTCTTCTCTCCTCCCTTCTGGATTTGACAAGCAATTCTACTGCATTATAAATGTATTATCACTCAAAACCTATTTCTATATTATTTATTTTTGTAATAGAGCAATCTTTTAAAACCAAAATCCCTAATTATATAACCATATAACCAAGTGATAAATCATATGTCTTCTGCATTTCTACTCCTACAGTTCTTCCTCTTGATGTGGATAACATTCTTTTTCATAAATCCATCAAGATTGTCCTGGATCATTGCATTGCTATTAGTAGCAAAATCTATTACATTTGATTGCCCCACAATGTTTCAATTACCATTTGCAATTTTCTTCTGGTTCTGCTTTTTTCACTCCGTATCAGTTCATGTAGGTCTTTCTTCGATTCCCCATTCCTTCATATTAACACAACAGTATTCCACCATCCTTATATATCACAATTTGTTCAGCCATGGAAAAGCATTTTTAGAGCTAGTCTAATGTCATTTTTATACAAGAACATTTCAGATATTTAAAGACAGCTATCATATTCCCTTCCTTTCCACCCTAAATCTTTTCTTTCCTCTTCTGAATCAACTTAGAGCCATCAGCTCGCTGGAGCCCTTTACTGATTAAAAACAAAACAAAATAACTCCCCTCCCAGGGGAAAAAAACTATCAATCCAAACCAAGACATTGTGGGGCAGTGGAAAGGACACTGGATTTGTACTCAGAGGACTTTGGTTCAAATTCCACCTGCTACAAATGATTTAACTTCTCAGAATTTTGGTTTCTTCATCTGTAAAAAGGGAAGGTTGACCTGGATAGCCCCTGTGGTCTCTTGAGGTTCTAGGTCTAGGATCCTAAAATTGCCATCAAGGAGGATGTCCTATCAAGAGTCCTAGTGGAAGAAGTATTTTCTATCAATGAGTAGACTCTCTAGGTGCTCCTGTTTTCGTCTTGTATTGTGCTGATTGCATCAAGCCCCCCTCCCCCTGAGCATTACAAGGACCTCTCTAGTGACATCCATGATTACTCAAAATACATCAGCCTAATAATCCTTGTAGGAGAAAATTAAATAATTTTAAAAAATGCCTTTTGTTCCAGTCTCTTTGCCAAGAAAACCCTACATGGGGTGTCAAAGAGTTGGACACAACTGAAACAACTGAACAACAATGAAATATTTTTAGATGTGTAAAATAAAATATGCAGGATTACAAAGGAAACATTGAAGTAGGTACTGAGTTTTTTTTAAAAAGTTCACTGATTTCAGGCTAAGAATTTCTTTAGAGAGACTCCTGCTTAGCAATATCTTCCCAAAATGTGGCCTCCTGTAGGGGACAGCAGGCCTATCACCAGCCTTGTTGTGGACACTATTTGTGTCCCTGTCTTGCTCCTGTTTGGGGTGAGGAGGGGAGGGGGGTGAAGAGCTCTCCTAAAGCCACTGGACACTGGCATACCCAGCAATGCTAACGTCTGTCTGGCCTCTTAGATGGGAGTGTGGCCTGCAGCCAGGACACTTGGCCTTTCTAGGTTCAACATCTTCACTGGGATGAGGTGCAATCCTCAGAATAATTTTCAGAAATGTGAAGTAGTGTGCCATTGCCACAGCAGCAAAGGTAAATTGGGCTGCTCTGTCTAGACAGAGACTTTCTCCAGGGAAATAATTATTGTTAAGGGAATGGGCACTTGTATGTCTCCTAAGAATATCAAGTGGGTCTGCAGCAGGGCAGGGGAGGCTGTGGTGTGACAGCTTTGGCTACGAGGACTCTTCAGGGACAAAGAGTTGTATGATACTGGCCTCAGAAGAATCCGGTGTCTGGGAGAGAAAAACTGGAACGCTCTTCTCCTTGGCAGCTGCAGATTTAGAAAAGGAGGCCTCAGGGCTGCAGAAAATGTGGTGGGCAGAGAAACAGGATCCTGGGCTCCTCTAGGCTCTGGTTTCAGAAGACATGATGTGGGTATAAAATAAGGTAGTAGCAACAGTTCACATTTGTCTAGAATGATGATCTAGAGCTAGAAGGGTCTCAAAGGCCATCTAGTCCAACCCTCTCATTTTACTAATAAGGAAACTGAGGCCCAGAGATCTGGTGGTTTGACCAAGGAAGCTACCAAAGTAGGGTTGACTCATTCTTCTGTCTCTAGAGTCTTTGCTGTATCTGTGATGCTTCTGGGTATCATGTTGCTTTTGTAGGTCCTGGTGGTTTGCTAAACCCTGTGGGAGTGTGATATAAGTGTGGCTGCCCACATTTTACGATGAGGAGATGGGATATGATCTGCTCCATCTCCCCACAACTAAGCTCAGTGGCTCTGTCTAATGCCCTTCAACAATAGATAGCACAAAGGGTTTGAAAGACCTCACATGTTATCCCAAAAACCTGGGTTAAGGGTTTGAAGTGAATTCTCTTTGTGGAGAAGGTAAGAAGGAAATTCATCTCTTGGTTCTGAATGATTGCTGATTTTATGTATGGAGGAGTATCATATAGATAGTCAAGTGTGATGTGTGGTAGGGCAGATCCAGATTTGATTTTAGAATCATCAACTTTCAAAATCATAACAGACCTGGAGCACCTGGGTAGCTCAGTGGCTAGAGAGACAGGCCTAGAGACAGAAGGTCCTGGGTTCAGATATGGCCTCAGACATGTCCTAGCTGTATGACCTCAGGCAAGTCACTTAACTCCAATTGCCTAGTCCTTAGTATTTTTCTGCCTTGGAACTGATACCTTGTATGGATTCTAAGATAGAAAGTAAAGGTTAAAAAAACAACAAAGAAATCAAGAGACTTAGGCCAGTACCAGGGTACAGTAGATTGAGCTCTGGATTTGGAGTTGAGAAGAGACAAGTCCAAATTTTGCCTCAAACAATTATTAGCTCTGTGACCCTGAACAAATCACTTGGACTCTGACTGCTTCATTTTCCTCATCTGCAAAATGGAGATAATAATAGCGCCTATCTCCCAGGGTTGTTGTGAGGATAAAATGAAGCAATACTCTTAAAGTACTTAACATACTGCCTGGCACATAGTAAGTGCATAATAAATAAGTGCTTGTTAAAAAATCAAATTCCTTCAGCAACATCCCTGATGAGTCTTTATCTAGAATCTATTTGAATATGCCCCGTGATGGGGAACTCTATGGGTTGACATTCCATCTTGGGGATTGCTGCACTTGTTGGAAAGTCCTTTTATGTTTGTATATTTTATTACAGGATTATGGGGAATAATGAGAACTGGATTTGAGGTGAGAAGACCAGGTTCAAGGCTTGTATCTATCACTTGCCAGTCATGTTCTCTCTGAAAGTTACTTTATTCATCTGAAAAATATGGCTAATAATTCTTGTACTAATTACCTGTAACAGAGCTAATGAGAGTAAACTACAAATATGTAAATAAAAATAGAAATGTGTAAATAAAACTATAAAGCATTATTGAAATGAGAGAATTATCACATTGATGGAGTTGGGAAGACTTTCTGACCTTTCGCAAAAGAAATATCCTGGCTGTCCTTTTCCAAATACTTTTCCTCTTCCTCCTCCTCCTCTTCCTCCTCCTCCTCCTTTCTCTCTCCCTCTCCATCCTTCTATCTATATCTACCTCTATATATCCATCCATCCACCATTCCTCTCTTTTATCTCTCTATTTACCTCTATCTTTCTATCCATTCATCCATCCATCCATCTATCTACCTATCTTTATCTCTCTCTATCTATCCATCATCTCTCTCTCTCTTTATCCATCATCTATCTCACTTGTCTATTTACCTCTTTCTACTTATCCATTCATCATCATCATCATCATCATCATCATCATCCTTCTCTCTCTCTCTCTCTCTCTCTCTCTCACACACACACACACACACACACACACACATCTGTTCAGGAAGAATCATATATAGTTCTGCTTCCTAGATTCCCAGGTTTCCTTCATAAGCCAGCTCAGCTGTCCCTCCTACATCAGGGCCTTTCCTGATCCCTTGAGCTGTCAGTATCTTCCCACCTGAAATTGCCTCATGGTTATTTAAAACATATTTTTAGGAGTACATGTCTTCCCCTTATATAATGTAAGCTGTTTATGGGAGGGACGACTTAGATCTTCTTGTCCTTAGGGCTTGGTGCAGTCAGTACCTGGCACACAGTTAGTACATAATAAATGTTTGTAGATGGATGTTCAAATAACAACCCTTATATGATTTCTTTCTATTTTCAGAGATTTGCCGCGGGTCCTATAAACTATAGGACCCTTCTACTTCCCCTTCTGCCTTTGCCATTTTAAAAAACCCTTATCTACTGTCTTAAAGTTGTATCATTTCCAAGGCAGAAGACAGGTAAGGGCTAGGCAGTTGTTAAGTGATGCTAGGAAGTATCTAAGGTCAAATTTGAACCCAGGACCTCCAGTCTCTAGTCCTGGCTCTTTATCCATTGAGCCACCTAGCTCTCCGGTTCCATTTAACCTAGAAGTTCTTTACTTTGTAATGACCCCTTTGTCATTTCCGTGAAGCCCATGGTTACCTTCTCTGAATAATTTTAAAAAGATATTAAAATTTCTTTAGAGGTTAACGGAAAAAAAAAAAGATTTTTTTTTTCCTCCATCTAAGTTTACAGACCCCCTGAAAGGATCAAATAAGGTAATAGTTATAAAGCCCTTAGCACAGTGCCAGGCCCATAGTAAGCTCTTTATAAATGTTAGTCGTGGTCGTGGTCGTTCTCCTCCTCCTCCTCCTTCTCCTCCTCCTCCTCTTGGTCTACCCGAGTCTGAGAACCTCAGCATTAACCCACCCTGACACTCCCAGTCAGAGCCAAGTACCCCGCTATCCTCCCAGTTCCTGCCCCCCCAAGTCTTGAAATCTGTGCCTTTCCCTTGCTCTAGAATTCCCTCCTTCCATTCCTGCAGACAGTTTTGGCTAACAGGAGGATTATTTCCCCCCTCCCCCCACTTCTGACGGTTTCCTAATCTCTCGGATTTCTACGGCTGCGGCCGCACCCAGAGCTCCCCCAGGTCTTCGAGGCCGGCAGGGCTGGCTTTCCCTCCCTCCTTTCTCCCTGGCCCCGGCTCCAGCGGCAGCTTTCGGAGCCTAGGCTGAATGTAAAACATTTTCCTCCTCCCAGCTCCCTTTCTTTCGAACTGACGCTGACTCAGCTGCCTGGGGAGGTGGCGCAGGGAGGGGGGAGGGCAGCCAGCCTGAAATGAAATAGAAGCGAGTGCCTGGGGTTTATGGTTTTCATTAAAATACTCTGGATCGCTTTCAAGACTGTGTTCCTGGTGGCTTGGCGGGGTGTTCCCCCCCCCCCCCAATACAATGCACACCCATAAAATTACAAGTGGGGATAAGATGTTCCCAAGAGAAAAAGGAACTATTAAGGTGAGGGAGGCCAGAGATGCTGGGGAGATGAGAATTCCATTTTCAGTCCGGGGATTGAGCTAAAAGCGAAGTTCTTCCCAGTCCCAAAAGCTCGATCTGGTGAGGCTGCTTCCTACTTCACCTCCCCTGACGAGGGGTTGTTAGACTCTCTAGTCTTAGACGGAGAAGGGAGAGGATAGGCGGAAGAGGGAATCTTCCTTCCATCCAGGGCTGCATCACTGCTTGGGACAGAAAAGGTTCTGGGTCCTCTGGCTATCCCGAGATTTCCCAGAGGCCATTAGACCTCGGTCAGTCTTCTTTTCAAAAATGCCCAGAAGCAGATCCACTTAGGATTCCAAATGGGATCTCTATGGGAAGGGGAAGAATCATTATCAAGAGGGGCAACTTACTAGATGGAGAGCCAGACCTAGAAACAGAAGGTCCTGGGTTCAAACTTGACCTCAAACACTTCCTAGCTGTGTGACCTGAGCAAGTCAATGCCACTCTTTAGTCATAGGATTAAAGTTTTTTTTGAGAAAGGAAATGTGCTTTACTTATTTATTTTTTTAATTTAAATAAAGAGAATTCTTTCATGTGGAAAAAGCTAATACAATCACATATTTGAAAGGAGAAACATCAGGGTTCTAATTCCAAGAGAGAAGGTAAGAAGATTTTTTTTTTAAGAGTCTTTAGGAGGCAGCTGGGTGGCTCAGTGGATTGAGTGGAAAGTCCTAGGTTCAAATCTGGCCTCAGACACTTTCCAGCTGTGTGACCCTGGGCAAGTCACTTAACCCCTATTTCCTAGCCCTTCCTGCTCTTCTGCCTTGGAATCAATACATAATACTCTTCTGCTTCGAAACTGATGCTTAGTATTGATTCTAAGACAGAAGGTAAAAAAAAAAATGTTTAAGTATTATATAAATGAGAACCTTTAAAACTTAGAACCTTTATTTTTTAAATGAGATGATTGAATTAGATGATTCTTAAAGACTCTGTCAGATCTATTATTCCATGATTCTCTATCAGAATAATCAGCTGAGGTCATTGAGAGAAAAGTGATTGGTAAACTTTATTTTTTTATTAAAAAAAAAAAAAGAAACCCTTTCCTTCTGTCTTAGAATCAATACTGTGTATTGGTCCCAAGGCAGAAGATCACTAAGGTCTAGGCAATGGGGGTTAGGTGACTTGCCCAGGGTCACGCAGCTAGAAAGTATCTGAGGCCAGATTTGAATTCAGGACCTCCCTGTCTTTGGGCCTGGCTCTCAATCCACTGAGCCACCCATCTTTCTTTTCACCTAAGTTTATAACCTCAGAGAGATCTCAGACCCTCTTCTTTTTCCCTCAGGTCTCGCATCCAATCTAAGTCTTATCATTTCTTCCTCCCATATATATTTTCATCTACCCTCTTCTCACCACTCAGTAGGCATGAGGCCAGTTCAGGGCCTTCTTAATGGTCTTCTGTTATCCAGTCCATCCCCTCTTCAATTCATCCTTTGCACAACTGCCAAATCAATATACATTAACCACAATTCTGACCATTTGTTCGAAAAACTCCAGGATTGCCTCTTGCTTCTCTGATAAAATAAAAACTGATTTTTTTTTTTTTTGGCTTTTAAAGTCCTTTACAACCTGATCTCAGCCTCTCTCTCCAGATGACTGTCTGCTCTTCTTTCCATAGTTTATGTTTCCACCCAATGGGACAGCTTGCTGTCGCTCATGCCCAATGTTCCATCCCCTGTCTCTATGCCTTGGTCCTACCTGGCCCCTCCACGAATGGGACAGACTCCCTCCTCATCCCTACTTCCCTGGAATCCCTAACTTCCCCCCAAATGGCTAGTCTCCCTCCCTCTATTTCATTTTTTTGTAAATAATTTATTCCTTTAGTTGGTTGTTTTAGAGAACTGAAAAGCTATTACCAATTATTTTCTAAAGGTGATTATATGGTACAACTGAATATTTAATTTAAAAGTGAGAAGAAAATCCTTAATAGGAGCTTTTCAAAGTAGGTGGTTCTGAAATTGACTGGCAGGGGAGGGGCTTGTTTTGAGATCAGATCTCAAGGAACATTAAAAAAAAATTAAAAAGTTATACAAGGGGGCAGCTGTGGGACTCGATGGAGAGCCCAGCTGAGAGATGGGAAGTCCTGGGTTCAAATCTTGCCTCAGACACTTCCTAGCTGTGTGACCCTGGGCAAGTCCCTTAACTCCCATCACCTAGCCCTTACCACTCTTCTGCCTTAGAACCAATACATAATATTGATTCTAAGATGGAAGGTAAGGGTTTAAAAAATTAAACAAGCTTATTTTCGTGCTTCATATTTAGGGGTGTCCTCCTCTCATGAAATGGGCTGGTAAATAAATTTAAAAACTAAGAAAATCAGACACAAGACTAAATTTGCCTCTCTATAGGCACTCACTGGCCGTAGGTTTCTCTTCTGGAGTCAAGCAGGAAAAAAAAGAAACCCTTTACAAAATTGTATTCGTAGTGCTCTCTTTTGACTTTTTATCACCTTCATTTTCATATATCTTTCTCCTCCTTCCCTATCTACACTGCTATCCCTTGTATCAAAGAATAAAAAGAAACAGGGCAGGGAGGGAAGAGGACAAGCAGTTCAGTAAAACCAACAACCACACCAACTACTGGGAGAATCTGTGTATAGAATCCTACAGATATTGTCAAAAGTAGTTGCTGTGGTTGTTTGTTCTCATTGGTTCTAGGGGTCAAAAGGAAACACTTCTGGAGCCAAGCTTGCTCCTTTTAATCATATAAACTTCATTAAAATTTTTTAAAATTTAATGTGAGTTATTGTTTATTGGTTTCAGACCTGTTTGACTCTGTGGGATCCCATTGGGGGTTTTCTTTGCAAAGATAATGGAATGGTTGGCCATTTCCTTCTCCAGCTCATTTTACAGATAAGGAAACTGAGGCCAATGGCATTAAATGACTGGCCCAGGGTCACACAACTAGGAAGTGTCTGAGGCCAGATTTGAATTTGGGAGGATGAGTCTTTCTTTACTCCAGGCCTGGCACTCTATCCACGGTGCCACCAGCTGCCCAATAATTGTTGTTTGATCACTATAATTTGTTGAGCCATTCTTTAGTTGATGGATACTCATTTTTGTTCTTTTTTTTTTTTTACTATTACATTAAGTGTTGCTATGAGTGTTTTGGTAGATAGGGGACATTTCTTTCTATCTTTGACCTACCTGCAATACAGTATATACCTAGCAGTGGCATCCAAAAAAGAATAAATCAAATTCTTCTTCCACATAAGGTCCTTCAAATACTTGGAGATAAACAGTATATCCTTCTGAAGTCTTTCCCAGGCTAAATATAGTCACTCCAACAGATTCTTACATGGCTCTTTTATTAACTTGATATCTCTCTCTTTCTACTTCTGTCTCTTTTTCTCTCTTTCTGTCTCCATGAGTGTTTCTCTCTGTATCTGTCTCTCATCAATGTCTTAATAAAATATGGTGCCTAGAAATGAACCCAATAGGAGCAGGTAGGTGGCTCAGTGCATAGAGAGCCAGACCTAGAGATTGAAGGTCTTGGGTTCAAATCTGTCCTCAGATACTTCCTGACTATGTGATCCTGGGCAAGTCATTTAACCTCAATTGCCTAGTTCTTACCAATTTTTTGCTTTGGAAATGATTACTTACTATTGATTTTAAGACAGAAGGTAAGGTTTTTTAAAATTGTTGTTGTTTCTTTGTTTTTTTAAAGAAAAGAAAATGGGACAGCTAGGACAGCTCAGTGGATAGAGAGCCAGGCCTAGAGATGGGAGGTCCTAGGTTTAAATTGCCTCAGACTCTTCCTAGTTGTATGACCCTGGGCAAGTCACTTAACTATTTATATACACATTTATAAAGCCTCTCTCAAGAAAGAAAGAAAAGGAAGGAAGGAAGGAAGAAAGGAAAAGAAAAAGAGAAAGAAGAAAAAGGAAAAAAGGAAGGAAGAAAAGAAAGGAAGAAAAGCCAGAAAGGAAGAAAGAAAAGAAGCCAGTATTCTTCCTTCCTTCCTTCCTTCCTTCCTTCCTTCCTTCCTTCCTTCCTTCTTTCCTTCCTTCCTTCTTTTTCAGTATTCCAGCTGTGCTCTGAATAGTATAATCCCATAGGATTAATCATTTCCTCTTTTTGAAAATTATGCTTCTCAAAGCAGCCCAAGATAGAACCTTGCAGTCCACTTAAAACTCTAGATCCTTTTCATTTGAACAGTTGAGTCTTAAACTACCCCCTTTTGAACTTGTGAAGTTGCTTTTTTAAATCCAAATATAAGACTTTACATTTATCCTTATTACAATTGCTAAAAGGAAAATTCTTTGGGATTTTGTCCTGATTAATGAGGCAAAATTCAGGGAAAAAAAGATTTTTAAAAAAATGTCAAGGTAGCAATATGTTGATGTTTGATCACTGGAGATCAGCAAGGATTCAAGATGGAGCCAGCTTTTATTGATAACTTTTGTAATGAAATAAAGACAGTTTAGATAGATCCCCATCAAAAAAAGGGGATAGGCTGTTGCATCTCAGTTCCTTCCCAATTGCCTATACACAGAGGCTGATGAATATAGCAGATAATACGAAAGCTGCAGTCTGGAGGATGCCTCCCTTAACGCTGTCTGACAAGCAGGTCTATAAACATTGGGTTGCTGAGCCAGCATAACTTTCAATACAATTCATTTTATTAGATTAGGGTCAACATTGAGTTAACACCAGTCTATTGGGTGACTGTTACAGACTGTTATCAACTATCTTCCTTGGCTTTGTAGTATCTGCAAAATTGACAAGGAGTCCACCTATGCCTTTATCTAAATCATTCAAAAAAATTAAAAAGTATAGGACCAAGCATAGGTGCCTGGAGTATTCCTTGAGAGTCCTTGCATGTTCATAATGAAACATTAATAACTACTTTTTGGATCTAGGTATTTAACCAGTTTTATAATATTTTTAATCCTCATCTTTCTATCTTGTCCATAGTAATACCATTATGGACTTTATCAAATTCTTTCCAAAGTTTAGGTCACTCCATCTATTATTTAATGAATAGAAAAAAAATTTTAGCACTCCTTCACCCCATAAAAAAAGAAAGAAAAACAAATTCTCAGCAACAAATATACATAATCAAGTCAAACAAATTTGCTTATTGCCTCTGCTCAAAAATGATCTCATCATGCAACCTGGATCCATCACTCTCTTAGGAAGCAAATGCTTTTGCTTCCCTTCTGGTCCTCTGGATTCAGGAGTGGTTATTGAATTGATCATAGTTCTGACACCATTTAAAGATGTTTCTCTTTACATTGTTATATCAATTGTCCAAAATAACAGGAGCAGAACCAAGAGAACAATTTATATTCTAACATTAATATTATAAAAATGAACAGTTTTGAAAACTTTTACAAACTAATGAGGAATCATTTGTAGTTCCATTATGATATTTCCTGATCTACAGTCTTGAAACTCTACTGAAAAAGAAAATGAAGTTAGTTTGATATTATCTCTTCATGATGAAGCTAAGCTGATTTATATGGGTCATCGATCCTTTCTTTGCCAGATATTTACTATCCCTTGAATAATCTGCTCTAGGATCTGCCAGATATAAAATTCAAATTCACAGGTCTATAATTTTTAGACTCTCTTCCTTCCCTTTATTGAAAATTGGGGTGACACATGTCCCACTCTAATCCAGCAGGGTTTCTCCCAGTCTCCACAGAACCTTTGCTCACTGTAGGAAGTCTAGACTGTGTTGTAACTTTCATACAATGATGAAACCATGAATTCCAGCACTATAAAAGAGGGGATGGTTGTTCATTAAACATACATTTTTTGGGGGAAGCAAGGGATATTTATTTGCCTTAAGAGACCCTTGATTCTAAATATGTTTGAATACTTTGCCTGTTGGGCAGACTTACTGGGTTACATTTGCTTAAGTTCTCTAAATTGTGAAAGCCTGGTATTTCTTTTCCCGTGTCAAATCTATTAGTTTATTTGATAAAGATACAATAATTGCTATGTTAACTAATAGTAAATGTTATTCTGAGGAATGATTTAGATCTATTTTAAAAGTAGAAATGTCTCCTTCGCTTAGCTGGCATTTTAAGACTAACTAAGAATCAGAGAATTTTATCCCTGGAGGAGCCATAGCAATGACTTGGTATGGCCATTTACATAAGAGTAAATTATATCCAGAGAAGTGAAATTACATAGTTGGTAGCAGGTCTAGGATTCAAGACCTAATATAAAAATGTTAGAAAATCAAGTTTATAACCCTACATTAAGAAATTTTGATTAAAAAAAAAAAGAGGGGAAGAGAGTAGCTAGGTGACTTAGAAGATAGAAAGCCAGGCCTGGAAATGAGAAATTCTGGGTTCAAATCTGACCCCAGGCACTTCCTACGTATGTGAACCTGGGTAAGTTGCTTACCCCTCTTTCCCTAGCCCTTATTGCTCTTCTGCCCTAGAACCAATAGTTGATTCTGAGACTGAAGGGTAAGGATTAAAACAAAAAAAGAACATCATATTTCATCCAAGCCTCTTATTTTATGGGTCCTTAAGGGCATGAGAGCTCTGAGACAGAAGTGACTTGCTTAAGGTGACATGGCAGAATCAGATCCAAACGAATATTCCCTGAATTTTCAAACAGTGTTCTTTCCAACCTGCCAACTAGGGACAGTCTTCTCTCTTGGCTCCAGGAGATTAGGTTCTTTACCTTCCAAAGCTTGAATAGTACTCTCTTCTATGAACTTGACTGGTGGTAACCTCTTTTTACCTGTTTGGAGAAGTTAAATATCTATTTAGATTAGCTAGGGCAGCATTGTTTATTTCCAGAATAAATAATCTAAAGTCTTCTCTCTCTCTTTTTTTTGCCTCTCAGTTGATTGACAATGGATTCTAAGAAAGAGCTTTGGTTTCACTGGTAAGATAGTCAGTCAATAAGCATTTATTAAAGGTCAGGTAGGCAGCTTATTGTATAGAAAGCCAGGTATAGAGATGGGAAGTTCTGAGTTCAAATCTGGCTTCAGACACTTCCTACCTGTGTGATCCTGGACAAGTCACTTACAACGCTTCAGCTTTGTAACTCACACTTAATATTGATTTTAAGACAGGAGGTAATACTTCAGAAAAAAAGAAAAAATGAACAAGCTTCTATTAAGCATTTTACTACGTGCTAGACAGTGTACTAAGTTCTGGGAATGAAAGTACTGATAAAAATACAGTTGCTCCCCTTATGAAGCTTATGTTCCAGTGGAGAAGACAACACTTAAAAGGAGGATGAGAAGCAGAGAGGAGAGAGAGGGAAGAAGAGAGTGTTGGGTAGGGTATGGTGAAGATGCTGGGGGAGTACAGCCTGTAGGAAATTAAGAGACAGTGGGCCCATTCCTTAAATGGAAGTTCAGGGGGAAGGAAGCCTTTCAGTTAGGAGGTGCCCCCAGAGAGGCACTTAGTGCTGAGTTTACACTAAGCAAGAGTTCCAGGCTTGGAATAATCTTCCAGGATAAGATGAAGAAGTTTCAGAGGAAAGAGTAAAGTCCCTAGATTCAAATCTTTGTATCAGTGTGACTGAGGGCAAGTTACATCTCCTGGTCAAGCCTCAGTTTACCTCATTTATAAAAATCAGGCTAATGATAGCAATTGCCACTCAGAGAGTGAAGATCAAATGAGTTACTGTATGTAAAACATCATGGAGTCAGGCCTAGAGACAGGAGGTCCTAGGTTCAAACCCGGCCTCAGCCACTTCCCAGCTGTGTGACCCTGGGCAAGTCACTTGACCCCCATTGCCCACCCTTACCACTCTTCCACCTATGAGACAATACACCGAAGTACAAGGGTTTAAAAAACAAACAAACAAACAAACAAACAAAAAACATCATGTAAATCTTAGAGAAGCTCCATAAAGGACAGCTATTATTACTGTTATCATCAAGAAGGTCTTTGCTTGGTATTTTTTCTATCTAGAAAGACCAAGTGCAAGTAGTAGTAGTAGTTTTTTTAACCTTCCCTTCCATCTGTTATAAATAAAAATTAATTTGGCCACCATTTCAATGTATAAATAATATATTTAATATAGAAATTAATAATGATTAGTAAATAATAATATATAAATAATATGCATTTATTATGTAAAATAAATATATATTTAAAGAAATATATTTTATATAAAAATAAAATTATTGTCTTCATTTTAATATATAAATAAGCATTTATTTACATAGAGAGAGAAAAGAGAAAAAAAGTTTTTCAGCCTAACTTTAGGTAAAAATCCATTCTGACATTGCTGAGGCTTGTCAGAGATCAAGAGGTAAGATAAGAGGGCTCTGGGAGAGAGAGAGAGTCAGCCCAGAGACAATCAGTTCAAGAGACTCGTCTGAAGAAAAGAACTTTCAACTTCCATGAGCTGGTTTTTCAAAACTATAACTCCTCCCTACCTCCCCCTATCCTTCCATTGGTCCATGGCTTGCCATCCATGGCACCCTCATGCAAAAAAATTTTTAAACCCTTCCCTTCCATCTTAGAATCAATACTGTGTATTGGTTCCAAGGCACAAGAGCAGTAAGGGCTAGGCAGTGGGGGATTAAGTGACTTGCCCAGGGTCACACAGCTAGGAAGTATCTGAGGCCACATTTGAACCCAAGACCTTCCATCTCTATGGCTCCCAATCCATTGAGCTTCCTAGCTGAACCCAACTTGATGCTTCTTATTGGATGATAACCTTCCTCCTTGGTTTTCATCTATTACTTTGTGTTGTTATTTGTTTAATATTGATATTAACATTAATAATGTGTTATTTATTTAATATTATATTTACCAGTATTGTTATTTTATCCTAACAGTTTGTGAACTTGACAAGGCCAAGGTACTGTATCCTAGCTAAATTGTTTTTATTAGAAAATTGTTTTATTAGAAAAATGTCTATTGAGTTGAGTTGAATCCAAATCTGTTAATGTGACACTTGGCAGCAGGTGGATACATAACAATTTTTACAAGCAAGTGGTTAGGCTTTGCTGGCCTATTAGTTGATGTGTGCTAAAACAAATAGGTAACAGTTTTTTATAAAGTCAATAGGTTTCTATCTAACTAGGAGTCCGGCAGGCTGCATTTGAGCCACAGGTCACACATTGGACACTTAGGACGAGGGGATTGGTGTAGTAGGGACATTGGATAGATAATACAAACTCTGGCTTCTGCTCCTGGCTCTACAATTTACTAGCCGTGTGTCCTTGGGTTATTCAACTATCTTCTCTGAACTTTGATTTGTCCTTTTGGAGATAGTCTGGTCAGTATTATCTCACATTCCTATTGTGAGGATCAACTGAAAAGTAGTATGGAATTGTAGAAAGGTTAGGAATGAAAAGATTAACCCTGATTCACATTAACCCTGAAAATGGTCTGGGGCCTTGGGCAAATCTCTTTTCCTCTCTAGATCGAAGTGTCCTCATTTGCAATATGATTTTCCAAAATAAGTTATGCGAAAGGCCTTTGCAAACTCTAAAGCTCTATAAAAATAGGGAAATATTATTTTTTTAGGCTAAATAGGTCTGCTCCAGAGAGTGAAGTATTCCACCTAGAGACACATTGCCCCAAATTTTCTCCCCTTCCTTTCTGGGATTCAGGATGTTCCTTTTGTTATTTTGATTCTATTAATTTTTTACATCAGAAAAGACACTTATTTGCTCCTGGTAAGCATCAATCTTAGTCTTTCTCTAAGGTCAAAGCATTGTCTCCAGGAGGACCTCATTGAAATGCAAATCTTTTACTTGGAAAATAGAGTCCCTCGAGTTCTAGATGAAGAGATATGGGCTGGACGATTGTACAGTTTGGTGGATTTAGAAACTGACTTATTGAACACATGCCAAGAGTATTGATCAATGGACTGATGTCAGCCTGGAGGGAGATTCCTAGTCAAGTGCCCGTAGGCTCTGTCCTTGGCCCTGTGGTGCTCAATATGTTTATCGATAATTGGGGTGATGGCATCGATGGCATGCGTATCCCATTTGCAGATGACAAAAAGCTGGAAGGGATAATTTAATACGTGGCACGACTGATTCAGGATCAGAAAGGACCTTGTCCTTATGACTGGATGACTAAGTAGGCTAAAGTTAAGATGATGAAATTCAGTAGGTGCAATTGCCACCTCCTGCCCTTGACTTCAGTTAATCAGCTGTATTAAAACAGAAAGGAAGAAGCAGTTATTATGGAAAAGACCTGGGAGCTTTAATAGCCCACAAATTGAATATGAATAATGTTAGTCAAATAGTATTTATTAAATACCTACTACAATCAGTCAATCAACATTTATTAAGCACTTACTATATACCAGGCACTGTAGTCAGTCCCTATGGGCTATGCTAGCCAAACGAGCTCAGGTGTTCTGAGACTACATTAAAAAGAAGAGTATAATGTCTCGGCCAAAGGAGGTCTTGTAATTTTCCCTCGATAGACAATATCTAGAGTATTATATTGTATTCTGAGTACCGCGTTTCAAAAGGGATTTTGAAAAGTTGGAGCTTGTCAGATGGAAGTTGACCAGCATGATGAGAAAACTTAAACGTATATCTGAGTAGGAGTCATTAAAAAAAATGGGGCCATTTGACCTAGCAAGGAAAGGACTTTTAGGGTGATAATGACAACAATCTTCAAGTATTTGGAGGGCCTTTTATGAGGAGAAGGAATTAGCATTATTCTCTTTGGCCCCTGAGGCAAAAGTGGGAACAATAATTCAAAATTATAGGGAGGCAGATTTTGGCCCACCCTGAGGAAAACTTCTTAATTCTTAGAGCTATCCAAAAATGGAATGTGCTGATGAAGAGGGTGGGGAATTCCCTGAAGCCTGGATAACCACTTGTTGAGAGTTCATTCTTTCCATCACAACTGGATTCTGTAATTTTGTGAAGATTAACAGTTTGTGGGGGTGCAATTGATTAAATTAGGGATCATTTCTGAGAGTAGTTAGAACAGTTTTGATGGGAGAGCAATGAGGCAGCAATGAAGCAGCTAAGTGGTGCAGTGGATAGAGTACTGGCCCTGGAGTCAGGAAGACCTAAGTTCAAATCCAGCTGTAGACACTTACTAGCTATGTGACCCTGGGTCAAGTCACTTAATCTCAGTTTCTTTATCTGTAAAAGTGAGGATAACGGCACCTACCACTAAAAGGTTGTTGTGAAGATCAAATAAAATAATATTTGTGGAGTGCTTACATAGTGCCTGACCCATGGAGCTGTAGAAATACTTATTCATCCTCCTTCTCTGCCCCCCAGTTCTGGCAGAGGATCTCCCTTTGATGGGGAAGTATGGGTAGAGATGATGCAGTGACACTAATGGAGAAAAGAGAGAGTAGCAGAAAAAAGAAGAGAAGGGACTCCCCAAAAATGACATATTAAGACACTGAACTGGAAGTCAGGACACAGGTTCTAATATTGGTTTAATAAAAAACTTGATACATTATTATTGAATGAACAAACATGAATGAGCTATATGCACTGAATATTGAAGACTCATGGAATCCAAGAGATGAAAGGAATCCAGGGGCCATTTTGTCCAAATTGTCCCTAAACAAATAATTCCCTCTATAACATTCTTGTTCTGCTTGAAGACTTCCATGACAGAGAATCTGCTACCTCCTCAGACAGCTATTTATACTTTTGACCATTTCTAATTTTTAGGAAATTATTTTCTTTGGTAGACTTTGGTACCTCCTTTTTCAGTTGGCCAATTCTACCTTCTGTGGAATTGTTTTTGTACTTTTCCCCCTCATTTTTTGTGCTTCCTTTACCATGTTGTTAACTTTTTTTTCATGATTCTTTTCTATCACTCTCATTTCCTTTCTCAGTTTGTCTTCTACCTCTCTTATTTGATTTTTAAAATCCTTTTTGAGCTCTTCCAGGAATTATTTTGAGGACTGACACCAATTCACATTTTTCTTCAAGGCCTTGAAAGTAGATGTTTTGACATTGTTGTTCTCTCCTGAGTTTATGCTTTGATCTTCCCTGCCACAATAGTAACTTTTTATGGTCAGTTCATTTTGTGTGTGTGTGTGGTTTGCTCATTTTCCCAATCTATTTCTTGACTTTCACTCTATGTTAAAAGTTGAGCTCTGCTCTTGGGGTAGAGGAGGCACTATTCCAAGCTTCAGATTCATGCTGCTGTTTTAAAGAAAATTCTGGAGGACTGTAAGTTTTCAGTCCTTCTAAGGTGGTATGATCTAATGAGAAGTGTGGTCACTGCTCTCTTGGCCTGTGCTGTGGTCTGTGAGTAACCACAAATACTTTTTTGCCCTAGAACTATGACCAGAGTTCCTGCTCCCCTGAAGCTGCAAACCCTAGGGTGCTAGTGCTCCTCATCATCCTGGGACTATGACCTGGACCTCTGACTCAATTCCCAAAACAATGAAACAGATTCTTGCAGCAAAGTGTCCCCAGAAATTGCCTTTCAAGCCATTTTCTGGTCCCCTCACAACTAAACCCCATTATCCTCAGGCCGAAGGTAAGGAAAAGAACATTAGGTGCCCCAGAACCTTCCCTCAGCCTTCTTTCTCCACTCTCTTCTCTTAGAATTATAGCATTTCCTTGCTACCTGAGCTGAGAATCCTTTTATTTCATATATAACTCATTGGCTATGCTTCATTCCTGTTCCTGTCACTCCTCTTCCCCACCAAAAAAAAATTTCCTTTGGAATTATTTTTGTTAAAATAATAAAAAAAATATATACCTAACACTTCTTAAAAAATCTGTGGGCTGGGAGCTCTGGAATTGCCTTCGCTGATTCTGTCACCCTTTCCCCTTAAAGACTATGCTGGCTTGCTGGGGTGCTGCCTGAGTTAGACTGTGATCCACTCTTATCTCAGTAAGACAGACCTTTCTTATTTATCTATGAAATTGTCTTGGGCAGGAAAATTGTTTCACTTCCAACCTTTTGTTAGTTTGGCCACTACAGAATTTGTTTTGAGGCATTTGTTTTAAAGTTGCTTGGAAGGGAATTTGAGAGAACTCAGGCAAATCCTTGCCTTTACTCTGCCATCTTGGCTTTACCTTTCTAGTTGTTTTTTTGTTTTTTTGTTTTTTGAATAGTACTAATTGTTAAGAGGGAAGCTGGGTGGCACTGTGGAGAGTCCTGGATCTGAAGTCAGGAAGATTTATTTTCATGAGTTCAAATCTGACCTCAGATACTTACTAGCAGTACAACCCTAGGCAAGTCATTTAACCCTGTCAGCTTCAGTTTCCCCTTATGTAAAATGAGCTGGAGAAGGAAAGGGCAAACTAATCCAGTATCTTTGCCAAGAAAACTCCAAATGGGGTCATGAAGAATCAGACACGACCCAACAACAACAAAATTGTTAGGAATTTTCCCCTTGTTTTTAGCTTAAATCTGCTTATCAGACACTTTCCCCCCATTTCTCTTAGTTCTAATTTCTGGAGCCAAGCAAAACAAGTTCAGTTCTCCTACCATTCTAGTAACCTTCTTCTAGTCCTCCTCTAGTTTATTCATGTCTTCTGTGAAATGTGCTCTCCAGAATTGAACAGCATTCCAGGTATGAACTAAGATAGAATGTAGTAGGATTACTAATGCATAATTCTTTTTTTTTCCAGTTATACTATATTTCCCCACCTCACCCCCAATCATGTGTAGAAATAACTTTTAACCTTCATTTTCACATATTTTGATTTCCAGATTCTCTCTCTTCCTCCCTCTCTACTTCCCTCCCTGAGGTGATAAGCAATTTGATATAGGTTATACTCATGCTATCATACAATAAATCATATTTCCATATTTATTGTGTTGTGGAAGAAGTTTATTTTAAAAACTCATGGAGAAAATAAAGTGAAATACAGTCTGTATTCAAAAAGCATCAGTTTTCTTCTTGTGGTAGATAATATTTTTCATCATGAGTCCTTTGGTATTGTCTTGGATCACTGTTTTGCTGATAATAGCTAAGTCTACTCCCATGATTTGGAACACTCTGCCTCTCATAATGTAGTTTAAGAGAGCATTTGTTTTTTATGTCCTTACTTACTTTAAACTCTGTCTTAGCAACAATTCTAAGGCAGAAGGGCAAAGGCTAGACAAATGGTTTGTGTCCATGAAACATTCCTCAATAATCTACCCTAAACTTTTGCCAGGAATAAAAGTCAAGATTGCTGCTCTATAGTTTCTTCTTCCCCCCCTACTCATTGGCACATTTGTTACTTTCTAATCTTATGGCACTCTTCTTATTCTGTAAGATCTTTTAGAGACTACCTACAGCAGTTCCACAATCTCTTCTGTCAATTCTTTCAATATTCCAGGATGTAGTCCAACCTGTCCTGGTGATTTGAACTAACTGAGGACAGCTAAAAGTTATCTGATCTCTGCTTATCTTATTTTCCACTTATCCTGAGTTTACATTCCTTGGTTCCTTTTTTTTTTTTTTTTTTTGCCCATGCCTCTTAGTCCTGAGATTGTTTTTTCCTTGGAAGAGAAGATAGAAACAAAGTAAGGATTAGTCTGTCTTCACCCTATCAACTGCTCTTTCATTGTTCCCTGGTTATGTGCCTGTGCTTCTGTCTTCTAACTATGACTTTTAAAAATCTAAATTTATTGACGTATCTTTTGTCTTCCTGTGCTTGATTTGTTTTTTTTAGAAAGCTCCACTTTTTCTTCGATTGAATAATTTCTGCTTGTCTCAAAATTTTTATTCTTAAAAATTTCTTGCCTCTCTAAGTCTAATTTCCAAATATTAAGCCACTGAATCCTAATTTTTCTCCAAACAAATTAAAATTTTATTATAGTACAAATATACACCAATACATCACAATTCCTCTGAAAGCTGTCCTTCCAAATTATTGTTCATGACCCTCATAGATACTTGTTTCTTTTATGCATATTCCAATAGTCTTGGAAGGTTAAATCCTTTCACTTTGGCAGTAATTATTGGTGCATTATACCTAACAGCTCATATTCTTTTTATTTATTTTTAAACCCTTACCTTCTGCCGTAGAATCAATACTGTGTATTGGTTCCAAGGCAGAAGAGTGTTAAGGGCTAGGCAATGGAGGTTTAGTGAATTGCTCATGATCACCCAGCTAGGAAGTGTCTGAGGTCAGATCTGAACCTAGGACCTCCCATCTCTAGGTCTCTCAATCCACTGAGCTACCCAGCTGCTCCCAAGAACTCATGTTCTTTTTTTTTTTTAATAATTTTTTAAATTTAATTTTGAATATTTCCCCATAGTTACATGTTTAATATTCTTTTCCTCCCCCCCAACTCCCCAGAGTCAACGCACAATTCCACTGGGTTTTACATGTATCATTGATTAAGATCTAATTCCATATTATTGATAGTTGGACTAGAGTTATCATTTAGTGTCTACATCCCCAATAATATCCCCAACAGCCCATGTGTTCAAGCAGTTGTTTTTCTTCTGTATTTCTTCTCCCACAGTTCTTCCTCTGAATGTGGCTAGTTTTCTTTCTCATAAGTCCCTCAGCCTTGCTCTGGATTCTTCCATTGCTGCTAGTAGAGAAGTCTGTTATGTTCAATTTTACCACAGTGTATCAGTTTCTGTGTACAATGTTCTCCTGGTTCTGCTCCTTTCATTCTGCATCAATTCATGGAGTTCATTCCTGTTCACATGGAATTCCTTCAGTTTATTATTCCTTTGAGCACAATAGTATTCCATCACCAACAGATACCACAATTTGTTCAGCCATTCCCCAATTGAAGGATATTATCTCATTTTCCAATTTTTCGCCACCCCAAAGATCGAGGCTATAAATATTTTTGTAGAAGCCTTTTTCCTTATTATCTCTTTGGGATATAAACTAAGCAGTGCTATGGCTGGATCAAAAGGCAGATAGTCTTTTAAAGCCCTCTGAGCATAAGGAACTCATATTCTTGCAACTGCCTTTCCTTGAAAACAGGAGGGTAGGTTTATTAAGCACAAAAACCTAAAATATTTATTGATCATGGCAAAGAAAAGCTATTAATATTATATTGTCCATTTAGGCCGAAGTCTTCCTGAAATATTTCTTAGTATTTTGTTGTTATTTCTGAACTCGAACATTTCTAGTTGGCTTTCTTGGCTTTCTTCCTTAGGTCTCAGTAAAAATCCCACCTTGTGCTAGAAGTCTTTCCTAGTCTTCCTTAATATATGTGCTTTTCCTCTGAGGTTACCAATAATTTCTCTTGTATATATCCTTTTACATAGTTGTTGACTGTAAACTCCTCACGGGCAGGCTTTTGTCTTTTCTTATATCCCTAACCTTTAGGACCAAGCCTGGAAGACAGTAAGTATTTTTAATAGATCAACCATTCAGTCAACATTTAATAAGCACCTACTTTGTGCCAGGCACTATGTTAAACAGTAGGGATACAAAAGAGGCAATAGACAATCCCTGCCTTCATGAGGCTTACAATCTAATGGGGGAAGACAACATGCAAACAACTTCAATGTATTACAAAGCAAGGTTTACACAGTATAAAAAGGAAATAATTGACAGAGAGAGAAGGCATTGGAGAAGTTGGAAAAGGCTTCCTGTAAAAGATGGGGTTTTATATGTTTTTCAAGATAATACATGTATAAGCCAGATTGAATCTCCTACCAGCACCAGGAGGGGAAAGGGAAGGGAGGGAAGGAGATAAATTCAATCATATAACTTAGGAAAATCTGTATGGAAATTTATCACATGTAATTGTTTTGTTTTGTTTTTAAAGATGGATTTTTAATTGGGACTTAAAGGAAACCAGGGAAGTTAGTAGGCAGAGTTGAGGTGATAGAGCATTCGAGGCATGGTGGAGAACCAGAGAAAATGCCCCAAATGGAGAGGTGGAGTGCCTTGTTCATGGAATTGCTAGGAGCCCACTGTCATTGGATGGAAGAGTAGGGAATGGGAGTAAGGTGTAAGAAGCCTGGAAGTTCCTCAGCTCTTTCCCTCTGTCCCTCTGTCTCCCTGTGTCTCTTTCTAGCACTCTTTGTCTCTGTGTATGTGTGTCTCCCTCAAACACACAGACAAATACACACACTCAGAATCCCAATGCCATTTTGATCAAGCTTCAATTGGCCCTAAGACTTTTGGGATAGTCTGTATACTTCCTATTGCCAAATGCATTCATTTGCAGTTTTGTAATTGTTATTTGTTGCAGGCTGAATTCTTCAAGGTCACGGTCTTCTGGCTTTTTATTAAAAACCAAAAATGAAAGTCCATTGGCTTTGCAAACTGCTTAACCTGTCCTATCACTATCGTATCTCTGTTTCCCCAAGGTGGGGGATACAGTATCCTGAAGTATTCTTTGTTCTATCGTATCTCTTTCTATTCCAGTTTGACCTTGCAGTCACTGTTTCTTTTCTACATAGGCAAGTTAGATCCCATTCCAGAAACCAATTGAAATAGCTTAGATGTCCTCAAGGACCATCCTAATTCAGTGTGGAAGGAAGTGAGAACAACTTTGGGGACATATCATAGATTGTGTTCTGCCAAGTTTGGGTCTGGGAGTTACAGTCTGAACATACATCATTTTTTCTTGTCCTGTTCTTTTTAATGCTGGTTTATATTCTGAGTCTAGATGATATACCTTCCTTTTAAAAAAAATTATTTATTTTTAATTTTCATTCATTCATTCATTTATTTATTTTAAAACCCTTACCTTCTATCTTGGAGTCAATACTGTGTATTGGCTGCAAAGCAGAAGAGTGGTAAGGGCTAGGCAATGGGGGTCAAGTGACTTGCCTAGGGTCAGCTAGGAAGTGTCTGAGGCCAGATTTGAACCTAGGACCTCCCATCTCTAGGCCTGGCTCTCAATCCACTGAGCTACCCAGCTGCCCCCTAAACCTTCTCACGGGTGTAAATATCCATGCCTTTCAAAGGAGGAAAACAAGGGATCATCAGAAAACCTGCTTCCTTCATGAGAGTCCCTTTCTGATTCTTCCCAATGCTGCTATATATCCATGTGAAGGAACTCAGTATTCATTATGTGCTGCTGCATAGAAATAAGATTATGATTTTGGTTAATTTTTTTGTGAGAATTTCAGTAAGTAGCTCATTAATAGCATAACCAAATATGTCCATCATGAACTCTGTGGTCAAGCAGTCAGTTGTCCCTAAATTTTAATCTTCTAGGCATTAAGTATTTGTTAATTGCTTATTGTATGTCCTGTACCTTACTAAGTATAGGAAATACAGCAAAATGCAAAAATACTAACTTTTCCTTGAAGGAACTCGTATTCTAATGGAGCTGATGACTTGTAAATAAATTTTCATGCATGATATATCCAGAGTATATCAGTAATAATCAGTGCCTCTTTGTTGGTCAGAATCAAATCTAGATTGGCATTTCTCTTTGTGATTTTCTCTGCCCTTGGAAAGATGAAATTATCTTTAAGGGAGGTAAATCATGTATCAGCTGTTCTGATTTTGGCAGAGGGAGTACCAGCAGATAATACAGGTCATGGAAACCTACCATTGTGAAAATATTGTGCTTCTGAGCCAGATTTCTGATCCATTTCCCAAACTTTTCATTTAATTCTTTCTTTTGTCCTGGTGGTCTGTAGTATACTGCAACAATATAATTTCTCTTTCTACCTGTGTTGCTACTCACCCAAATTCTTTCAAAGATGTTTTCCCCCTCATGTTTCTAAGTTTCTGCCTATGAACATATATTCTTAGTATGTGATGCTATTCCATAAAGTTCTTTTGTGGATTGTAGTTCTTTTAAATAGGATATACCTTTCATAGTCAAAGTCTAGTTATGAGTCCTATCTTATTAAGTCTCAAGTTAACTCAGGTTAACCTAACAGATTAAACTTGTGTTTTTGCATTGGAATCTTAGTTCAATTCAACAAGTATTTAAGAAAAAAAATTTTAAATCTTTACTTTCTGTCTTGTAATTGATATGAAGCATCAGTTCTAAGGTAGAAGAGCTATGAGGGCTAGACAATTGGGGTTAAGTGATTGCCCAGGGTCACACAACTAGGAAGTATCTGGGGCCAGATTTAGTCCTCTCAACAAACATTTATTTATTCATTCATTCATTTACTTATTTGTTTTAAGCCTTTATCTTCCATTTTAGGGTCAATACTGTATATATTAGTTCCAAGGAAGAAGAGTGGTAAGGGCCAGGGAATAGGAGTTAAATGACTTGCCTAGGGTCACACAGTTAGGAAGTGTCTGAAGGCAGATTTGAACCCAGGATCTCCTGTCTCTCTGCCTCCTAGGCTTGGCTCCCACAGAGCCACCAGCTCCCACTTAATGACCATTTACTAAACTCCTTCTGTTATGTTTCTTGAGGGCAGGGACTATGTTTTTGCATTTATTTATTTTCCCAGTGCTTAGCCCTATATATGGCACGTAGCAATAATAACAATAATAATATCTAGTATTTATATACTAGATTTATATACAATTTATATATTTATAGTTTGCAAAGCACTTTACAAATACTTCATTTCATCCTTTCAACAACTGTAGGAAGTAAGTGCTAGTATGATTTTTCCATTTTACATGTGGAGAAACTGAGGCAGACAATGGTCAAACAACTTGCCCAGGGTCACATGGCTAGCAAATATCTGAAGCTGCATTTGAACTCAGGTCTTCCTGACTCCCAATCTAGCACTCTGCCTTTTGCACACTGCGCCACTTACCTGCCTCTTATAGTAGGAGTTTAATAAATACTGATTGAGTGATTGTCTAACCACTTAGCTCATAGTAAACTTTTTACAAATGCTTTGGACCAACTGACCTCATCTATGCAGGCTATTGTGCCAGATGTAAATATCAAGTCAAAATGATAGAAACAGTTCCTGTTCTCGGTTTACCTAGTTCACTTTATTTTTTACCCACATTTTGGGTTCTGCATTTTATTGGTGGCTTTCCTTAGATATGGTCTCCTTTGAATTACTGGTCCCCTCTTATGGTATTCTTCCTCCTTTTTTATACTTGTTATCCTTTTTGGCAATAGGCTTGCTCGATCTTGATTTCTCTTGACTTCTCTCTCTCTCTCTCTCTCTCTCTCTCTCTCTCTCTCTCTCTCTCTCTCTCTCTCTCTCTCTCTCTCTCTCTCTCTCTCTCTC